>NC_036654.1:5913957-6230847 GCF_002806865.2 Cucurbita pepo subsp. pepo | reverse complement strand
CATTTTTTATAAAAATATATTTATTATTTTAAATTTTGTAATTTTATTCTTACCGTTAGTGGTCGAACAACGTTCTGTAGCTTAAATATAAATTTTGTAATTTCATATATTTATTTAATTAATTTATTGTCAAAAGTTCATAACTTAAATATAAATATTTTTTATTTAATTAAAAAAAATATGATCTAAATAGTAGAAATTTATAAAAAGTTTTCGAAATATTTTGATTTAAAATTTGAAGTCTAAAAATGTATAATTGTACACAATTTATAAAAGAATATATATTTTTATTAATTGATTAAATATATGAAAGTCAATTTAAGTATAACTTAAAACATCCGCTATGTTTCTTATTTTTAAATATAACTCATTAAGTAATTATTTATTAATTTTGTTATTTTTTTAATCATTATTAAAACAAAAAAAAAACAATAATTTTTCTTTTTTTGTGGTAAAATACTTTATTATTTGTATTTGATCGGTAAAAAATGTAACCAAGAAACTAGCTTTGTGACCGGGTAATACAACGAAGGAACTAAATTTATAATTTAACATTATTTTTACGAAAAAAAAACAGGCATTTTAGACATTAAAAGATTATCCAAAGTTTTGGAGGTATGACATTCAAAACTTAGAAACTCTTCTCGGGTTTGCTATAAAAAATCTGTCGAAGTTTGAAAATCTTCTCGAGCAATACCGTGTGGAGGTAGAAGGCTTACAGGTCATGAACTCGCTTCTCTTCTCTTCTCTTTGTCTTGACAATCTAAATCGTTCTTTCATTTCAACACTAGAATTGATAATTGAATGAATCTACAAAATACGAGTAAACATAGCAATTTTCAAAGGTGAGTTTCAAGATGACAATAACAGAGGAGAACGACTCGAAATAAACGAGCCTCAAATTCGATGCTCGACAACCTAAAGTTGACCCGATCACATTTCGATACAATACTATCTGAAACCCCTCCGTCCGCTCAAGGAAGACGGAAAAAATGAAAAGTATTACAAGAAAGCCAGCTGAAAATCAAACATGGAGAATACAAACTCTATGCAATTAGATTCAAACTAATGATAGTGAGACAGACTAAGAGTTGGTGTTTTTCAGTTTTGTTTTATATCAGATACTTCACTTGAACATAAGGATACTCTGCTGCTCCCAGACCACAAACCCCAAAGCAAAATTAGGTGAAGACTTAGAAAGCAACATGGAGGAGTACATATTAGAAGGATATACATTCCAACAAAACCGGATCCCCCCAAACAGATGAGATCCCACGTCGGTTGGGGAGGAGAACGAAGTATTCTTTATAAGAGTGTGGAAACCTCTCTCTAACAAACACGTTTTAAAAACTTTGAGAGGAAGCCCGAAAGGGAAAACCCAAAAGAGGACAATATCTGCTAGCGGTGGGCTTAAACATCCATATCTATATATTGAATGTACACAAAATAATCCAGACAAGAAGGCGAAGTTTTTCAGCAAGGTACCGTAATAAAGTAGGAAACGACGTTCTCCACAACAGATATGGAATAGAAAAGAAATACCTGCAGCGTAACGAAATACGACATTTAGAGCCCATACTTCATTGCTTTCAGATCGAATGAGTTATATGACCAGATTCTATATAGACCAAATTTCAGACACTGTTGCTTGAGGATTGAATGGTGTGTGTGTTCATAAAAATATGAAACTTGAGATAATTGAGCTTACCATGAGTAGAACTGATAATGCAATGATCGAGCACACATAACGCCGATGAAATTCCCAACGAACATTGTTGTTACAACATCTGAGCCGATGAAATGGTCGGAGAACGATCAACCAGAAAAACGAGAGAGGGGGTTAGACGACGAAGAAAATATTAAACAGATCATCATATTACAAGTTAGATCGAATGTACTTTTAGTACCGACTTACGTTCGCCCTCAAGTAACTTGACCAATGGCTTGTTATTGTTAGATATCCCATTGGGAAAGTTGCCTGCAATAATGGAAGCTTATTAAACAACATTGCCTGAATCCAAATAGCTCAAGTGTAGATACAAGAGCAAAGTGAAGCACCTAAAAATTTTATCAGATAATGTAGTTCCCCCACCCCTCAATCTCACCAGCAAAGGAAATGTGTAACAACTTGTTTAAGAAAACAACTTCAAACAGTTTTCTAATAGTTTTAGAGCTCAATGCGTGTAGAGGTGGGAACTTCTAACATTTTGATCGAAGATGTATGCTTCAACGAGTTAAACTATGGTTAGGTTGGCTTAAAATATGATGAAATATTACCTGCGCTCGATAGACCTCTTCTCCAGTGAGGAATTGTATGGCAAAATAAATGTACAAAAACTGTGAGATCCCACGTCAGTTCGAGGAGAAAGAAGTATTGCTTATAAAGGTGTGGAAACCTCTCCCAACCAGACGCATTTTAAAAACCTTGAGGGAAAACTCAAAAGGGAAATCACAAAGAGGACAATATTAGTTGGAGAGGAGAAAGAAGCATTGCTTATAAGGGTGTGTAAACCTCTCCCTACCAGACGCGTTTTAAAAACCTTGAGGGAAAACTCGAAAGGGAAAGCCCAAAGAGAACAATATTTGTTAGCGGTGGGTTTGGGCCATTGTAAATGGTATCAGAGCCAGACACCGGGCGGTGTGCCAGCGAGGACGTTGAGCCCCCAAGGGGTGGATTGTGAGATTCCACATTGGTTGGAGAGGAGAAAAAAGCATTGCTTATAAAGGTGTGGAAACCTCTCCCTACCAAACGCATTTTAAAAACCTTGAGAGGAAGTTCAAAAGGGAAAGCACAAAGAGGACAATATCTACTAGCAGTGGGCTTGGCAAAGAGGACAATATCGGCTAACAGTGGGCTTGGGCTATTACAAAAACCGAGCAGGATAAACTAGAGGTCCAGTGTCTCCTTGCAATTTGCTGTAATCCCTCTCCCCTCCCAAAAATCCACTTACCTGCTTGAAAATAATACCAATAAGTAGAACCCATTAAACCCTCCTATAGAGAAAGAGGTGTTTAATGTTATAATTCTTGAACATTGAAACCAACAGTACGAGATGAATCAAACAGCCATGGAAACCAATAGTAGAAGATCAAACAAACAACCATTAGTCCAAAAAAATGCTTTACTCAAAAGATCTAATTTCTAAGCAACTTATTGTTATGATTCTTGGACACTCTAGTCTTAATCGTTAATTTTATCAATTTTTTTCCAGTTTAATGTTGTAGTTCGTAGAGAGCCAAGGCCAATTTGAAACCAAGGACAAAATCAAACAAATGACCATGAGTCTCCAAAGAAATGCTTTACTTGAGATCAAAATGCTAAGCCGTATAAACTCTAGTCTTAATCAGTAATTCTATCATTTTTGCTGCTTTATCTGAGGATCGGAGTCACGGCGGATGTAATTTAGCAGCCAAAATCAAAATATCTACTACTAATGATACTTACTTTTGACATGTAAACGTCCCAATCAATTTCAGTATCTGGAACCAAACCAGCAATGGCGCCAAAAGGACATATCGATGATTCATTTTAAAGAAAAGAGACGAATAAGAATTCGATCTTACAGGGTACATATGCGATGATATTGGCGACGAGGATGGCATCAGCCAACACAAAACGAAAGCAAATGCGAGCCTTTGATTTCCACGATACTTGTGTCGGAAACAGCTGAACTTCTCGGAGGTTTCGCCGACTTTCACCGGCGAGAGCTAACCTCAGTCACCTGCGATCCCGCGATCCCGTTGACGTACACGGCCCTGATTCGAGAACCAGACGGCATTGGCTTTTTATCCATTATATAAAGATGATGTTTTTGTTTGATAAATAAGTTTTAAAAATATATATTTAATTATATAGATTTTATAATATAGTTTTATTCCGTAGGAGATATTTGTAACCCTAATTAATAATAAAAGGATAGAGAAAGTGTCCCGATTATTTTGACATAGGTTCTTGTTGTTGTGTAATATATTAATGAAATTTAGTTGAAATGATAGACTAGTAATAGTATTAATAAAATATAAATATATAGTTCAAATTTGATAAAATATATATTATAAGTTCCTAGTTAGATAATACATCTAAAGACTCACAGCCCCCTCTACCGTCTCGGCCACTGACGTGTCAAAGTGGCTTGTATGGTTGAAAGCGGATTCCATGTTAGATCCTATGTTTATGACCTAGGTTGTACTTGGTGTTGTCTGTGACCTAGGTTGTACTTGTTGTTTTGCCTGGCATTGTGTATGCTAGATGGCTTGTGCCTGATGAAGATGGTCGTGCTGGTCCGTTATGTTTTTTCTCACCTAATAATTTTTATTTGATATCGTAAAAATAAGAGATATTAATATTTGGTTTATTTATTTATTTATTTATATTTATTTTTGTTTCAATAAATTAAACACTATAAATCTAATATAGAGTAATACATTTTAATAAGAACTATAATAATATTTTTTTTAATTTAGAATAATATTTATATATTTTTATTTAAATTTGTCATAAAATAATTTAATTATTAAAATATGTACTCAATATATAATATTCTTTAATTACTTGAATCTAGCACATGTAACGACACAGATCCACCACTAGCAGATATTGTGCTTCCCCTCAAAGTTTTAAAACGCGTTTGCTTGTTCTCCTCCTCAACCAATGTGGGACATCACAATCCACCCCCCTTTCGGGGCCCAGCGTCCTCGCTGACACTCTTTCCTTCCTCCAATCGATGTGAGACAGCCCCTAAATCCACCCCTTTTGGGGCCCAGCGTTCTTACTGGCACACCGCCTCGTGTCTACCCCCCTTCGGGGAACAGCGAGAAGACGGCTGGCAATCGATGTGAGACAGCCCCTAAATCCACCCCTTTTGGGGCCCAGCGTTCTTACTGGCACACCGCCTCGTGTCTACCCCCCTTCGGGGAACAGCGAGAAGACGGCTGGCAATCGATGTGAGACAGCCCCTAAATCCACCCCTTTTGGGGCCCAGCGTTCTTACTGGCACACCGCCTCGTGTCTACCCCCCTTCGGGGAACAGCGAGAAGACGGCTGGCAATCGATGTGAGACAGCCCCTAAATCCACCCCTTTTGGGGCCCAGCGTTCTTACTGGCACACCGCCTCGTGTCTACCCCCCTTCGGGGAACAGCGAGAAGACGGCTGGCACATCGTCCGGTGTCTGGCTCTGATACCATTTGTAACGACCCAGATCCACCGCTAACAGATATTGTCCTTTTTGGGCTTTCCCTTTCGAGCTTCTCCTTAAGGTTTTAAAACCCGTCTGGTAGGGGAAGGTTTCCACACCCTTATAGAGAGTGATTTGTTCTCCTCCTCAACCAATGTGGGACATCACAACACATTTGTAAACAAAGAAAATAATAAATGACCTTGTAATTAATAACTAATTTAAAAAGGAAAATTCGACAAAAAATTAAGGTCGTATTATTTATAAATTCAATTTTTTTTAAAGATTAAAAATCAAATATTTATTAGATGGACATTGACACTTGTTTTGTATCCTCAATCATCCGAACTCAAATTATACAAATATGTAAAAAAATGCATGTTTTGAGGAACATGATTCATACGTTACTTTGACTTTAAAAAATAAGCGAAAAAAAAGACAATTTGTTTCGATATTAATTGGTATAAAATTAATATCGAGCTTTTCTAACCAATTCTTTTAATGCACGAGCCAAATGTAAGAAGGAAGTTTATATTTATTTAATATAAAAGAAAAATAAACAAAATTATACTTATTTAAAAATTATAAATTAGTCACATAACTTTTTATTTATTTCCACTATAATATTAAATATTAAAAAATAAAAAATAAAAAATTAACAAACACGTGGATTACATGAACAGCATTGTTATAAACTAAAAAAATACTCCAAAATATTACTTATTTTTTTCTAAAAAAAAAAAATTAGATCTTAAAATTTGAATGTTGATTTCTTTCGGTATTATTTATCTCAATTATCTGATTTATTAATTTTTTTTTATATCAAATCGATATGATATGAGACTTCAACTTAAATTCAGTCGACGATTGTTTATTTTTTACAGATAAAAAAGACGTTTGTAAAATAATTAAAATAAATATTTATGTTGACTAAAATTTATAAGTATTGCTAATATATTTATAATTTAAATAATCATAATAACTCGTTACTAATTAAGACTTAATTATTTAACTAAAAACAATAAATAAAAATAAATATTAAATTTAATTTGGGAGACAACCAAACGATCCTCTCCACATACATTCATCCTTTCAATTCTTTGTTTAATAAATTAAAGATAGAATTAAAAAAATTTGTAAAAATGGAGACGCTTACTTAACTGATCTCTTCGCATCAATTTCTCTTCCTCTTCCCCTCTGCCCGGTCCTCTCTATTTGGTCTTCGGGCGCCTTTTCTCTTGCAATTTTCCCTTTTTTTTCTTCTTTTCATCCATACCCAGAACTTGATTTTTCAATCCAAGAGGAAGAAAAAGGAAGGAAAGGAAGAGGGATCAATTTATAGACCCATTTAATTGTTCGTGTCTGCTCTGTGGTGTTGCGTTTTGTTACCATGGTTGAAACCAGGCGTAGTTCTTTCTCCAAACGCTCTCTTTCTTCATCTCATGGCTCGCCTCCTCCTTCCGGCGCCCCCAATTCCAAAAGATCTAAGGTACTTTCGTCTGATTTCTCGCGGTTTTTGGGTTTTGCATGTCAGTGATTCGTGGTTCTTTCTCGATTGATGGGTTTTTGGGTGGGATTTAGGTGTGGGGTTTGGTTTTTGTGGGTTTTTGATCTTTGGTTGAATTAATGATAGGTTATTGAGGCATCGTCGTCTACGGAGGACGTTCAGAGCGCGCCGCCTGTCGAGCCGTTGATCCCAGTTGGGGAATCTGGGGTTGAATCGGTTGACCCAGTTATACAACCAGCTGATCCATTCGATACTGATTCTTTGAAGGTCAACAACGCAGGCGATGAGGCTGTTCCCGAGAATTCCCATGACCTTCAGGCAGAAGGCGAGGCTATTATTGCGCCGCAACCTTTAGGTAAACCTTCGCAATTGGTGTTATATGCATGCAGTTTGATTGCTTGGACCTTTGGGATTGTTGGGTTTGAATTGGGTTTTGATTAGATTCTTCGATTCGTGTGTCGTGTTGGGATGTAGGTGATGTTGCAGCCGATGCAGAGAAATCGAAGGTGGTTGTGGCTACCATGCTCAATCGCTCGAAGAAGCGAACGATGAGGTTGGCGAAGTCGAATTCGAAGCCTGCGTGGGGAAAACTTCTTTCGCAGTGCTCACAGGTACAATCCTGCTCAAGAATTGTTTGTTCTTAATTTATTGTCCTCTATTTTTTTGGTTCGTCGAGGTTGATCGAGATTTTCATATGAACTATTAGTTTTGGTTTGTTTAGAAGAACAAAGCAGGGATGAATTTGATTACCCATGTGATAAGAATGTGTAATACTTGTATGGAACGGAGGGCTGAATGCTCGGTCGGTATCATGTTTTTATATGCAATCGTTCTTATCTAGCATGATTTTTCATCTCTCCATAAAGCTCTAAAATCAACTTTTGTTGGAGAAAGAACAAAGGGAGATGAATTTCAGATACTCTTCTTCCGGCCGCTAAAGGAGTTGATGAAAGTTATCTTGAAAATGGGCATCGAGAAAGCCTATGAAAACATTGGTCGGGCTAATCTAGATGTGATCTTGAACTTAAAGGCTGTTGAACAATGTGGATAAAGTGGGGTTTCAAATGCCCGTCTACTTCTAATTTCTTTTGATTACTAGGAACCTCACCGTATTTTGGCTCATGAGGACTAAGGCAAGAGGCAACTAGCCGAAAAAGAATCATGTTTTCCTCACTACATTGAGTTGGTGGTTCACTTAGGAGGAAAAGGACGCTCGATACCTTCGATAGGATCGTAATTAAAAATTGAGAAGCACAAAATGCCCCATCAACATTGATTTCTTAAGTCCAACCTTTCAAAGGACACTTCAATTCATGGAAAGAAATTATGAAGACAGGAATTGAACATCTTTGTTCAATATGGGAAACTCGTTTTTGAACATCTTTGTCCGTCTTTTCCACGTTACAAAGATCTTTCACCTTACATTGAGCTCTGAAGCAAAGTGTTATTGGAGTTAAAGGGATTGACCAAGCGTAGAGTCCTCATATACTTGCTTCAAAAATTTTTTGTTAAAAGGATTTTGAACAAGCTCTACTCGAGTTTGTTTTAACTGTTACTACTGGTCTTGTTGCATTCCCGTGTAAAAAGATGAGAAGTTTCTCTTCCCTCCTACTTGAATTCTCTTTCCCTCTCATATAGAGGTGTAGTCATCAAACGTTAATTGGAAAAAAGGCCTTCGATAAAGTCGATTGGACTTCCCTAGAAAACGTTCTTATAGCAAAAGGCTTTGGCTCAAAATGGTGGGGTGGGTAAAATTCTGAATACCGAGAGGAAAGATTTATGCCACATGGGATCTTTGACAAGGGGATCCACTATCCCTTTTTTTCATAATGGTAATGGATTGCCTCGGTTTCCTACTCACAAAGGCCGATTACGAAGGAAAGATAAAGGGCTTTTAGGTTGGTAAAATGGGAATGAATCAACCACCTTCAGTTTGCAGATGACATGATTCGCTTGTCTAATTTGCTAGCTGTATCTTTCATAAAAATCATGATCGAGATAGTAAAATTATTCGAAAGATTCTCTGGACAAAATGTCAATCTCTAAACGACAGAGATTATTGCCATCAATTAGCAAAAGGATGATCGAAGACTTTGTCTGTAGATACAGTTGAAAAAATAGAAAGAAGGTTGTCAACATGGTCATCATGTTATACTTCCAAAGGCAGAAGGCTCGCCCTAATACAATCCACATTGTCCAACCTCTCCACTTGCTACATGTTTCTATTGAAAATGCCACAAAAAGTGGCTAGAGATGTAGAAAGATTATTAAGAAACTATTTGTAGAAAAATGAGCCACGCCTTGTTCGATGGAATATCGTAAACCTCCCAACAGACAAGGGAGGGCTTGGCCTATTTTCGATAAACGAGAAACAAAACTCTCCTCGCAAAATGGATATGGAGATATCATTACAAAGAAAACACCTTGTGGAGAAAACTTGTAAAGGCTAAATATACTTCTACGTCATGTGCAAACCGACCCCTCCGTCTTCTGCAAAGGTGCCATGGAAATACATAAAAAAAAATACCAAAACCTCATCACCAACCAAATTTGCCATAGGGTGGGTGATGGAGGAATCACATCAGTCTGGACTACCCCTTGGATTGGGAACACCACGCTAGCTTGTGATATCCACTTTTGTACACTCTCTCGTAATAAAAGAGTCGCAATCAAAGAAACATGAAATGATGTCAACAATTTCTTGGACTTGAAGCTTGTGGTAGGAACCTAAAGGATAATAAAAGCTACATAATGGGCTGAATTAAGCCTCAATCTTGCCCCAATTGTATTGTCGGTTAGCTTGCTCATTAACATGGCTTCCCAGCGTTGATGGGGCCTTCTCTACGAAGTTTTTGACGATGGACATAGGGAAAAAAGTAGAAGCAATAATCTCATGCTAGCAAAGACAATATGGAGAGGAAATCACCCTAAAGAGGTGAAGTTTTTCTTTTGGGAAATAGCGCATAAAGCTATTAGCACAAGTGAAAGTCTTCAAAGAGAATGCCTTGTGTCACGGTCTTGCTTTTTTGACCGCGTGGTGTCGATCTTGACACGCTCACGACCAACCTTAAGGGGAATTTAGCCCCATATATATTTTTCGCCTCGGCTTTGTGGCTTCGTTGGATCTTAGGCGAGGTTCTCCTCGCCACTCGAACATCGCTTGTGTGGAATCCAAGCTTGTCCGACCACACATGCCGCCTGCGCGTACATGTTCAATCGTCTACGACACAACCGACTTGCCTCTACCCTAGGCCAAGTCATTCGACTCGACCTTGCCTCTGCTCGAGGTCAAGGTCTCTCAATGCACCATCGCGTCTCATCTTGTCATCTCGATCTCCAATGACATGCCCCATATGTCTTGACGCCATCCCGAGTCTCAGGGTGTCATCGGCCATCACAACTCGCTCGGTCATGCCATCAAGAATGGGCTTGCGTGTCGCTCATCTCATCGGGACTTCCCCAACATCCATCCATCTGGGTTCTATCAAGGCATTAGCCTTCCCATGCCCGTGCCATGTCATTTATGGATGCCGGATAGCGGGTGTATGCAGCAATCTCCAACACGCGGGCTGGGGTGCAATACCGGCACACGCGTGCTGCCCGGTACTGGCCTTGAAAAAACCCATTTCAAAGGAAGTCGCCCGAGACACTCGTCTCGGCACGCTCGCTCACACTATGACACATGTATATGCCACAGGGTAGCTCGCTTAGGCCACAGGGCCCAAGGGTAGTGGAGAGCTGATACCATGGTATCCCCTATAGCACATTTTGAGCCATTTTCAATCTTTTAGGCATAGACATGATTTTTGACGAACGGTCATATGGTGTCGTGTAGCGTCCGTCCGGTGTCTGATTGACTCCAAACTTGGCGAGCATTCATATTTCATATGGACGGACTTAACTCCAGAACCGCATGCTCGAATTCCTTCTGGAACCTCGACTTTTGAGGTTAAGGCTCGGGACCCTACCCGACGACCCTTCAACAAGCCTATCTTTGCCCCTCTTGTCTATTCGATGTCTCTATCTTGCTTATGTCTCAACTTGTCTTCAATGCCCACTCTGTGTGGTGTGTTAGATGATGCACCGTCCTCAATCACATCATGACACTCATCTAGGCCCTCGTGTGACCGGATGGGCGCCACTTGAGGGTCGCCGCTTCTCTCGTCGCTACGTGAGGGTCACAACCTACTCTCTTCATAGTTAGGTTGTGACACCCTGCATGGCTCTATTTCCAAATTGGTGCCCGTTATGCAAGAAAGAGAACAAATCATTAAACCACTTATTTATGCATTGCACATACGCACAGAATTTCTGGACAAAGATTCTCAATATCTTCCGTTGGCATCTCACTTTTCCTAGGGAGAGAGGTAAAGGATTTATTGGACATGACCTTAATGTACCCACCTACAAAAACCCTACTATGGAAAAACTTCGTCATGGCTTTCTTTTGAAATCTGTCTAATGTCTTTTCTTCCTAGAGTCATGCCCCCTCTTCGTAAATTGGGAAGGTCATCGGTGAACATCATGGATAATCCATCCCTTATTTAAAAGTTTTTTTTCTTTTTTAAAAAATATAACAACTCATTCCTAATGAAACGTACAATCTGAAAAACTTATTTTCAACACCTTCCACGCCAAAACTCGAACTAGTTCCATTTTCACTAGCTTTATGGAGCTATATGACTAGCATGCCCTTGGATGGGTACGAAAGAGCTTAGACCCCTCTTGTGAATGCTTTTTTTACTAACAGAAATGGTAAGGTTTTAGATTGGTAATGATTGTACAGAGGGAAGCTGATTGATGAATGAAGAATTTGTAATTTTGACCTTTTTTTTTTTTGGTGAGGATGGTCACTAATGTAAATTATCATTTTGCTCTCAAGTCTAACCATAAAGTTGAGGCTTCTGGTTTTTAGCTTCTTTTGGCTTAGCTCTCCATCATAACCTGCATCTCCGGTCTAGTTACGTTGCGTTTTTCTGTTTAGTAACTTCAAACGTTGATATTAATTACTGTCACCTGACTTTCTGGATTTATTATGCTTCTGCAGAATCCACACTTGGTTATTTGTGGTACTCTGTTCACTGTCGGTCAAAGTCGTCAGTGTAATTTATGGCTTAAAGATCCATCTGTCAGTACAACATTGTGTAAGCTGAGGCACATCAAGGTTAGTAATTAGTTCTTTTTCCCTGGAGATATTGCTACTCAAAATCGGAGTTTATGCTTTCGTTGTACGTTTTTTTTTAATACTTCTCTTTCTGTCACTTGTATTACGACAGCGTGGGAACTCTTCTGCTTTGCTGGAAATCACGGGAGGCAAAGGCGCTGTCATTGTTAATGGCAAGATTTTTCAAAAAAACTCGAGTGTAATATTAAATGGAGGCGATGAGGTTGTCTTCACTTCCTCTGGAAAACACGCTTACGTATCCTTTCGGAATGTTGCAATTTAACATTGGTTTACCTTTCTTGCATGCAACAATGTGTATCTATGATGATTTACTTAATTTGTTAACCATCAGATATATCAGCAGCTCACTAGTGATGATTTTACTGTTTCTGGTCTGCCTTCTGTAAACATTTTAGAAGCTCATAGTGCTCCTGTTAAGGGGATTCATTTTGAAGGAAGGTCTGGGGACGCCTCGGCTGTAACTGGCGCATCCATATTAGCATCGTTTTCGAATATTCAGAAAGATTTGTCTCTGCTTTCCCCACCTGCTAAATCCAATGAAGATGTGGAGTTACCCACTGGTTGTGGAGTGTCAGATGATCAGAATCCAGACATTAATATGAAAGATGTCAGTACTAATAATAGTGATCTAAATGGCGATGCATCTATGGACAAAAATATCGACCCAACTCCTAATTCTGCAGCTGAAAGCCCCAGTATTGATAGGCTTGGACTCGATGCTTGTATCGATGCAGAAATGGGGGAGGTCCCTGGAGCAACTCATGAATTACGGCCACTTTTACAAATTTTAGCTAGTTCGGCATCTCCCGACTTCAATTTAAGTGGCAGCATTTCAAAGATCCTTGATGAACAAAGGGATATAGGGAGTCTTTTTAAGGATTTTAACCCCCCTCCTGCTATGCCGACGTCAACTCGACGTCAAGCATTCAAAGAAAGATTACAACAAGGCATTCTTAAACCTGACAATATTCATGTTTTTTTTGAGAATTTCCCATATTATTTAAGGTATGATTCTCATATTGTCTATGTTTATTTTGTCCATTATGCACCTAGCAATTGTTCGTGGTATATGTTGATCGTAGTTTGCTTCTCGCTATTAACATTTTGGAGTCTCTTGTAACTAATGTGATTTATGGAAATGCTTTTGAGTAAGTACATGTAGCGTATTAAAAAATTAAACGATCCAGAACTCTATTAAATTTCGTGTTGATGTATTGACTAACTAGGATGTGTTCTAAATCTTTTTCGACTCTGCCTCCTTTTACAGTGATACTACAAAAAATGTTCTGATCGCTTCCATGTTCATTCACATGAAGTGTAATAAATTTGTGAAGCATGCGTCGGACCTTCCTATTCTGAGCCCACGTATACTGTTGTCTGGACCTGCAGGTTGGCACGGACCCCTTTTCTCCCGTTAACTACGGTTATATTTTCTTTACATCTGTTTTGTTCACTTGACATGGATTGTTTATTACTACAGGTTCGGAAATATACCAGGAAACTTTGACGAAGGCACTTGCACGGCATTTCGGAGTTAGATTACTAATTGTGGATTCTCTTCTTTTGCCTGGAGTATGACGCTTTACCTTTACTATTAACTTTCTTGAAAGTTCATTCATCTGTTCTTTTATGAATTTGGTCAACTCGTAAAGTCTCTTCCGGTGTGAAAGAGGCGGGATTAAATTTTGTGTAATCTTGTGAATTAGGGAAATAATATTTTTGATTCTCAAGCTTTAAATACTTCGACGTGCAAATCCCAGGCTTGCCGTTTGTTTTTGACCCTTGCGAACGTGCCTCTATAAGATTAAGTCAATAAAGGTTGTTATGTATACAGGGACAAACATCCAAGGATGCTGATATTGTAAAAGATTGCTTGAGGCCTGAAAGGGCATCTGTTTTTGCAAAAAGAGCTGTGCAGGCAGCGGCTGCCGCAGCTGCTGCTGCTTCGCAGAACAAGAAACCAACTTCCAGTGTCGAGGCTGATATTGCAGGTGGATCTACCTTAAGCTCGCAGGCTTTGCCAAAACAGGAAGCATCCACGGCTTCATCGAAGACCACCGCTTTTAAGACAGGTATCTGATTTTTAGACACTATTGAGAGTCGTGGTTGGTGTGGCAATTGGTCCATCCCCAGTCTCCCACCTGTCGTGCATAATCTTATTAACCTCTTATGAATTTGTAGGCGACAAAGTTAAATTTGTGGGTACGTTATCTTCTGCGCTTTCACCTCCTCTTCAAAGTTGTCCTCTCAGGTAATATTCCTCCACCCGCTGGCACTGTATTTTCGTGTATGATGATCTGAGAATTCTGGATAATTGTTTTGTTGTAGCTTCGGTTTTCGGGTTCATTTTCTTGTCCACCATTATTTGTTCATACGTAGAAAATGTGCGATAAAAATCGTCTGCTCTTTGTCCATCAGTTATGCTGTTTCTTCTTATCTCTTACATGTATAATGTTTTACGTAAAGACTTTTTGCCGTTCAAAATCTATTTGTAACTATTTCTCATTTCCCTTTCGAGCAGGGGTCCGTCTTATGGTTGTCGGGGGAAAGTTGTCCTTGCTTTTGAAGAGAATGGATCCTCAAAAATAGGGGTGAGATTTGACAAATCGATTCCAGATGGTAACGATCTTGGTGGCCTTTGTGAAGAAGATCATGGCTTCTTTTGTTCTGGTTATTCTTCTCTTCTTGTTTTTCCCGTTTTGGGTTCCGTTTCTAATATTTTATTTTTATTTTTCCTAGAACTCTGCTCGTGTTATAATTGTTCTAAATTGACATTACAGCTAATCATCTACTTCGCTTGGATGGTCCTGGAGGCGACGATACCGATAAGCTTGCTATTGATGAAGTTTTTGAGGTACTTCCTACCCTAAACTGCGCCATGTATCTATGTTTCCTTTTCTATTGGTACTCACTACGGTGTTCGACATGCAGGTTGTCTCAAACGAGAGTAAAAACAGCCCGCTAATATTGTTCGTCAAAGACATAGAAAAGGCAATGGTGGGACACTCGGATGCTTACTCTATTCTTAAGGGCAGGCTTGAAAATTTGCTAGGAAATGTTGTTGTTATTGGCTCCCACACCCATATGGATAGTCGAAAAGAAAAGGTGAGCATTGCCGTTTTCTTGCCCCCTCCCCCCTTTATTCCTTTAAGAGTATGTTTGGGACGTTCTAATTCCATTTTCGACTCGTCCGTACATTTTCAGTCCCATCCTGGTGGTCTGCTATTTACCAAGTTTGGAAGCAACCAAACAGCTTTGCTCGATCTTGCGTTCCCGGTATGCGAAGTCTTCTCTTCTATATGTTTGTTTAGTATTAACTTGACCGTCCCTTTTTTCGTTGAACGTCTTGTGGTATTTCTTTTCCTCCTACGAATTCAATAGTATATATCACATTTCTGTATTCAGGATAATTTTGGCAGATTGCACGATAGGAACAAAGAAACTCCAAAAGCGACAAAGCAACTTAGTCGACTCTTCCCTAACAAAGTGACCGTATTACTTCCTCAGGTATCGAGATCTTATAGCTGATTCTGTTGTCTCACTGCTTCTGTCTATCAAACTCAGCACGACTTTTTCTTGAATGTTGTTAGGATGAGGCCTTACTTTCGGAGTGGAAGAAACAATTGGAACGTGATACCGAAACTCTGAAAACACAGGCAAATATAGTCAGCATCCGCTTGGTGAGTGCTTTTAACGTATTGTATCGCCCTTGTTTTATTATTATTATTTAAATATTCAACGAGAAACCGTGAACATTGCAAGTTAACAAATCGACATCTCAACCATGGGGACTCGAATCCGAAAGAATTAACCCAAGCGAGTAATTACAAAAATAACGTTTTCCTTTTCATTATACTGTTGTTTCAGGTTCTCGGTCGAATTGGTTTGGATTGCCCGAACCTTGACACTCTATGCATTAAAGATCAAGCACTAACACTCGAAAGTTCGTATTCTTCGAAAATTTTTGTAATTGTTTTTTTTATGGTTACTGGGTTCTACTTAAAAGTTAAAACTGTTCTTGAATCTTGTATTGTTCTTACCAGCCGTTGAGAAAGTTGTCGGCTGGGCTTTGAGTCATCATTTCATGCATTGTTCTGAAGTGTTGGTTAAGGATGCTAAACTCATCATTTCTACAGAAAGGTTGTCTACTTTTTTCTTGGCCTCACCTACAGTAAGGAAGCTATACATCGTTTTATCGTGTTCATAGTTGTTTCGTGTGTTTAATACTGCAGCATCGAGTACGGATTGAACATTTTACATGGTCTTCAAAGTGAGAACAAGAGCTTGAAGAAATCGCTCAAGGTAATCTCGTAGAACAATGGGTCTTCTGACGAACAATAAATATCGCTTTCCTTTTCCTTCGGGTACGAGTTCTTAAATCTAAATTGGAGTGTGGTTCGACAATTTTAGGATGTGGTTACTGAGAACGAATTTGAAAAGAAACTTCTCGCCGATGTTATTCCACCTGGTGACATTGGTGTTACGTTCGAAGACATCGGTGCTTTAGAAAACGTGAAGGACACGTTGAAGGAATTGGTGATGCTTCCTCTACAGAGGCCGGAGTTATTTTGCAAAGGGCAGTTAACGAAGGTGCACGTTTTTTCCTACCATCGAGCCAATTTATCAGTAAATCAGGGTTTATTACTAACTAGTTAGCATAGCATAGTAGTTTTGATCATAGAAGACGTTGCTCGGAATCCAGTTGAAAGATATCTTTGTTTCTTTGCTTCATTGTACTGCTTGTTTACGAGCGGTTTTTACTCTTCGACAGCCGTGCAAGGGAATTTTACTTTTTGGTCCACCTGGTACTGGAAAAACAATGCTTGCTAAAGCTGTTGCAACTGAGGCTGGTGCAAACTTTATCAACATTTCCATGTCAAGCATTACTTCTAAGGTAAAAATTTGGCTTTTTTTAAAGGTAAAAGGAATAATCTCTAATATTGTGTACTATCTTTGTGTTTTTTACAGTGGTTTGGTGAGGGTGAAAAATACGTAAAGGCGGTGTTTTCTCTAGCAAGTAAAATCGCTCCGAGCGTTGTGTTTGTTGACGAGGTTGGTTACTTCATAGGAGTTTCCTTATCATCGCTATTGTTGTTAACATTCGGTTCTAGTTATAATTCTCCGAACATACGAATATTGCTGCTACTGCAGGTTGATAGCATGTTAGGACGACGCGAAAATCCAGGCGAACATGAGGCTATGCGCAAAATGAAAAATGAATTTATGGTTAATTGGGATGGGTTGCGAACAAAGGATAAAGAACGTGTACTCGTTCTTGCTGCAACCAATAGGCCGTTTGATCTCGATGAGGCTGTGATTAGGAGGCTTCCTCGGAGGTGGTATCGCATTTGTGTAATGCTGCTTCTATACTCGTGTCGTCGATCTTTCTGATCTGAATATGTGATTGTTCTGTGTAGATTGATGGTTAACTTGCCGGTTGCGTCGAATAGAGAAAAGATTTTGCGAGTCATACTCGCCAAGGAAGAGTTGGCTGCTGATGTCGATTTAGAGGCCATTGCTAATATGACTGATGGATATTCTGGAAGCGATTTGAAGGTTTTCTTTCGTGTTTTATGTTTTTTTTCAAGTTTCCACCGCCTCGTCGATCCTACCGTGTTTATATTTCTCTAATTATTTGGTTGCAGAATCTTTGTGTAACAGCGGCTCATTGTCCCATTAGAGAAATTTTGGACAAGGAAAAGAAGGTTAGCGATTACTCCGTTTTCCTAAGATGTGTATCTCGGTACTTTTCGCAATTGTTTCGTCGTTAACGGTTGCGTTCGAGCATCTTCTTTTAGTTTCGAGTATTTTCGTTCTAGTTTAAAAAAACCGTGTATCGCCAGTGAAGCTGGAATTTCGTAGGGTAACGACTTTGTAATGGCTCCTTATCATAGAGGGAAAAAGGGTCATTTGAAGAAGTAAATATGGAGTCGGCACCTCGTTTAAGAAACCGTGTGTTGCCTCAAATTGCTGTAGGATCTCGAGTTTTTACCGTTTTCGACGGGTTAGGCCGCTGAAACCGTAGGACATATGCTATGTTTGAGGATATTAATGGGTTGTCTTCATAAATTACAGGAGAGAATCACTGCTTTGACCGAGGACAAACCCGTACCGGCGCTATATAGCAGTACCGACGTTCGCCCTTTAAAAATGGAGGACTTTAGATTTGCACATGAGCAGGTTGGTTTGCTTTCTCCCATTATTGCTGGGTGTGGTAGGCTCGCTCGAACCCTAGCGAGCCGATCCCACCTTACATGTTTCTTATGAGGTTAGGTTAGGTTAGGTTTGGTCCATCATCATCTAGTTAAGGTTCAACAGTTGAGACACAAGGGGGTCTTTGATGAAATATTGTAGTCTTCTTCGATGCATGACCATAGTGACCGTGTTTATTCCCAGGTGTGTGCGAGCGTGTCGTCGGAGTCTACAAACATGAATGAGCTCCTCCAATGGAACGACCTGTATGGAGAAGGCGGGTCGAGGAAGAAGACGTCTTTGAGTTACTTCATGTAGAGGTGAGGTGAGGTGAGGTGATTGTATCTTTGTTGTATAGAGTTTCCATTTCATTTCATTGATTTCCGAGTTTGTCTCCGTCTCCGTCTCCGTCTCCGCCCCTCGAAAAGAGTGCACGATCGGGGATCGATCAGGCATGGAAATCCATCGCCCCCACCCTCCATTCCCCTATTGTATCATATATAGTTCTTTTTCTTACCCTTCATTTATTTATTTCTCTATGCTTTTGTAGGAATTTTACAATTTTCTTTAGCTAATTTGACCAAAAAAGCCTCTCCCTTTCTGCCTCAATCTTTTTCTTTGAATTATAAACCCAATTATTGGTATTTGGTATCATAATATTCTTTGTAGCGATCCAAGCTCACCGCTAGCATATATTATTTTCTCTGGGTTTTTCCTTGCGGGTTTTCCTTCAAGGCTTTAACATACGTCTGCTAGGGTAAGTTTTTTGCACCCGAGGTGTTTCGTGCTTCCCTCCAACTAATGTGTGATATCACAATTCACCATTTAGGGCTCAGCGTCCTTGTTGGCTCTCCAATTGACACCCCCTAGGGCCCAGCGTCCTCGTTGGCTCTCACAATTGACGTGAAACCCCTACCAAATCCACCCCCTTCGAGTAATAGCCTCATGTTGGCACATCGCTCGGTGTCGGGTATACTTTAATTGTTTTTTTTTTTTTTTAAAAAAAAATGAGAATTAATTCCAAACTAAGAATAATTTGACCTTATTAATTTTTTTATTGCAAAAATTATGAGCCACTTTCAGATAAGAAAATTGATTATATTAATAAATGGGAATATAAAGAATTTTAAAAGGGCATTTATTCCTATAATAAATAATGGATTACTTTATATTCTAGACCATTTTTAATTCTAGACTTCCTTTTAAAAATCCACTTTTATATATATATATAGGGTTAAATTGACCAAAAATATTTTTAAGGAGGATTCTGTCCAAGGGGGGCCCACGATTGATTAGCTAGTTGGTGAGACAATAGTTTATCATTGCGATGGTCAGTAGATGGTCTACTGAGAGGGTGATCAATTGTACTAGGATTGAGACACGATCCAGACTCCTATGAGAAGCAGTAACGAAAAATCTTTTATAATGGGCGAAAGCTGACGGAGCAATGTCACATGGAGGTAGAAGACCTACGAAAGCTGACGGAGCAATGTCACATGGAGGTAGAAGACCTACGGATTAGATCAATTGTACTAGGATTGAGACACGACCCAGACTCCTATGAGAAGCAGTAACGAAAAATCTTTTATAATGGGCGAAAGCTGACGGAGCAATGTCACATGGAGGTAGAAGACCTACGAGCCATTTACGATTTTCCAATTGTTATCCAATCATTTGAAAATCCTTCTCATTCATTATTAGTGGATTATTTTAGTGAATTAAATTAATAATAAATAAAGATGAGAGACAATTGGCTCATTATATGACGCATTTAATAATATTGAGAATAGGAGGGGTATTTCCGGTAATTAGCTATGAAGTCGCACGTGCGAATTGCACGAAGCGGGAAAGAGAAAAACTGTTATATAAACCCCAGCTGTGTTTCATCGAAGCGCGATTTGCTTTGAATATTCACTCTGTTTCTGGAAATTTTTCTGCTTTGACCAACGAAATTGATTACAGTCGATTTCTCCAATTGAATCAAATCTTCGTTCGGAGAGCCTTTCAATCGCGCTCATTTTCGCCATGGGCGTCTTCTTCCACTCCTCAGATTTTCTCCTCCCTTCTTCTACTTCTTCTCCGGCCGGCCACCCACCTTCTTCGACCTACGCCCTTGTTCTGCTCAACCAAAGCCTCCCCAAATTCACTCCTCTGCTCTGGAAGCACGGTTACTCTTCAAATCCCTTTTGGCTTCGTCTTTTGGTTCTAGGTTTTGATGATTTTTGCGTTTCGTGTTGATGCGTTCTTATGTGGGTTGTTGTAGAGCAGCAAAACTTCGTCTCTGTGCCGATGGAGGCGCCAATCGCGTATTTGATGAATTGCCTCTGCTGCTTCCTCATCAAGACGCTACGGATATTCGAAATAGGTTCGTTTCGTTATCATTTTCTTTTTTTTCTTCTCGTTTTTAGTGTGCATTTATGCCATTATCAGTGTTTTTTTTCTTTTCTTCTTGTGATTTAGCTTCTCTATTTAGTAATGGAGTTTCGTGCATAGGGGTTTTGTTGTTTTCTGGAAATTTAGATGGTTAATGCGTGAAAACATAAATCTTCTCCTTGGATGTTTCTTCACAGTTTTATTTACCATCGACTGTTATGACAAACTCTTAGGGTTTATTATGGCCTCTTTCGTTACCGGATTTGAATTATGTTGTATATTTTTTTGAAAACTGTTTTGGGATTCTTTGATTCAAATTGTGAATATTCTACAAACTTTTTAATGTTTTCATTGTAGAATTTGAAATCTTAAAATGAAGAATTATATATTATTTGAAAGTCGTTTTTCTTATTTCGGTTAGTGTTTTCTTTACTATTTTGGAAAATTTTCTTTCTTTAATTATCATGGACTTGTGGTTAGTGATCTTATGTGCAAAGTAATCTTAATTTTTACAAATCACTCGACAAGTCTGAAGAATAATCTTCTTTTCACAAAAAAAGAAAAAGAAACTCTGACCCCAAGTTTCAAGATTTGATTGATACTAACAAAACAAATACTAGTGGCTAGCTAAAGAAGAAAATTTTGTTGCCATTGATGTCTTCATAATCATTTTCGAGCATTTATTGATAGTTTATACTATTGTTGCACAATGAATAAACTGTTCTAGAATTATATATCTTATGTTTTGGTGATCTGGACTGTTCATTCATTCCTATCTATTGATTCTTTTTTCTATTGCCAGCTATAAGCCAGATGTTATTAGAGGAGATATGGATTCAATTCGGACAGAAGTACTAGAGTTTTATGCTAAGCAAGTACGTTAGTAAGCCACCCCCTCGCTTCGAAGAATGTGGGCCTTTTTTAAATGATTTTTCAAGTGTTTGATACCATGGATGGATCCATCTTGTGCATTTGATACCATGGATGGTTCCATCTTGTGCATTTGAGACCATGGATGGTTCCATCTTGTGCGTAATTTTTCCATTCTATGTTTTGATAAAGTTCACTTGCATTACATGTTGTATTTTACTATGCTGTTATCATGTATGGATTGCGGGCTCAAGATATCCATATTCACATGGTGCAGGGAACCAAGATATTTGATGAATCTGAAGATCAGGATACCACAGACCTACATAAATGTGTTGCATATATTCTTCAATCTATGCCAAATCAGGAGGAGTCTAATGTAGGTTGGATCATGATGTAAATCTTAAGTGGCTTGTTTATTAAACTAGAAGTTTTGGATGTTCACATTCAACTACTGCGTTTTGTTTTGTGCGCTGACTTTTCAGATTGGGATTATAATGTTTGAGTTGTTGATTTTCAGCTGTGCATACTTGTTGCTGGAGCTCTAGGTGGACGGTTTGATCATGAGATGGGAAACGTCAATGTTCTATGCCGTTTCTCTAGCACACGCATAATCCTTCTGTCTGATGATTGTCTTATTCATCTTCTGCCAAGGACTCATCACCATGAAATCCATGTTCACTCATCTGTTGAGGGCCCTCATTGTGGTCTCATTCCAATTGGGATGCCCTCTGGACGCACTACGACCACTGGTCTCCAATGGGATTTGAGTAAGTACTGTCCTCATTCCTCTTTCTGGATCCAATGCTCTGTTGATTTTCAAAGAATGAACGACTGCGTTGTGTTATATGTTCTTATGTGCATCCTATCCTGTTTATACTTGGTTTTAAGCAATTTTGAGTTGCAAAATGAGCTGACAATGTGATCCATCAGTTTTATTCCTCTTGCTATGAGTTCATTCTTAACTTCATGTTTCAAAAAAAACTTCGCAAGGAATTGGTCAATGCCAGCAGCTTTATGCTCAATTTCTTAAGCTTTTTTAGGAATTCCAAAACAAACAACTTTTCTATAAGGATCCAAGCCTACCACTAGCAGATATTGTCTTCTTTGGGCTTTCTTTTTCGGGCTTTCCCTAAGATTTTTAAAATGCCTCCGTTAGGGAGTGGTTTCCACACCTTATAAAGAATGTTTTGTTCTCCTCCCAAACCGATATGGGGTCTCACAATCCACCCTCTTTCGAGGCGCAACGTCCTCACTGACAATCGTTCCCTTCTCCAATCAATGTGGGACCCCAATCCCCACCCCCTTTGGGACCTAGCATCCTTACTGGCACACCACCTCGTGTCTACCCCTTTCGGGGCTCAGCCTCTTCGCTGGCACATCGCCCGTTGTCTGGCTCTGATATCATTTGTAACGGCCTAAGTCCACCACTTCCCTTAAGGTTTTTAAAATGCATCTAGTAGGGAGAAGTCTCCAACTCTTGTAAAGAATGCTTTATTCTCCTTCCCAACCGACGTGGGATCTCACACCTTCAAACTCTTTATCTTGTGATATTTTGAGAAGGTACCGTGGAAATAATTCATGTCTAACCTCATGAAGATTTCTTTCCAGATAGTCATTCGTTACTTCATTCTCTCCCTATGTGATTGTACTTTGGCATGATATTCCTTCAAGTTGTATGCTTACAATATTAGGGAATGTTTGGATCTAATTTTGCAAAGCTCTTAAATCTGCCCCAACTAACGATCTGGCATCCTATTTTCTTTTTCGATTCATACTCTGCTCTTCGAGCTCCTATTTGCTCTTTCTCGACTGTTTTAGGGAAGTTTTTTTTTAATATACTTCGGGCACGTTTGGGAATGATTTTGAAACCGCGACAAATCACTTCTGTCGTGTCTTTTTAGTTATTTTGGGCTGTCTTAAAATCACTCCGAACATATCTTTATGGAATTCTAACGTGTGCTGTTAACCATTTTGGTATGAATGTGTATTCCAGCTGATACAGAGATGAAGTTTGGGGGTCTAGTTAGCACTTCAAATATAGTGAAAGGGGAGAAAGTAACAGTGCAATCTGACTCCGATCTTCTCTGGACTATCTCGTTAAAAGGCAATGAAACAAGGCATTCTAGCACGTAGTGCCAAATTTAGCAATGCTTCCTTGCATTCTCAGCGTTAGGTAATGAAATCTTCTTTCTCCACCTAAAATAAGAATAACTTTGAAGATCTACCCCTCGATCTTTAGTGCTTTTCTAGAATTTGATTTTCAAGAAATTCATTTTTCATGTAATTTCATTTTTATGTTGATTAGGAAGTTGTATTTGCAATGCATAAAACAGATCAGTTCCATTATTTGTATGTTATTTGCATTCGGTAACATTCTATACTCTAATAAATTTAGAGTTAAAACACAGCTACTACTAATAAATTTAGAGTTAAAACACAGCTACTTACCTTGTTGAGTGTTTAGGTATATATATGCTCCTTATTATGAGGTCTAAATTTAGAGTTAAAACACAGCTACTACTAATAAATTTAGAGTTAAAACACAGCTACTTACCTTGTTGAGTGTTTAGGTATATATATGCTCCTTATTATGAGGTCTAAATTTAGAGTTAAAACACAGCTACTACTAATAAATTTAGAGTTAAAACACAGCTACTTACCTTGTTGAGTGTTTAGGTATATATATGCTCCTTATTATGAGGTCTAAATTTAGAGTTAAAACACAGCTACTACTAATAAATTTAGAGTTAAAACACAGCTACTTACCTTGTTGAGTGTTTAGGTATATATATGCTCCTTATTATGAGGTCAAAGTTCCGAATCTTTTCACGAAACCTTATTTTATAAGTAATATTTTGATTACTATATTCTTTTTATAAGTAAAACATTGTACTTCATCTTCATCAGTCATTTATATGGATAACAAGAGGTTTTCAAGGAGTTGAGTTGGCATATAGTAAAAATTAATTACATAGTAATGATGTTTATTGTTAAAAGTAAAAGTTATTGTTATTCTAATTTTAACTTCAACAATATTGCACATCTATTACCTGTGGTTAACAGAAATTTACCATTTTATGGTTAAACTTAATACTATACTATAAACTCAATACCCATATCACATTAAAAAACAACGAGCAATTTGTTAAAAGTTGAAATAAAGAAGTTTAATTTATAAGAATCTTGGATCTATTTCCCAGCTAATTTAAACAGCCAACCCAACCATGGATTGATCTCTCCATATTACCAGATATCATAAACTGAGAGAAAAAAAACCACACATAACTCAGTTCCAACTCATCTGAATGCATCTATGAAGTAGTGAAATAATACTTTTCCTGGATTGCAAAGATTTAAGCAGTTGAAAAATAGCAGTTCCAGAGAAATACATACTGAAATTAGCCAACATCATCATAAAGCTCAAAAATTCAAGCCACAACCATGAAAACATCATCAAATGCTTCTTGGTTATTTTTGAACCCTGCAAAATCATGTGCTAGCTGCTGCTGCAGATTCCTTTTTCCCTTCTGAGGACCCAACTCCACCTTCTTTGGCGACTTCTGCCTCGGGCTTGGCAGATTCACTTTTCGCTGGATTCGACACCTCCTGTTCTAGTTCTACAAATATAGCAAGCAAGTCATATGGTCAATGTTGGAAGAGCGAAAATGTGGACGAGAATTCATTTGCCCGTATGACCGTTTCTTAACTTTACTATTAACTACTTAAGATACAATCGTCAATGACTTTACTCACAGCAAACAATTCATTGCTAAAGAAAAATGGGAGCTTACCATCATCATCACTATCGTCGGAGTCATTATCGTCGCCCATGTCACCCATGTCGCCCATACCATCCATGCCGCCCATGCCACCAAATTTCTGCAAGATAAAATATGATTAGAACAAGATAATAGAGATACAGATCATCGCAATCACTTCAAATAGCACATCCTTACCGAAAAGTCCATGCCTCCCAAATCCAAGTCACCTAGACCAGCAGCTGTTCCTGAACAACCAAAGAGATAATCAACACATATTTAGCTTCACAGACAGGATGAGAAGTTTAATACATAGTGATAACCCAAAAACATAGCACACGACTAGACTACCATCGTCTTCATCCTCATCCACCCATTTGTCCCAATCTACTTTGACATAATGGGGTGGCTTTCCATCTCCTCGCAATAGCCTTTTCCACCATCCCTTCTCTGCCTTTTCTAGGATACAGAATATGCTCCGAACCCCAATGTTAACTTTACTTTCCTGTTACAAGGAGAAACAAATAAGTAAACTACGAGGTCAATTTATCATACGATAGCAACCTCTAAATCGGAAAGCTATGGCAGGAATCTAGCAAGAGGTAACATGTCTACGTACCTCAACATTAACTTTATCAAAAAGCTCCAACTTCAGTTCGTAATGGTGATTCTCTGAACCGGCGCTACCAGAGAAAGTGAAGACTCCATCTGGCTCAAGATTAACCTTAGAATCCTTCGAGTCTGAGAGTTGCACAGTGATAAAGACCTTGTCTAATCTCTGGGCCCATTTCACCTCAGGATGACGACTACATTGTATTAAGCAAACGTTAACAGTAACCATAGATGTATTAAAAATATTGCATCGGTCTCCAAAGGCACGTCCATAAAGGAAATCAACAAAAGAGAGAATTCAACTAAGTCAAGTTACTAAATCCATACATCATGCAATAGAACAACATTAAAAAGGTAAAGCCCCCCAAGCTCAAAAAACTGAACCACCAGCCAAGTCGTTGGTTTTGAACTAAATTCAGCCGCAAAGGCAACAAGATATTGCAAGAATTTACTAAAATGACTTATACCATAACACAACCTTAACAACAAGCCTAATTAAACCTATAAATTAAAAACAAATGTGCATCCCCACCAATTGTACAGTATATGATGTCAATAAATAACTTGTCTTGCAACCCAAATACATGCGATTAGACAGATAATCCTAGGATCCATGGAGAAATGGCCGAACGCGAGAAGAAATAGCAAAAGCAACATAGTTAACACAAGAATCAAAACTCGCAGGAACACTATTTAGAACCCTAATTAAACCTCCGCGATATTCCAGCCCAAAACCATTCAAGCCCGACAAGCACATCAATAACATAACAGGAACAAAAAAGAAAAAAAAAATCACACGATTATCATCATTTCGCAAGTCATTTCAACACAACAACTTACAAGATGACTCCGATTCCCCATAAACAAAGTACAACAGATAAACTCAACAACGAAGCTACAATGATCTCATACATTTCGAGCGATCCAGTACAGTTCGAGAAGTAAAAATGACACAAACGAAGATCACAGATAAAAAATGACATAGAACAGAGTGCAATCTAGCTTGACAGAGTGTAAAAGAGAGCAGTAATTTACCTCATTGCTTGAGATTACACGAAGATACTGAAAAAGTGAAAAACCCTAAAGAAAAATCAGGAAGAAAAGGAAGATGAAACGGAAACCCTAACTCAGAGGATAAGCCAGATGGGCGCTGTGAGTAGCCGAAATAAAAGAGAGGAACGACGCTTCTATAACTTTCTAGCTACAATCTCCCTCTCCTTCTGACGGAAAATTTTCAGTCCAATTCGGCTCCCGTTCCTCTCGTTATGGGCCGATTTTCTTATTGGGCTTTCAGCAGGCCCAAGCCCAACAAACTATCCTTTGTTAAAATTATAATTTTAAATATTTTTTATTTAAGAAATATAAAATATATAAATAAGAAAAAACAATTTATTTAAGTTAAACCCTACGAAATCCCCAATCATCTTCTACATCTAAACCCTAGCCACCGGCTTCACCGAGCAGCAGAGGGAGATGGGAAGGTCTCGGAGGAAGTACAAGAGATCTCGGCCAAAGGTCCAGGTCGGCCTGCCGAAAAGGCACCCTAACGTTTTCAAGCCGTCCTTCTGCATGCCGCCGAAGCTTCGCTCCTTGCTCGGCGAACAATTTGAAGAAGATCCGGCATGGGATGAGAAAGCCAGTGTTATTAATAACTATAAGTCGTTTGGTGTTCTTTCTAACCCTAATTTGCTCAGCGTTCGTTCTCGAACTGATCACATTGTTGAGAGCGACTCCCTCCAGGTTCCTCCGTCTCAGTTGCCTTCCGATGATCTTGATTCTGTGCTTGATTCATCCGGTAGCGATGTGGAAGAGGACGGTGAGTTTTGAGCTTTTTTTTTTTTTTTTTTCCTCTTTCGCTGTTGTTTTAAATTTATGTTGGTGTGAGTGGATGATTCTCAGGTCAATACTGTGATATTTCCAAATTTGAAAAATATTTGTTTACATGAAATTAGTTGATTTTATGAAATATGATACCTTCCGCTCCAGGTTTAGTAAACTATCACTTGCAATAGTTTCTGCAACTTTGATAGTTTTTTGGTGTTCATGACCTGGAAATTTCGGAATAAGTAGCAGCTCTTCATTGAACCAGATTAGCCGTCCAAATTGATTGGATTTAGTTTACCATATATCATGTTTATGCAACCTTTTTCTGAATAGTTATTTATGAAATGATTAGAGAGGAACTGAAATGGAACGAAGATTGATTTTGATTGTAATGTCTTATTATCATGAAGGATCAAAGAGGATGCCAAAACAAAATTTTGAGTTGCGTTTCTGAATCTAGTTGAGCTTGTGCTGATATTGTGATCTTTCCTTTGCGTTCTTTAGATTTGAAAACAGCACTAGGAAAGAAGCGCAGAGATGGGAAATCAGGACCTCTAAAGCCTTTGACCACAATTCAGCGTGTTCATGTCGGTAGGCTAATCGAGAAATACGGAGATGATTATGAGGTAAGCTTCAGTTTTACTTTCTCTTAAAACTGCTTAATTTGCCTTTTGTCTCATTGAAAATTCTCATGCAGAGGATGTTCATGGATACAAAGCTGAACTCAATGCAGCACTCAGTTGGCACTCTGGAGAAACTATGCAAACGATATCACAGTTCGGGTAAGAATCCATTGATATTGACTCGTTAAAGATATTATCGATGGAACAACCCCATCGTCTTTCAAATTGTTTTGTTACAATAGATGAATCAGATATGGTATTATGATCATGAAATCTAATTGAGCAACATTGTTCGAACATAAGTATGTGAGGCTTGAAAAGATGGCTCATTCATTCTCTTGCTTGCAGCAGTCTTCTTCCTTTCTAGGAAATGCTCATAAGGACCCATGTTTAGTTAGTGGCATGTATAGAGCATTTTGATTTTGGGGAAACTGACTGTTTTGCAAGAATTTTAGGTTGTATGTAATATCTTATAAAATTCCCAAATGCATTTTTGATATGTTTGAATCCATGAAATTGACATCATAATCTATTTACACAATCGAATGACCACTTCTCAAGAATCGTGTTAGTCTTCATTTGTTTCGTTTTGAAATTTGGAATGTGATCTATTACGCATGACTTCGACTTCAAATTTTTGGTCCGTAACAATTTAGTTCAAGAACATCGAATTGACTTCCATTGAGATTCATTGGATTCTTAGGCATACAAGGAATCGGTCTAACATCTTTTCAATTGAAATTCCAATAAAAAACTAGTTCTATCAAGGTCGGGGGACCTAAAGAGAAGATACTCTCTTTCGTCACTTGACCTCTTTTTGATCTCTTTTAAATGATCTAAACTTTGACTCACATATGATAAGTTTGTCTTAGCTTGCATGTAATGATTTAATACCTAATTTTTGTCGTATGATGCATAATTTGAAATTTTCTATCAAAATTAAGAATCGGTCTAACATCTTTTCAATTGAAATTCCAATCAAAAACTAGTTCTATCAAGGTCGGGACCTAAAGAGAAGATACTCTCTTTCGTCACTTGACCTCTTTTTGATCTCTTTTAAATGATCTAAACTTTGACTCACATATGATAAGTTTGTCTAGCTTGCATGTAATGATTTAATATCTAATTTTCGTTGTAAAATTTTCTATCAAAATTAAGTAGCAATTTTTATTATGTAACACCTTCGCTTATAAACACATTTGCATTTGAATCGATTTACTGATTTACATGTGAGAAATTTAGTGTTTTAGTCATTAATGGTTTGTTTTTTTTTTTAAATAAAAAAAGTACTTGAAGCAAAATACATTTTTGATAAACAGTCGATTCAAAGTACCCTTAATATCCACAAAAGGGGTCAACTTCCAGGAACCTCTTCAAGTGGCTTAAACTACTGTGAAATTCTATAAAGAACAATAATATGTACAGTGTTCATACAGATTGATGGGAAAAGAAAATGAAACAGTAAAAATTGAAAACATTCAACAAAGGTAAAAGGGGCACTAACTAGACTCCCATGAATGCTCGAGACATGGATTCCCAATGCTCCTTTGCTTGCTGAACTCTCTCTGCTCTTTCTGTTCGGAGACGTTTCCCCCAGTACTCAGGGCAGCTGTTCAATCATATAAACATTCCCAAGTTCAATATAGATGTAGAAGGGAAGCATAGATTCATCGAGTGTAGTAGAGGTATATAAAATGATGCAATTTTGTATCACGATATGTTAGGAATCACGACTCTCCACAATGGTATGATATTGTCCACTTTGAGCATTAGCTCTCATGGATTTGCTTTAGGCTTTTAAAAGTTTAAGAAAAGTTAGCCTCTAACTAAGCACTTTTTCAAAGTGGGAATCTGATAATCACTTATAAAAGTTTAGAAATTTATCGAGCATACTTGAATTAGAGGTTCTTAAAATATAAAAGTCTTAGTTCAATCAATAACTCAATCTTCAGATTTAGTTGAACTCAAACTCGTACAGCATAGAGGAAACCTTTCGAAGAGCATATCTCTCTCGATTTTGGTTTGGAAAACCTTTCGAAGAGAACATCTCTCTCGATTCTGATTTGTTTCAGCGTATCGATTCTGATTTGTTTCAGCATATCTCTCCCGATGCTGGTTTGTTTTAAACAAATAACCATTTTTTTCATACGTTTTCATGATCTATAAAACTATGGTTATAAATACTATACTTGTAATTTAACATAAAAGTGACACTTTACCTTTACCCGTCTCAATAAAATAATAAAAAAACATTTTAAACCAAAAAAAAAAAACTCATATTTTTTAAAAGTTAGTTTCAAGCTACCTGTACTTTCCTAAACAGTTTTTACATGTATTTTACCAGGAAGCCTGAGAAACAAGATATCTACTGACCTTCGTCTTAATAGAATACTGAGCTCTTCCAAATGAACAGCACCTTCGTAAACTTTTGCCTGTGTATCAATAGAAAGAATTAGATCAGACCTCGGGTCGTTCAACAGACCGTTCATGGGTTTATTTCGAGGTTCATGGCTTAAATCATGGGAACAAAATTAGCCCTATGTATGGTAGGGCAGCTGTTGGTACTAAACTACAACAACTAAGCCCACCGCTAGTAGATATTATCTTCTTTTGGGCTTTTCTCCCGTTTTTAAAACGCGTCTGCTAGGGAGAGGTTTCCACGACCCAAGTCCACCGCTAACAGATATTATCCTCTAAATCATGGGAACAAAATCAGCCATACGTATGGTAGGGCAGCTGTTGGTACTGAATTGCAACAACCAAGTCCACCGCTAGCAGATATTATCTTCTTTTGGGTTTTTCTCCCGTTTTTTAAACGCGTCTGCTAGGGAGAGGTTTTCACGACCCAAGTCCACCGCTAGCAGATATTGTCCTCTATGGGTTTTTCTTCCCTCATGGTATTTAAAACGCGTCTGCTGAGAAGCAAAGAGGTTTCCACACCCTTATAAAGAATGCTTCGTTCTCCTCCCCAACTAACGTGGGATCTCACAAATACCATCTTGTTTCTGTGTGTTTTTTTCCTTTTCGAGCCAAATGATAGCTGAATGAAGCTCACTGAATATCATCATAGAGGCAACCTAACTAACCTGACGGCAGAGTGGGCACTTTGCTCTTGGATTTGCAGACTTTAGTCCATCAACTATGGTTACTGAAGCTGCCGAGCAAGCACACATGTAGCAAAATATATGGCCGCAAGTGAGAGAAACAGGATCAAATACTATGTCCTGCATATATAAAGAGTGAAGAACTCCGATGAGTATCCATTCAAACTACTCAAAAACTTGAGTTCATCCCTCACCAAATCCAAAATAAACTAAAGATATCATAACAGTGATTCAATTTACATATATTTGTCTGCAGGAGTAGATGGGACATTTTCATAACAATGTAAAAAGTTGAAGACCTGAAAGCTTACCAAACATATGGAACACTCCAAGTCGATGTCGAGTTTGATTGAATCGAAGAGCTCACAAGTAAGTGATGGCTTTCCATCAGTAATTGCAAGGGAACATTCCTCGAATACAGAAGAAATCCTCTTAGATCTGTGTGGTGTCTCCTTCAGGTTAATGTGGAATGCTATAAGCTCTGATAGCCATGGAGATTGCAGGATCTCAATGTGCTTACTGTGAGCTTGTGACTTGAAAGTTTGCCCTTGTTTGGAGTAATGAATCTGTACTCAGCAACCCAAACAAGAACTAAGCACAAGAAAGGAAGCTAAATTACAAATTTAGTATGTAAACTTTCGTGGTTTACAAATTTGGACAAGAATTGATTCATTTGATATAGAGAAATGAAGAATTAGCTGGACAAAACATTGAAGTGAATCAAACAAGAAATGGTAAAGCATATTGGGCAAATACCTTATCGTATTTCTTCAAGATCTTCCTAACTGCAATGGCGTTCATCAATGCATAATTAACCAATTCCTTCCCTTCTTGAACTAAGAAAGTATGGTCACTGTCCCGTTTGCCTTTGAACCATAAAAGACGCTTTCTAAAGCCAGAAGCGAGGTGCAGCTGAAGCAATTTCTGTGCTCGCTGATTAAAGCAGCCAACTATTGCAGACATTTCCTTGAGAAGGAAGGGGAAGAAAGTACCGTCGCACACTACGCCCGCACAAATCGTCAAACAAAACAACGAACTAAAATCAAAATGCAATGTACAAACAATAAAGAGTTTGCCTCAACCAAGCAAAAGATCAAACGGCTAGGACTGTAACAGAAAGATCCCCAAAATTCACGAAATCCTTAAATAGGAAGAAGAAACGACAAAAATTAGCAGATAATCGAGTTTCCATACCTGAACAGTGATCTGGACACCTCTGAACGGCGATGGCGGAGCAAACGTCATCGCCATGGCGATGTCGAGACTGAAAATCTCTGCTACAATTCTTCAGAATCTTCTTGAGCCGCTTGAACTGAAATCCAGGTAGTTTCAGTTTCTTCTCCTGACCTCGCAAATACTCCTCATACTTTTTGCAGAACTTCATCTTCTTCCTCGAGAATCCACACGCGTCGTTCTAATTTCCCTCAACAAATCCACTAAAATCGCCGAGAAGATAAAAAAAAAAAACAGTTAATCCTCTTATTCTATCCGAAATGGATGCAAATCGATCGGAATCCAATACACAGAAAGAACGAATCAGACACTTTCACAAGAAGGAAGTGAAAAAAAAATATCTCAAACCGTCTGAGAGAGACGGTAACCAAACTGAAAAGGAAATTCTCCGCCGAATGAACACTGGATAACAAAAAGGTAAAGGTGTTTGGAAGCTGAGAAAATTCAGATTTCTTACATGAAATAAATTTTCTCGGCAAAATCTTTTTCGTTTCTGAACATCATCATTGATAGAGATTCCGTTTGTTTTCTTGAGGATATATGAACATTGAAGGCTATTACTTTATAGTACAACATAATATGAAATTAAAATATATTTTAGAAAAAGAAAAAAAAAAATCTTTTTTTATGAGATATTTTAAAATATATTTTTTTTAAAAAATTTGGTAATAAATTTATTGACAAATAAAAAAATCATACCAGTTTTGGAAGTATCAACTTTTTAGAATTTCGGGTTATATATATATTTTTTTTATTTTTTATTTTTGATATAAAGCAATAATAATATTTATTAATATTAAAATTTTATTAGAACTTTCTCAAAATAATTAGATTAATAAAAAAATAAAAATTAGTTCAAAATATCTCTAAAAATTAATATTTTTTTAAAGAACCATCCTATTGGATAATCAATTTGATTTTAGTAAATAAGTTTATTACTTTGTATATTCTATCTAATTATTAAAATAAATTTTATAAAATAAAAAATTTAAATAATGGAAATTAAATTCAATGATAGATTAAGAACACTTATTCGGGACGTTAATATTTTAATTAAGATATAATTAGTAAGTTACTTAATTTATTTAGATACCAAAAATATAAATTAAACATTTTATTTAGAAAAAAATTATTAATATTTTAATTGTTGCATTAAATTATTAATATTTGATTTTTATAGGTTAAATAATGTTAGAATTAGTCTCGAATGGAATATATTTAATAAAATCTTATAAATAATTTTATAAAATCTTGGAGGAATTTATTAAATTATATATGGAATTATATTATTAAATTCTGCTTCTTTTTTTATTATTATTATACTATAATAAATTTATTATTTAACTTTTATTTTTGGCAACTCTGGAGTCATGTATATATATATATATACAATGGGCGCGCGCACACAGATTATATATATTATTATTTTCATTTTATTTATTTATTTATTTTCAAAAAAATATTCGTTTCCGTTTAACACGAAAAAGCATGTCTGGAAACTTCTGTAACTGGCATGAGACTTCCGTATAAGACAAGCAATACCGCCGACAAAGCGATAAACTATGGAAATTTGCGAAAAAAAAAAAAATTAATTAATTAATTAATTAAATTAATTTAAATTAATTTAAAAAAAATAACAAATAAATATTTTACAACATAATAGAATAATAAAAAGGGTGGTAAAAAAGTTTTTTTTTTTTTTTTAATTTGAGCTAATTATTCAAAATAATATTTAAAAATAGAATGGTCATTGGGAAGGATAAAACATTGAAATTCTAATAAAATTGTTCTTTTTATTTGCTTTTATGGAATCTTTTAATTCGTATAATTATTTAAATTTATGAAGCTCAAATTTCTATATAATATATCATTTATTTATTGTTTATGATCACAAATTCAGCTCAATATATTTATTTTTTAAAAATATATTAATATTACTTTTAAAATTTATTGTTATTTTTGAAATATATTAATAATACTTAATTTTAAAAAAAAATAAAAATAAATTTTTTAATACAAAGTATAAGGATAATTAAAAGTATTACATTTTTAATTTAAGATAGTAATTATTTAAAATTTTGAAATTTTATGAATATTTATGATAATTACTGCTAATATCTAAACATAATTTATATAACTGAAATCCATTAATTTTATTTTATTATTGTTTATTTGTTTATTATTATTATTTTGACAATATAAAAAGAGAGTATAAATGCTATTAGTTTTTTATTAGGATCATATTTATCAAAGTGGGCCATAAGAATTTGACTATCAATTTAATCATTAAATTTATTATATCCCTTAAGATATTATAGAATTAATAAACTATAGTTATATTTAAATATGTGAAGGCTAACCTATGATTCTTGCAATAGAGATGTGACCTATGTTTGGTGTTTAATTTATCGTCTGACAAATACTTAGTCTATTCATCGTCATGTCTAACCCATTATTAAATTATTTTTATCCTATATTTAAAAAGTCATTAAATTATTGGTTGTTTTTTAAAATTTGATAGATCTAGTAACGACAGTCTTTCAAAGCTTTACGTATATTTTCACTTTTTCTCAATTATCAAACGTTTCAATAGTTCCACATTTTTTATTCGGTTTCGAGTTTCAAAATTGATTTTTATACCTTTAAAAAACGCTCATAAATTTTCAAAAGTATGTTTAAAAAATTTAGGAATAATCTATGAGTTACTGGTAGACAGTTTTGATCGTATATTAGTAGTAAAATTGTAAATAGTGAGTATTTTTAAGTTTAAATGTATTTTTTTTAGATAAAATACAAAATTTAGAAATATTTTTATTAAATTAACAATAGAGGAACGTAGAGAAAGTCTTTTAACTACAGGGGAAGGTCTATGCATCACCAGTTGTACCTATTTTAAAGTTAAAAGTATTTTTAAAACAAAATTCTAATAATTAATGTCCAAAATTAAGGGTAAAATATTTTTTAAAAAGTTTAAAAGTTGTATTAAAATTTGAAAAAAAAAATTAAAAGGGTATCCTATAATAATTAGATGAAATAGTTAAAAATATAGTGAATCCACGTGTCACTCTTTCTCCGACTAAATTAGCAACGTGTGGCAATCATTCCCCACTGGCAGCTTAGCTGGCAATATTTCTTGACACGTGACGTTAAATAGTCCGGCTATAAATACGTGCCGTCCTTTACTCTTCTTTTTCATTAAAATCATCCGTCTCTAACGCGAAGTGGTGATTGCCGAAGCTTTATTCCAATGGCGACTGAAGGGATGGAAGTCATGGTGGTCGGAATCGACGACAGTGCGCACAGTCTTTACGCTCTGGAGTGGACCTTAGATCATATCATCGTTCCATTCACTAAAGCTAACTCTCCGTTCAAGCTCTTTGTTGTTCATGCCAAACCTTCCCCTGCCTCCGCCGTCAGTCTCGCCGGACCTGGTAACTGATTCACTTCTTTTCTTGCTTTCTTGTTGATGGATGATTAATCCGTTGAGGATCCGTAAATAAATAGGAGGTTTAACTTTAATCGACTGTTGATTGAAGGAGCGGCTGAGATTTTCCCTCGTGTGGATTCGGATTTGAAGAGGATTGCTTCTCGAGTTATCGAAAAGGCGAAGGAGGTTTGCGTCGCCAGATCGGTAATCCTCTTGATTCTTTCTAACTATAACCTGAATTACTTGTGGAGGATTTTCCTTAAACGAAATGATTTAGGATCTGTTTCTTTCAGAAAGAAAGTGAGTAGACTGAAATGAAAATCGTTCGAAAAGAAAATTTGTGCACTGACAATAAACCTCAAAAACTTTTGTTTAAGAGAAGTGTTTTTGAATTGAAATAGGAAAGGAAGTAGCAAGATTGTCGTCATATTGATTATTCATCCTATTATTGCAGGACTACAGGAAAATGGTAGAGAGAAAAGGAATTAATAAAATAGAAGTAAAAAGTAGTAATACCTACTAAAATTGATTAAGAATGAGATTCGTTATCCATGATTAAACATGTCTTGGTCTAGAAACATCCAGGACAACTATACAACTATAATTAGTATTTCACTGTTTATATGATTCAAAAATGAGATTCCTTATCCATGATTAAACATGTCTTGCTCTAGAAACATCCAGGACAACTATCCAACTATAATTAGTATTTCATTGTTTATATGATTCAAGAATGAGATTCTTTATCCATGATTAAACATGTCTTGCTCTAGAAACATCCAGGACAACTATACAACTGTACTTAGTATTTCATTGACTATATGATTCATTTATTTTATTTCTAAGGCCCATTGTTTGTAGCTAGTTTCGCTTTTTAATTTACGTGTCCCTAGCTGACTTCCAGTTTCCAGACCTCCATGGTTTGATGGTACAGAAGAACTGAACCACACTTCTGTAGGAATACCTTTAACTAGGAAGTGGAAAATCTTTTCCATAGAATTTTGGTGTACGATACAAAATGTTGAAGATGGATTGGATGTTTTTTCGTGTCAAAAGCAGCTTTGGTGGAAAGCATCCTTTTGAGAACTTTATGCGTTCTATTATTGATGATTATTGTTCATGTGTGATAATGATATTCAGGTGCATGATGCTGTACTGGAGGTGATAGAAGGAGATGCCAGGAATGTTCTTTGTGAGGCTGTAGAAAGGCATCGTGCTAGCATGGTGGTCGTTGGAAGCCGTGGCTATGGAGCTATAAAGAGGTACTTCTCTTATTACCACCAAATTTCCATCTGTTGGATCAAAAATGTGAATATAATTATCTAAGAGCTAGGAAAAGCATGGCAGAACTCGATTGATTGATGATCTAATCAAGATATTAGAAACTGGGAAGAATTCAGGTCTTCTTTGTTTGTTTTTCAAAAATTGACATAGGATTAAGAAACATTCTTACAAGGGAGTTTCCATTGATATGGTCAAATGCTTGGTTGTTGTTGAGTTGAGAACAATGAAGCCCTTTATTAAACTGGATCTGATTGCGATGGCAGGGCTTTTTTAGGCAGCGTTAGTGATTACTGTGCTCACCATGCTCACTGCACCGTGATGATTGTAAAGATGCCTAAAACCAAGCACTAAATCTCATGGCCTTTTAGTTCTTTCCCCGAGTGGTAGTGTGGAGATCCCAGATGGTGTTAGTTTGAATTCATATCATCATCATCGAGTAAATGGTATTGTACTGATACTAACTGTGATATTTGAAGCTCTGTAATAATAAAAGCTTCCTTATTGGTATAATTCGACTCTGTTTACACGTGTCATTACAGCTTTAAGGTGTCATCTGTTGTGTGATCAATTTCCACGTGTACTGAATTCTCTTTGTTTCTTTTTTTATTTTTGGTAGCAGAAAATATAAGGGAAAAAAAAAGATTATTAGGGTTTTAATTGATAAAATGTTTAGATTATAATTTGATTTTTGTTTTTATATGATTTAATTCTCAATCATTGATGAAGTGTCGTTTTAGTGTGTTTATTTTGTAGTAGTTATTATGATGATGAGATCAAAGTTTGAATTTGTTTGTATATTTAAGTTTCTAAAGTTTTTTAATACTTTACGTTTCAACATTATTGAAGGCAATAGTATGTAGTAACCTTTTATCAAAGGTGAAGGTTCCGATTCTATTTGCAACGTATTATAATAAATAAAATAGGTAATTTTTTTTTTCTAGACCCCAATAAATTTTATATTAAACATGCATGCAAATAATATCTTGCGTAATATTATTTATCATTTTGTACATTTACTCAGGTAAATAGCCAAAATAAAATGGAAAGAAAAATGGTATGAATTTATAAAAAAGATTGAGGAAAAAAGGGAAATATTAGTCGGTAGTGTTGGATGGGAAATATTAGTCGGTAGTGTTGGATGATGAAAGTCTGGTAGTGTTGGATGATGAAAGTCTTGTGGATATTATCATACTATTGTGGAGAGTCGTGTTCATCTAACATGGTATCAGAGTCATGCCCTAAACTTAGTCGTTTCAATAGATTGGTAAATCTTCAAAATATCGAACAAAGGTCTCCAAAAGAAAAGGATTCGAGCCTCCTCAAAGTCAATGGTGTATCTCAAGCTTAGGCTCAAAGGGGACAATATCATACCATTATGGAGAATCCTCTTCCTGGCTCAAAGTGGATTCTCCATATGGCTCAAAGTGGACAATATCATACCATTATGGAGAATCCTGTTCAGGTAAGAGGCAGAATACGAAAAAACCACAATTAAAAAAAAAAAATTAATAGTTGAAATATAGATATGTAATTAATTATTTGCTACTCCATTATGGAAAATATCGTCTACAATAACATAACAGAAAAAAAAAAGTTACTTTTAAAATATCATTTTAGGCATTTCTTCCGAACCCTAAATTAAGAGAGGTAGTCCTTATTTCAGGAGCACGACCACGAGCGAATTATCCAGACGACCTCCGATGAAAGCCGCCCCTCAGCCGTCTGCCGTCCTCCGCTTCCTCTCTTCGCCGTCAGATATCGGCTTCAGTTACCTCCATCTGAAGGTTTCGATCGTCGCAGGAGTAAGGCCTCTCTCTCTCTCTCTCTCTCTGCTTTCATCTTTGGTTACTGTCAAATTTACTCAACCGGATCAATGTTCTGAACAATTACTAATTTGCTATGTTTCATGCTTTATGGACAAATCAAATGCTAATTGTAATCTTGTAGTACAAACAGTAGCTGAGAACAATGCTAATTCTAATTCGCCTCGCTTTTTCCTGCTTTGGTTGGGACTAATGCTATATCACAGTTAGAAATTACAGAACATTAGCTGCGTCGTGTTAGCGTTTTTCAGTTGTTTTGAAACCTTGGAAGCTAGTTTTGAATTGTTCACACACAGCTGTGTACACTGTTGGATGAACAAAGTCCCACATCGGCTAATTTAGAGAATGATCATAGGTTTATAATCAAAAAATACTCTCTCCATTGGTGTGAGGCCTTTTGGGGAAGCCTAAAGCAAAGCCATGAGAGCTTATGCTCAAAGTGGACAATATCATACCATTGTGGAGAGTCGTGTTGATCTAACATACACATGGTTTTGTACTTCTGTATTTGAAGAACTAGGATTTTCTTTTTATTCCTATAATCTGGTTAGATACCTCTAATGTCTTGACTTGAGTGCATTTTCTTTTCTCAACTTATGTAATTAGTACTTGTCTGAATTGTACTAGCCTGCAAGATTGATGAGCATGAAAACTTCTCTGTTTTAAATGTTTTTAATTGATCTTTGTTGGTTTGTGTAGTTCATGTAGTTCAATACGTACACTTCCAATGTTTCGTAGAAGAATACAGAAATTTGCTGCAAACTTGACGAATTCAAGCAAGCATCCATTTCTATGGTATTCAACAAGGTCTAGTTCTGCAGTGTTATTTCAGAAGCTAAAGAAGTCAGAGAGGAAGCCACTGGTAACGAGTATAAACGAGCTGAAGCGTGCAGCAAGATTGAGATTGAAAGCGAAGCAGAATGTAGAGGAAAACTCTTTGCAGCCCCCGGCCAATGGCTTGCTGGTCAAGGGCTTGGTTCCAATTGCTCATGAAGTTTATGCTGCAAGATCTGAACTATTTTCATGCATTTCCACGGTGATTAAGAGAAGCATTGTGCATTCTTGTAGGTAAGATACAAATGGTGAGATTCAGCAAACCCAGGTGTAAACCTCTCCTTAGTAGACACATTTTAAAAATCTGATCTAAAGGGAAAGCCCAAGAGGACAATATCTACTAACAGTGGGCTTGGACCGTTACAAATGGTATCAGAGCCAGACATCGGGCGATGTGCCAGCGAGGAGGTTGAGCCCCGTAAGGGGTGGACACGAGGGCGTGTTCACATAAGAGTCATGAATTGATTGTTATTTATCCCCTAAAAACTATATTTCAGCTGCACGACAAGGATCTTAATTTCTTATTGATCTTGTTTTCTCATTTGTGCAGAGTCTGTGGAGAGGTTCATATTGGTGATCCGCCACATAAGATTAGAACATGTAATGTTGCTGGGAGCGCACCAAACAAAGAGCACACTTGGGAAATTGGAGGCATTCAGCATGTCTTTCCTACTGTGGAATCTTTCCATTTATATGACCGTATTGGCAGAGCTGTTTCACATAATGAGCAGCTCCAGGTGGATCGAATTCCAGCAGTAGTAGAATTGTGCATTCAAGCTGGTGTTGATATCCCCGAGTACCCTACAAGGCGAAGGACGTTTCCGATTTACAATGTTGCTGGAAGGACTGTCGACTTTGAGAAGAGGTTTCCCAAGAAATTCACCCTTGAAAAAGGCATTAATTCGTATGGATTTTGGAATGACAAGAAAAGAGTGTGTGCGGACACGTTATCGATAAATTCCGATGATTTAAAAGGTCAGTATTGTTTGCACTTCTAGTTTCCACTATTCTCTATTGAATTTTACCTGTCCACCTATATGATATTATTACCTGTCACTATTAGAAAAAAAAATGGGGATTTCATTTTGATAGGAATGCGATTAGGATAGAAGTAGGGTATTAAGTGGATATTAGTAATAAGATAGGAAAGTTGTTTAGAGGTCGAGAATTGCTTAGGAGCTTTAAGCTCGAGTGAACATACTCAAGAAGGGGAGGTTCGAATATGTAATAGCTCAAGCCCATTGCAAGCATATATTATCTTCTTTGGGCTTTCCCTCTTAGGATTCCCCTCAAGGGTTTCAAAACGCGTCTGCTAGGGATAGGTTTCCACACCCTTAAAAAGAATGTTTTGTTCCCCTCTCCAACTGATGTGAGATCTCATAATCCACCTCCCTTTGGAGCCAAGCGTCCTCGTTGGCACACCGCCCAGTGTCACCCCCCTTAGGAGCTCAGCGTTCTTGTTGGCACATCACCCAGTGTCCACCTTTTGGAGCTCTGCATCCTTGCTGGTACATTATCCGATGTCTGGCTTTGATACCATTTGTATCAGCCCAAACTCACTGCTAGCAGATATTGTCGTCTTAGGGCTTTCCCTTCAAGGTTTTTAAAACATGTTTGCTAGTGAGAGGTTACCACACTGTTTCGTTCAATTCTTGTCGTCTTAGGGCTTTCCCTTCAAGGTTTTTAAAACATGTTTGCTAGTGAGAGGTTACCACACTGTTTCGTTCAATTCTCCAGCCGATTTAGCATCTCACATAATATCAAACTTGTATATTTCAAAGGTCCTACTAGTTCTATTGAAGTTCTACACATCGCTGATTTTTTTCCTTTGCACTGAACTTTAATTTGGTATCCATGTCATTTCAGAGACGGCCATCAAAGGCATGGAATTATGGGATAAAATGATATCAGGAACAGAAAAGCTCATGAAAACGTATGGTGTACAAACATGCGGCTATTGTTCAGAGGTGCAAGTTGGACCCAAAGGCCACCGGGTTAGGAACTGTCAAGCTTACAAGCACCAGATGAGGGACGGGCAACATGCGTGGCAGGAAGCAACAGTAGATGATTTGATGCCTCCGGTGTACGTGTGGCATGTTCAAGATGTGCATAGCAATGAGCCTCTATTGAATAATCTGAAGAGGTACTATGGCGTGTTGCCTGCAGTGGTGGAGTTATTTGCTCAAGCTGGAGCTAATGTGGGCGAGAGATACACAAGCTTCATGAAGAAAGATGTAGTAGTGCCCGAGTTGGATGAAATCAATTTGGTTGTTTAATGGTATTTTAACATTTTTTTTTTGTCAACACCGAAATTCAATTTCAATTTAAAAAGTTACCCCAATAATATCTCGACAACCAAAATACAATCCAAATAGTAACAAATTTTTAGATACTATCCTGAAACTAAGAATATAAATTTTGGGAACATTTCAATCACCAAACAAAACATAGTTACTACTACCATAAAGTCTATTCTGATAGGTTCACCGACTAATATTCGGATACGAACTCCCTCCAGCCTATCACATGAGAGTCCAAACAAGACATGGTTTCTATCATACTGGATTTCAGCTCCATCTTCATCTGTTTCAAACAGTCAGAACAAGGATTTGAATCACAAAATGTTTCAAGGATATACAGTTATACAATATGTGTGCACAATCCATGGCGTTCGGAGTGTCACAGTAAAAGTTGTTCTTTGTTCTTGACTGCAGAAATTGAAAATAAAATTACCAAAAGCTCTACCGGGACGGGCTCTTGCTCTTGCTCTTGCTCCTGCTTCTGCTAGGGCTTTTGCTAGCATCACGCCGGTTGGGACTTTTACTAGTACGTTTCTCACGCTGCCATATAAGCCATGATCATATGCGGACACAAGTTTACCATAAACTTGTGTATGGCCAGAGCAAAAATACACAATATATAACACAATATAAAACAATAGATTGTAACAGGTATCACTTACATTGGGCAATGGAGATCTGGATCTTGATCGGGATCTGCAAAATGTCCAGAAATAACTAAAATTTAAAATCCACGCCTCGTTTACCAAATGTGATCCAAGAGCCTGACGCCTCATCCACATTATATACGTGAGATAGAAAAATAGTATTTTAGCAGTTCAACTATGAAGATTATACGCCAATTCAAAATCTTTAGACTCCAAATTGAAGACCTAATATTAGAAAACTTTAATCTATAGGAACCTATATATTATAGACATCAGTGGACGGGAGAGGAGCATTCTTCCCTACTGTGCCACAAAAAGTCCACAATGAATCCAGATAGTGCGTCCTAGAGCTTTGCAAATCTTGCAGCAGAAAATGTAAATGAAAGTGATGATGAGTTCCAAGTCCAAATAGCACTTAGTCCAAGATATCCAGCTCTATTATTGCAATCCATGATCTCCTTTGATCCAAATCTAGCACCCATGGACATTGCATTGCTAAAAGCATTAGAACAGGGGGTACCAGATGGTTTTCAAAGCTGCCCATCTAAAAAACAGCATACCTTCTCAACCAAAAGCATTGAAGGCAAATGAATCAAATCCCATCAGGATACTAATATCCAATCCCCAGTATGCCGCATATTTCCATATCTAAAAAAACAAACAAGTAATTTTCACACACAAAAAAGGACAATGAATGAAAGAAATCTATTCATTTCTTGGCTACCCCAGTTGTTGAACAAAATAATTCCAAGTAATTAAAATGAACGCAGAATCTGATGTAAAATAGTAATAACTAAATTGAGTCAATAAGGAAAGGTTTACCCAACATTCCAATAGAGGGGGTCCCACACATTGCCCAGACTATTTTGAAGTCTGTTAAGTATTCATCTCCACCATTCTCAGAATGATCCAAGACTATGGAAGAAAAGGGTGGTTTTCTCATCCAAGCGAATTGTGCAAACCACAATACCACATGCAAACATATAGCATCCGGTAAGGTAATTTCAAATCCGTTGCTAAATTTTCAAACACTTGCTGACCCGTTCTTGAGCAATACAAAAGAATTAGTTCACTTTCAATACTTTTATGTTGTTTATTTCACCCAGTCTAACATTCTGCCTAAGGACCCTGCCCGTGTGACAACTCAAATCATATAAATATAGACAAACAATGAACAGACTGCAGTTAGATCTTATTTAAAAAGAAAATGAAATAGAATTGAATAAAATAAAATTAAGAATGACAATAATGAAAGCTAGTAGTTTACAAAATGAGAATACATACCCAGAAAGAGATGGTGACTTTGACCGAGAGCGAGCAGGGGAAACAGACCTTGATCGAGATTTAACAGGTGACCGCTGGGAAGATTTAGCTTTTGGGGACTTGCTGCTCAAAAGTTAATAAAACATTAAATAGAAGGCAGCAATGAGCTAAAACTAATTTACTGATAACAAACCAACCAACCTCCTACTGCGGCTCTTGCTCCTACTACGGCTCTTGCTCCTACTGTGGCTCTTGCTCCTACTTCGGCCTCTACTGCGACTGCGACTGCGACTACAAGTCCTCTCTCTAGAATATGACCGCCCACGGCTAGGACTCCTGGAGCGATCCTTCTTTGAATCATATTCTCTCACCTTCCAAAAAAAAAAAAAAAAAAAAAAAAAAAAAAAAAAAAAAAAAAAAAAANCAGGTAAGAAAGAATATGACAAATCATGAAAAATTAATTAATAGGAGAGGGTATAATTCATACACGAACATATGCCCGAGAAAATGCATTGCGAAACTCAGAGTCATCAAGTTTTTTAATCTGCAGTGACAAGGAAACAGATATTATAGCACATAACCAAACCAAAGATTGGGCTCTTAAAGTCATTAGAAGCAATCCAAGATGGCAAATGAACATTAAGGTTCAATATTTCGAACATATTAGTACAAAGATAAAAACTACTTACTGCATACTTCATGTCATCAAGGTTGGTGTAATCCACAATCCCTGTGGTTCCTGCAACACATTGAAAGAAATAGTTATTTGGTTCTCAAAAACACATTATAGTGAGTTTGAAGCAACTTCATCCGAGGTATCTTACCACTACCATCACGGAACACTTGGGAGAAACAAACATCCCCAGCTCGCCGCATGTGATCCTTCAACATTAAATAATATGATATTCAGTGTCAATCAGAAAAAATAGAACGCCTAGGCAGATACACTTCATGTCAAATAGAATGATGCTTACCTTTAAGTCTTGCCATGAAGCAGAAGAGGGTAATCCTGTGACTAATACTGCATAAACAAAATATATATATTACAAGATCCAATGTTTACAATGTCAAAATATTGTGTGGTGCCTAAGAAATGAGTATATACCACGATAATCAGAGCGCCGAGATACTCCACGGCCACCTCGGCTGCCTCCATAACTACTATGACGATCACTGGAAGATGAATGACCACGACCACCATGAGCAAGCTCCACCTAGAAACAGAAAGAAAGAAACAACGCATAAATTACAACTGTAAAGCAATAAAGTACAAAAATGACCAATTCTCATAACAATTGAAATAGACTTGGTTAGTGACTCACACGCAACCTATGACCATCAAAATCATAGCCATCACGACCACGAATGGCATCTTGAGCATCTTCCGCATCTTCAAACTACAACCATTAAATCCATATTGAGTAACAAGTATTTCATAGGAAGAGAAAATATCATATCATATGCAATAATCTCACCTCAACAAATGCATAACCTGGAGGCCTTGGTGGAACCTTGAGATCAATGTGAGCTATGCGGCCATACTACCATAAAAATGTCGAATGAGAACAGATTTAGATTAAATATGTTCAACAAATAAAACTCAACACTTTTATAACGTTCTCCCAGATCATCTTGAACCTTTCAAAAAAGAAAAGCCACAGAACATGCGTCGATAGTTCAAAAACGGGACTTTCATCTACATTTGCAAGATCCTCATACTCCTCTCCTTCTGATTATCAAAAGCAAAAGGTTTAACATTCTACGCTCGCACTCCTTGTGACTAAAGCTTTATAATATCCAGTCCATTGAAGGAAGAGAATCCGACAAACATACCATGCAGCACCAACGTGACAGATTCGTGCACGAAAAAACTGTTGGTCCCCTAAGAAACTAAACGTAGGTGCCAAATCATCATGCACATACAAAATTAAGAAGAATTACCTTATAAAATAAATCTTCCACTTCCTTTTCACGAATATCACCCGGGAGATTGCCGACATACACTGTTCTGCTGGCACGGCCACTCATTTTTCCCTAAAAAGAAGAAACGATTAACCTTAACGATTATACTTCACAGAAAACGAAGAAAAATAAATCAGAAACTAAAAAGTCTAAGCCTCGAATAAGATTAAACTTGCCTTAACAAACAAATAAGATCAAATTCGAAGAGCACTCTGTATTGAAATTAAAAACGAAGATTCAGCGTTTGATTGAAGGTTACCTCGAATTCGATCTGTGGACGACGAAGCGCAGGGTCGAGAGCACTGTAAAATGTTAGGGTTTTGAAATCAAAAGTTGGAGCCACGAGTAAATATATGGTACGGTTATAATAATCTGTATCGCGTTGCACAGTAATGTCCTGGATATGTTAACTACCAGTTACATAATGCGTAGCAATATTTAATTTAAAATTCATTTCCCCCCTTGAATTTTGTAATTAATTCAATTTTACACCTCTAAATTTTTTATTATTACATTTTAGTCCTTATAACTCATAAATATTATACTTTGGTCCCTTCTTAAAGAAATATTACACAATGAGACTCTTAATTTTATAATTTAACCAATTATCTCGTATTTTCATAAGTTTTGCGGTTATGCCCTTGAAATTTTAATTTAATCGATTGGTTCACATTTTTATTTAATAAATTAGTCTCGTGTTCTATATTTATCCATCGGTCTAAGTTAAAATTCAATAATATAATTGTGACACTTAACAAATTTAAAAAGCTTGATTTAATCAAATTAAAAAAAAATTTTAAGGTTGTGATTATAATAACAATTCAAGTCCATCGCTAGCAGATATGGTTTACTTTTGCCCGTTATGTATCACCGTTAACCTCACGATTTTAAAACGCATCTACTAGTGAGCGGTTTCCACACCCTTACAAGAAATGTCATATTCCCCTCTCCAACCAACGTAGAATCTCACAATCTACTCCCTTGGAGGACCATCGTTTTCGCTGACACACCGCTTGATAACCTGCCACTAATACCATTTATAAGAGCTCAAACCCACCGCTATATTGTCCATTTTAGCCCGTTACGTGTCACCGTCAACCTCACGGTTTTAAAACACGTCTTTTAAGGAGAGGTTTCCACACTAGTACAAAAAACGTTTCGTTCCCCTCTCCAACTAACATGGGACCTCACATTGGAGAGCTAGAACCAAATGTATTCCATGGTTAAGCTCTAGAGTTTCCATCAATGAGACATGTTATACTGCTACCACCTCCCTATAGCTAATGAAGGTAAGAAACATACATAATATGATGGGGATTTTTTTCTTCCATAGCCAAGTAGAAATCAATACTACTGTGTTACAGAGATCTCATGATGAACAAGTCAAAGATGGATTGTAAATTATGGCAAAAGAGATACCAAATTTTCCTAGATTTCCTTTGTTCATAAGTTCACGAGAACTCAACTACCATTCACATGTTTTTCACCTTCCTAACTTATTTCAGCTCACCACAACCTCTTCAATGCATTCACCATCCCCACGCCTAATGCATAGCAAACACCCACAAAAAGCTGTTTCAAATGAACTTTCCAAGCCACCCTCAATACCCTTTTTCTCACTATATAAACTCATTAATCTCCACATTAACTTCAATCAAATTCACAAATCAAATTCACAAATCAAAACAGTATTCTGAGTTCATATGAATTAAATCTGCCATTTCCACGTACCTTTTTTGCTCTTTCCAGCCCTCCACTTCTCTCAGACATTTCGTCGAACATGTTGCGTGCACCCACTTCAAGAACCTCAATCGTCACCCTTTTAGCCTTCATTTCAATTCTTCCATGGCTGACACACTCAGCCCAAACGAGCTACGTCCAAGAAGCGTGCAGCGTAACACTACACCCAGATCTCTGCATCCGTTCGCTGTCGCCATTTTCAAGCACCGCCAAGCGAAGCCCTACAAAGTGGGCAAGGGCGAGCGTGTCGGTGACGATAACTGAGGCCAAAGCCGTGGCGAGATTCTTGGTGAGGCTGAAGAACAACAGACGTATGAAGGGAAGAAACAGGGCTGCAGTTTCGGACTGTGTGGAGGTCTTTGAAGACGCCATTGATGAGCTTCACAGGTCACTTGGGGTTCTTAGAAGACTGAGTAGGAGCAAGTTCGACGCACAAATGGGGGATCTGACGACGTGGGTTAGCGCTGCTCTGACAGATGAAGACACTTGCGTGGATGGATTCGAAGGGGAAAGGGGAAGATTAGTGAATTTGATACGGAATCGTGTGGTGAAGGCTACTTATATTACCAGTAATGCGCTCGCTTTGGTTAACAAATTGGCTGCCTCAGGTTTTGAAACTGCCCCCAATCTATGAACAACGCCATGGAAATGGAGATCATATATAGTATATATATCTTTTGCCACTTCAGAATTTGGTATTTTTCAACTTTTAAATTGTATTCCACTTTGTGTTTTTATTTTTTAATTTTAAGCTCAAATTATAAATTTTGTCTCTAATTTTATTTGATTTACTCGTTTGGGTTATAGTTAATTGGTCAAATGAACTTAGATTAATAAACTTAGATTAGTGAGCTTAGATTAGTGAGCGATTAATTAATTCATACATATCTTCTATATTATATAGTAAAATTTTAATGTTTTTCAATGTATTTTCTATAATTAAGATACAATAGTTTTTTTAACATAAAAGAGTTAAAAATTTCAAAAATAAAATATTAAATAAACTTTTATAGTGGGAAAATGAAAAGTCAACCAATTTTTTAAGAAAATAGTTAAAATATATTTATAAAAAATTACCAAATTAATATTGAGCTGATCCAATAAGTTGCATTCCTTTTAACAATAGAATCGTTTGAGAAATTTGGTCAAATATCAATAATAATAAAAAAAAAAAAAATTAGTTACTCATAAATAGAAATAGCATGTGAGATCTTACCACGAAAGAGGGAAATATATCATATAAAGTTTTGATTGTAGGCCGACCAGGTTTAACCTTTTCGACGTTGTTCTTTCGGGTAGGTTAAGACCTCTTCTCTTAGTATGAGATGCTGTCATGTGAAAAGTATGATTCCGCTAGAGGAAAGAGCAATTCTTTGAATACCTAGTAGTTTTTATATTCTTGTATGAATACTCTAAATTAGGCGATTAAGGTTAAAGCACATGCTTAAAGAGGGGAGCAAAAAGACGGATGTACCGAAAGAGGGGAACAAAAGACAAATGTACCAGTTAGATTTTGAACAAAAGACAAATGTACCAGTTAGTTAGATTTTGATTGATCTGGTGCAAACCTCTACTTGCTGTGCTTTAAAATTTGAGAAAATGAGAAAAAGGTCAAGAGAAGAAAGCTTGAAAAGGAAAACTAAGAGGATGAAAAAACCGGGGAACAAAAAGTCCGAAGAACCCGAAAAGGGAATTAAAATCTTGTTGAATAGCTCAAGGAGGGTGAAAAAACGAGCACGACTCTCCCCAATGATACGATATTTGTCTACTTTAAGCATAAGCTCGACTTTGCTTTAGCCTTCTAAAAAGGCCTAGGCTAACAAATGACTTTGCTTTAGACTTCCTAAAAAGGCTATCCTAAAAAGGCCTAGCCTAACAAAACCTCGGTGGAGGGTATTTCTTGATTATATCAGATGAGGGTATTACAAAACCTCGGTGGAGGGATGAGGGTATTACAAAACCTCGGTGGAGGGATGAGGGTATTACAAAATCTCGGTGGAGGGCGTATTTCTTGATTATATCAGATGAGGGTATTTCTTGATAAACTCATGATAAACCCATCTAAAACTCATGGGACGAGGGTATTTCTAGCTAATCAAACTCATGATAAACCCATCTAAAACCCATCGGATGAGGGTATTTCTAGCTATTCTAGCTCTAGCTATTCTAGCTCATGATGGTATTTCTAGCTAATCAAACTCATGATAAACCCATCTAAAACCCATCGGATGAGGGTATTTCTAGCTAATCAAACTCATGATAAACCCATAATCAAACTCATGATAAACCCATCAGATGAGGGTATTTCTAAGGGTATTTCTAGCTAATGAGGCTAATTTCTAGCTAATGAGGGTATTTTCTTGATAAACTCATGATAAACCCATCTAAAGTGGGACTTTCATCCACTTTCATCATCCAACCAGGTTTCCTGCACTCGACTTCTTCGTTAGAAAGGATACTCGGTATTTTAAATGTACTAAATAAGTGCATATAATATAAACATATTAATGAAACTCACAAAATGCAAATTAAAAGAATTAAAAATTCACAAGTGCTGAAATTTTTGACTCATAATGGAGGGTTGTGCCAGGCCCAAGCAGTAGTGCAACGCATGGGCGACACTCGAGAGCCCCAGTAGCAAGCTACTGATAATGGACCCTCACCCTAGAAAAATTAATTTAATATCATGTGGGCCGATGGCCCACGTATCAGATATTAAACTGATAAGAACAGATACTACACTTGATCTTAGCCAAAAGGCCGAGAAAGGTATGCTTAGAAACGAATTCCACCGGCCCTTTTATAGCCACCGCGTCCTTCCATATTCTGGAACTTACCGATGTGGGACAAACATAAAACCCCCTCAAACCACTGCTTTTCTTTTTTCTCCTTTCCCTCGCCAAGTATCGAACCCCTGCATTCTTCTTTTTTCTGCAGTTGATTTAAAGTAATTAATGTATATTTATATAATAATTTAAAACATATATTTTCAAATTTATTTTGTGTTTTCTAAGCCATTTGATAGTCCAAATCTTAAAAAAAAAAAAAAAGTCAGATGTTTGAATCTCTCACCTCACCGACTATTAAACTATAAAAAGAAAATAATTGAAGTGGACAAATTGGAAACATAACTATTATTTAAAAATTAAAAAAGTTGGTTAAAATAAAAAATTTAATACTCGAAATTAACTAATTTATTAAAAATAAAATTTGAACTTTGTATTTAAAAGAATACTTTAAAAGTTCTATTATATATAAGATTGAAAATTCGAAGCCTTAATGAATTCAAAATTGAAAATTTTAATAACCTATTATTGAATAATTTTTATTTAACAAAAAAAAAAAAAAAAAAAAAAAAAANATGCTCCAGGTAACTTTTCACGGAACCAATGAAAACTCGATCACAATCCAGAGTTAAAACTCAAAGCTTCTTGAAATTTCTAGAACTCGGACCAAACTTGTAACTTAACAAAAAAAAAAAAAAAAAAAAAAAAAAAAANCTGGTAACTTTTCACGAAATCAATAAAAACTCGATCGTAATCCAGAGCTAAAACTCAAAGCTTCTTGAAATGTCTAGAACCGATTCCCATAAATTTAAGATCCAAAGACGCGTTTCAGTAGCAACAAACTAAACAAAGAAAGCGACTATCAGCTACTTTTTATATATAATGTTCATCTTCTGATATAGTTGTCACTAAAAATGCAGGCCACGTGAAGGCTGAAACGTTTATTGTATGTATATTATACATCAGGATTTCAGGATTTCAGGAATTCAGGAACTAATATTTCATCATTTCTGGCTTATCTTACCGGAAGTTAGCCGCAATTGTCAAGATTGAATCAACATAATGAGGTTGATGTTCCTCCTCCTTCAGCAGATCAATATTTGTGGACACAGCAAACGACTTTGGCTGAAATAACGAAAGAACAGTTGCTGAATTCATCCTGGACATGGAAGATATGTACTTTTAAAAAATTTCATCATCTTTGGATGAAACGAATATTATGAGATACTGCATCGGTTGGGGAGGAGAACGAAACATTCTTTATAGGGTTGTGGAAACCTCTCCCTAGTAGACGCGTTTTAAAAACCTTGAGGGGAAGCCCGATAGGGAAAGCCCAAAGGGGACAATATCTACTAGCGGCGGCCTTGGGTTGTTACAAATGGTATCAGAGCCAGACACCGGGCGATGTGCTAGCAAGGAGGCTGAGCCCCGAAGGAGGGTGGACATGAGGCGGTGTGCCAGTAAGGACGCTGGCCCCCAAGGAAGGTGGATATTGTCCCACATTGATGAGAGAAGGGAACAAGTGTCAGTAAGGATGCTGGGCCCTGAAGGGGGTGGATTATGAGATCCCACATAGAACGAAACATTCTTTATAAGGGTGTGGAAACCTCTCCCCAGCAGACGCTTTTAAAAACCTTAAGAGGAAGCTCGAAAGGGAAAGCCCGAGCTTGGACCATTACAAATATTATATAATGCAGCACATCAGTTGTAGTGAAAATGGATTGAATGCTACATACCTCACGCCAACAAGAGGTATACTAAAGTGATCTTGAATATTCAGCTGCAGCACTGAAGGCAGAAACAAGGGCAGCCATCCCACCAACCTGTGACCAACTTCTAGTCCTTGTAGCAATTGCTGCTCCTGCAACGGCGCCCGCAATTAAACCGTTCAACTGTCACACGAAAAAAAGAGAGGTAAAGATTATTTCCTAAAGTTGCTGTAAACATAGTCCATGAATAGTTGGTATTTCTGGCTTCATGATCATTCAAGCAGAGACTACGAGGAAATATGAATGAATTCAAGATAAAAGTAAGAATTCAATACATTTCCGAGAACCATTGCATATCCCAATGGTTGTAAGCTAAGCAAGAGGCCTAGGTTATTAGATATGCAACAGCTAAGAACCATTTCCATTTTTTATCAAGAAACCAAGCTTTTGTTGAGAGGAAATGAAATATATAAGAGGGCCAAACAAAAACATCGACCAATAAAAGACGGGCCTACACGAAGGTCGACCGACCAGAAACTAACCTACGACAAAGAATTCAATCCAAAAGATTATGGCCCAACAAATAATTTCATGTCTATAGACACAAATATCCACAACAAGACATAAAATTTGGCAAGAGACAAACCCTCCCGATAGCTAAAGATATGGGAAACCTTCCAGTATGATATGGCGAGTCTCAATATATAAAGCAGCAGTTCATTCTCAAGCAACTACAAGTCTACACGTGTAACGGCCCAAGCCCACTACTAGCAAATATTGTCATATTTGAGTATTTCTTTTTGGGCTTCCCCTCAAGGCTTTTAAAACGTGTCTGCTAGGGAGAGGTTTCCACACCCTTATAAAGAATGTTTCGTTCTCCTCCCCAACCGATGTGGGATCTCATAACACAAATGGTTGTCAAACTCCAGATACAATTATGAGGTTTCATATACCAATCGATAACACTAACAATCCCAAGTAAGAAGCTCAGTTCTTTCTCCTGCCAACACTTGCAACAGAATTCTATGAACGCAGATCACACACGATTGCGGGATTTTTGCATCAACTTTCTATCCAACACGATTGTTCCTCTATGGTTCAAAAGAGTTAGTTTATATAGTTAAAAACATTTTTCAAAATGAGACCATCCATCCAAACCCTTGAAAGAATAAGTGTCATGAACACTTCTGAATGCCTTTATAATTCCACTCACCTTTTTGCCCCAACAAAAGTTCTTGAACTATCCCTGCTCAAGCCAGACAATCTCCATTCAACAATCTAGTTTAAATTGAAGGGAATATTTCAAAAGTAATTAGAAAAATGAGGCTCATACCTTAGAATATATATTAATTGGTAACATGTAAGTCCTATCCTAAGATACACGACACATACACCAGAAATCACGTATTTTCTCGAGGTAGTATTCGCTCAAAAAGAGCGGTCGGTTACTGAATTACTCATCCAATGCACAGTGAATAAAGGGAGGTCAACATGCTAGGGATTCAACTAAGCAACCTCTATAACGGATCATATTCAAACAAAGGAGAAGGGTGAAATTGAATCATTTCATGAATTTGACTAACCCAATCATTCTTCCTTCTATATCTTTGGATCCCACAGTGAGTCAGAGTAAAAACTCCAGCAACAAGTCCTAAAACCCAGAATCTTTAGCTACATTTCAGCTCAGAACAAAACTAAACAAAAAAATCAGCCACAAACACAGCTCAACAATCTATAGATGCCAGAAGGTTCAAAAATTAACCATTACCACATTGAAATCCGTATTTTCCAACAGACTTTGCCTGCAAAATAGAAAATAAACACACGATTCAGATCGGAAAAACGCCTCAATCAAAAAGAAAGAAATCAAAGCAAAATAGTAAGTATTATTCGATAGATACCACGAAAGCAGCATGGTCGACGCCACTCAGGCCTGTACGAAACGCAACGCGAATTAAACATTAAAAGAATCAAAGATAGGATAAGTTTTACGAAATTTGAGCTTAAGATTACCATTTTTACGAGAATTGTACGGTCCCATACACAAACCCCACAAAGCGCCGGCCTGAAGGATGAACAGCGAACAGGGATTCAGAATTTCAGAGGAGAAAGAATAGAAAACGAATCGTAGTTTGAGAAGTTGTTTGTAGAGTTTACCGTTCCGACGCGAATGGTGGATTCGACGGCGAGGGATGAACATGGAACGACGCCGTTCAGTTCGTCTTCCATCTTTCATTTCTCAATTTCCTTCGCGAGTTGTATGTGGAGTTTAGGTTTTTTTTTTTTATTTTTTTTAATCAATTTTTTAATAATATTTTATTATTGAAACTAAAATTTAAAAATGTTATTTTTATATTTTTATTTCATAGATTATAAAAATTGATACGATATTTGTTCCGTACTATCACGTTGTTGAAGTATAGTATTAGGGCTCTGTAAAAGAGTTTTTGCAAGAACAGATAAACCCGATAAACCCTGTGGCCTATAATTCAGATACTTGTTTCATTAGCTCAGTCAACTCTGATGGAGTTATTCGATATTCATTTTTCACGAGGGGTACGACTACCGGAAGAAGCTCAATTTCATGATCGATCCTGCAAGAACGTCTTTAAGCGTGTGAATTCAATTTCTTTCATTTCTTTTTCCCACTAAATAAATTTACCACGAGATTTTTTTAAAAATAATTTTGATATTAACATATTTAAATTTATGATTATACAAAATTCATTAAATATAGGGGTAAAAATCATTAAATAAAAGAGGTTATTTTTACAATTCATAATTAATTAGGCTATTTTTGTAAATTTTGAATTAAAAGAGGTTATTTTTGTCTAAAAAAGACCTTACTCGTCCGAGCCTTAAAACAGCAACTCAAAACCCTAAAATCAGCGCCGATTGTTGTGTAACATTTTACAGGAAATTTGGGCAGCGAGTTGCAGAGAAGGAGCAGAAATGAGCCGTGGAGCAGCAGCATCCGGTGGCCCCAAGGGCAAGAAGAAGGGCTCGACCTTTGTCATCGACTGTGCGAAGCCAGTTGAGGACAAGATCATGGACATCGCCTCCTTGGAGAAGTTTCTTCTCGAGAGGATCAAGGTTGGTGGCAAAGCTGGGGCATTTGGTGACTCGGTTACCGTCACTCGCGACAAGAACAAGATCACCGTTAACTCCGATAGCAACTTCTCCAAGAGGTATTCAATGTTTTGTAGTTATTTATCATAGTTCGTTCTGGATTTGGTTCTGGATTTGTGATAATGAACACGGTTCTGGATGAGTCATGTTTATGTATTTGTCCGTTTGTTCGGGAGTAAGCGTTGCATTTATCTGCTCGCCGCCGCGGTATTACTAGGAATGGATGCGATGTGCGAGTTAATCTCTGTTTTCTGTGATATTTTGTGTTCTTGTTGCCTATTTTATTGGATTGTGGAGTTGATGAGCAATAGTGGAGTTTAGAGTGCATTTTGATTTCTAGGCCAGTTCTTAAATCTGCAGGCTTTAGGTGTAGTTCTTCCGAGTTGTTGGATGGATTAACACCAGGTCTTTTCGTTGGAATACAGCTCTAAATCTCTGATCTAGTGCCAGAAGGGGGACTCATTAAAGAGATGCTACTTCAAATATCCGTTCTCCTTTTTATGGATAACTTACTTAGAATGTACTATATATATAATCCATTATTTGCAATATGATTGTTTTTGTTGGAAACTACAAACTAGACCTTTAAACTCCCAATAAACTTTGCTAATTGTTCTCTCTTTTGAATCCCAGGTATCTTAAATACTTGACTAAGAAGTATTTGAAGAAACACAATGTTAGAGATTGGCTTCGGGTTATCGCTTCAAACAAGGACTGCAACGTCTATGAATTAAGATACTTCAACACTGCTGAGAATGAGGGCGAGGAAGAGGATTGAGGTTCAAGGCATATATTTTGGAAGCATCGTTTGTAGTAGTAGGAATTAAGCTTGTTGAAATTATATTTCCATACCTTGTCTTGAAGCTTTCCATATAGAGATCAGCAAGGATTCTTTTTAGTCATGAGATTATGCAACTCTTGTTTACTACTGCTGAAGTTTTATCTATAAATTTTGTTCACGAAGCTCACCCCCCTTATTTTGGTTGGTTGTTTTGATCATACTTAGTTTTGGGTCCAAAGGAACAATGTCTAACTTTTAACATGAGGTGTGAGTGGAAGCTAACAGGGTTTTTCGTTCGCCAAATAAGTAAATTTAGTGTGTAATTAGAGATGTCTATGGGGTTGGGTGTTCTTTATCTCCTCTCTTTTCATTTAATGGCTTTTTGAAGTATTTCATTTATTTGTGTCTGTAGCTCAGTGGATAAAGATGGGGCGCTTTTGTATGTTGGTAGCTCATGGGACGCATTTGTATGTTGGTGCATCTCCTGACCCTGACCGTTGGTGCCTGTAGCTTAGTGGATAGAGCATCTGTTTCTAAGCTCAACCCCTACCTGCACCTATGGACAGTGCCTGTGCCTTATATGTTGGTGCATCACTCTATGTAGAGCATAAGTACCCTTACCTAGCGTTTATGAACAGTAATGCTCGTGAAACGGGTACCTCAAGCACCCCTCACTTGAGACGACATTCTGACCTTCAGCACCCCTCATCCTTGGATCTATGGCCTTTATGGTTATGGGAGAAACATGACTAGAAGAAAACCGTCTTAGTCTAGGCCTTCGCTAATATAAGCCTAGAATTGTAATGTAACCTTCAAGTAAATATAAGATTACAAATCTCCACTAAGCATAGAATTTTCACATCTGTTCAGCTTTATTCCCATTCCCACTTGGTCAACATATCCATGGTGTAAATAAATTGAAATGAACACATCTCCCAACCACAGAAAGTCAATAAGTTGAATCCCACAACAGAAGTCAATCTACATTTTCATACCAAGTAACAGGCAGAACTGAAATTATGTTCATGAACAGAAAACAAAGTAGCAGGAAAATGAAGACCTCTTTTGCTCTTTCTTTTTTTCACTCTTTGAGGTAGGGGGCAAAATTTAAGACATTCCTTTTATTGGTAGAGCTAGGCGAGGTCTACTCAGCCAGACGAGATGAGATGAGGGTCGAGGTAGACGTGTAGTCGGTACCAAAAACAACGTTTACAAAGGCAACATAGGGTAGTTCAAACGATCACTAAATGACTGCAACATGAGGATATGCCTGCTTTTCGACTCTCCCTAAGCAAGGGCGCCCGTGCAAGCGGTGGCTGGAGATGGGTTGGGTTGTTTCTTTGTTGAGTTGTATTTTTTGGTAATGAATCTGCAATAGAACAAGAACTGAATGCATAAATATAATGTTCTAAAAATTAAGGATGCTTTTAGACTTTACCTATAAATAACCTACGGTGATTACTTAGTTCAGTATTATAACTGACCAGTTTTAAAATCCATGCTTTCCGTACAGAACTGTACAAAGATCAGAAAGCGACTTTAGTTAGGGTGTGAGATCCCACGTCGGTTAGGGAGGAGAACGAAACATTCTTTATAAAGGTGTGGAAACATCTCCCTAGTACACACGTTTTAAAAACCTCAAGAGGAAGTCTGAAAGGGAAAGTCCAAGAAAAACAATATCTGTTAGCGGTGGGCTTGGATGGTTATAAATGATATATTAGAGCCAGACATCGGTCGATGTGCCAGTGAGGAGGCTGAGCTCTGAAGGAGGGTGGACAAGAGGCGGTGTGCCAACAAAGACGATGGCACTGAAGAGGGTGGATTGCGAGATCCCACATCGGTTGGGAAGAAGAACAAAACAGTCTTTATAAGGGTGTGGAAACATCTCCTTAGCAGACGCATTTTACAAACATTGAAGGGAAGCACGAAAAGGAAAACCCAAAAAAGACAATATCTACTAGCGGTAGACTTGAGCTGTTACATAGTTTCCTAATTGAAACTAAGAAAACTGATAGAACGGACTAAATCGAGTCAATTCGATCGGTTTAAACTATCCTTATCAGTTGGTTTGATTTTCTTAACCATAGAAATTGTAAAGATGGTTAGTCAGTTCGATTTGGTCGGGTTTTTTCTGGTCCGTCTTTAAAAAAGCTGATTTTGACATGGATAGTTTTTCTTAAACCGACCCGAACTCTCACTTAGACTCCTAACTCGAGTTGAGAAAACAATTTCCAGTGAGTATCAGAACAAAAGGCAGAGCAAAATGAGATACATAGATCTTGGCATTACCTGAAGAAGTCCCTCCATAATAACTCAAACATCAGCCAGTTTGTTCCAGTGCCATTGCCACCATCATGCTTCCTGTTACCAGAAAAGGTTCCACACATAAGAAAATTATCTCAGTGATTAATGTTTGTTTTTGAGAACTACTTTGATTTAGCAATGTTGCCACAAAACGATGAAGGCGGTGGACGTTCATATGCACCTGGAAACGGTTTTGTTAAGTTCATCAAACACCGATCGAGGTGAAATGCAACCCATGGTTAGCCACGGAGAAATTTTGTTTGAAAAGGTAGCACCATATATGCTATTCTGAGCACCGTTGTTCGTCGCTTTCGGTGGTTGAGCTCGACATTCAGCTGCGTATTTTTGAAGCCTATGAAGCGCTTCGGTCTCCCCTCCCACTTGAGAAGTATTGGGAGCTAGCCATCCTTCCTATATGATGAAGTTAACAATGTTGATACATTTCAAGAAAAGTAGAGAATATATGAAGAGATATGTGAAGAGTGAAATGTCTAAGAGCAAGGTCTGTTGTCATCAAATGATTGATTCTCAGTCATGAACTCATAATCAAGCAAATCAAGCAAAGATGTAACGATACAAACCCAGCACTAACAGATATTGTCTTCTTTGGGCTTTCCCTTTCGGGCTTTCCCTCAAGGTTTTTAAAACGCATATTGCTAGGGAGAGGTTTTTCTCCTCCCCAACCGATGTGAGATCTCACAATCCACCTCCTTTCGGGCCCAGTGTCCTCGTTAGCACTCATTCCCTTCTCCAATCAATGTGGGACGCCCCAATCCACCCCCTTCAGAGCCTAGCGTCCTTGTTGGCACACCGCCCCATGTCCACCTCCTTCGAGGCTTAGCCTCCTCACTGGCACATCGTCCAGTGTCTAGCTCTAATACCATTTGTAACCACCCAAGCCCACCGCTAGCAAATATTGTCCTTTTTGTGCTTTCCCTTTCGGACTTCCCCTCAAGGTTTTTAAAACGCATCTGTTAGGGAGAGGGTTTTCACGTCCTTACAAAGAATGCTTCGTTCTCCTCCCCAACCGATGTGGGATCTCACAATCCACCCCTTTCGGGCCCAGTGTCCTCGCTGGCACTCATTCCCTTCTCCAATCAATGTGGGACGCCCAATCCACCCCCTTCAGAACCCAGCGTCCTTGTTGGCACACCGCCTCATGTCCACCTCCTTCGAGGCTCAGCCTCCTCACTGGCACATTGTCCAGTGTTTAGCTCTAATACCATTTGTAACAGCCCAAGCTCACCACTAGCAAATATTGTCCTCTTTGGGCTTTCCTTTCGGGCTTCCCCTCAAAGTTTTTAAAAAGCGTCTACTAGGGAGAGGAGTTTCCAAACCCTTATAAAGAATGCTTCATTCTCTCCCCAACCGACGTGGGATCTCACAAAAGACGATGCTAAACTTCTAGAAATCAGTTCAACTCATGAAAACTTAAATGGTTTCAAGAACAACAATCTAGAACATGAATTTGCAGCACGAAAAACCCAAACAATCATAGTCCAAATCAACAAAGGGCATGCCAAAACCATTAGATTTTCAAGAGAGCTCAACTAGCAGATTTCAACTTAATCTTGCGCACATACTATCATTGTTAGTCCTCTTTGCTACTACGATAACAACAGAATGAGTATCAACGTTATATCCAAGAACTAATAGAAAGCTTAAACCATTTTATTGAAATCAACATCTCCTGCCAGTAACATGATAGCCCAATTGAACACAACAGCAGAACAACAGCAGAACAACGCTCCAATTCAGTCAAAGAAGCAAAAACAAAACGAAATTCAAGTAGAAATGAAGGATAAGAACAAACCTTAGACATAGCCACAGGTTGGTTGAGACCCAATTCAGACAAAGAAGGGATATCCCCAGGCTCTACATCACCACGAGAAGGCAAACCCTTCATCTTATCCAAAGCTTCAATCGTCTTCCTCACACTCAGCCCTTGAACTCTCTCTCTAAACGCCCCATGGCTCGACGGCATATCTTCCATTTTGAACGGCAAATCATCGATATGATACAAAGTGCTTCCCCAAAAGTACTTAACCTCAACATTCTCTTCCTTCATCGCACTCTCAATCCGCTCCTCAGTCTCCATTTCATCGTGAGAAACCTCGTAATGAGCATAAATTCCATCAGCACCAATTTCCTTAGCCAATTCAGCAAGAACAGTTTCAGGTTTTCCAATTCGAACAACGAGATTAGAACCCCTAGCTTGGAGATTCTTCCGCAAATCCGAGACGGATTCAATCACAAATGTGGCTCGGTACGGTCCAGTTTTATCGAATCCAGACGAAGACTTACCGTAATCTCTCGGATCGAAACAGTAAACAGGCAAAACGGAGATGGAATCATTATTAGCTGAATTTAGGCATTCATTATCGTGAATCCGTAGATCGTTACGGAACCAAACGATGGTAGCTCGACGCATCCCGGCGCCATTGGAGGGTTCTGAAGGACGGCGGGGGCCTAAAGAGAGAGGGATTTGAAGAGGGTTAGCAGAAACGGTGGATTTGAGGGAAATTTTAGGGGGACAGAGCGAAGAACAGGAAATGGGTAAGTGAGAAAGAGAAGCAGCTTGAGTGGGGACATTATCCTTGTTTGGCTGCCGAGAAAACAAACCAGAAAATCTGGGTTGGACAAGAAAATTTGAGGGAATGACGGTTGAGAGAGATAAAGTGAGAGAAGCGACGGCGAACGGCGGCGAGTGAACTGGAACGGGCGGAGACTGGTCCTCCGATGAGATGGGTTCAGAATTTTCGAGGATTTGGGAGTTGGGATCCATGATTGAAGCTTCAAAGATGGGGAAGAAGATAAGATTTTGAGGCGCTCTCAACAAATTTGCGCCGCGGGCTGCGTATGAGAGGATTTGGGGGGGTGGGTTGGTGGAGTCAGTGAGGATTAGAGAGCGGAAAAGTGCACATATTTTTATTTTTTTATTTTATTATCTAAATATTTGGTCTAAACTGTACGGCGGCGCCTACCGTTGGTGAAGATTGGCTGTCGCATCAATATTTAGACTATAATTTTTTATTTTTTTATAGTTTTTTTAGAATTTTAGATTATAATTTTCTTTTTGTTGTTTTTTTTATTTATTATTTATAAATTTGGGTCAATTTTCTTTTTGTATAATAGAAACAAAATTAGAGTATTTAATGATGTATTTAGTTTCGATATCTAATTTTATTTTTAAGAAACATAATATTTGGAGGCTTAAATGAATTATTATATAAAATGGACTAAAAAAATATTTAAATATCAATTAAGGTGAAATTTAGCATTATATCTAATATATTTTTAAATATGCAATTTTAAAATCTTGAATTTTTTTAATTAGTAATTAGGTCAAATTGTAATTTTACGTTTAATAAACCTTTCATTTAACATTAATAAAATGTTAAAATGTCAAAATCACGTAGTCATCGTATACAAATTTAATCATTTAAAATTCATATAGAAACAAAATTCAATATTAGGTTGAAAATTTAAATTTAATAATTTATTAAATAGAAAATTAAATGCAAATTTATTTATATCTCAAGTAAGTTTCCTACCATTTATACCCATTTATAACTCATTCTTACTCCTGTTAATAGAGATAGTATTCTTTGTTCTTAAATCTATGGTCATTTCTTAAATTAGCTGATGTGGGACTTTCATCATCCAACACCCCCGAACAAAGTACGCCTCCCCTTAATCGAGGCTAGACTGCTTTGGAGTCTTAGTCATTTTTTACTGCGCTCGAGGAGGCTCGACTCCTTTTCTTTTGAAGTCATTTGTTCCACATTTGAGGATTTACCAATCTATTGGCACGACTAAGTTTAGAGCATGACTCTGATACCATGTTAGACAAACACGACTCTCCACAATGGTATGATATTGTCCACTTTGACATTCAGAGCACTGGGCAGAAATCACATTGCATTAGTAATTTATGCCAATTTAATGCTTAAGATAGGTACTTCAAAGTAAGCATAACTTAACATACATTGACATGTACTTTCAACCAAAAGTTTACTCGAAGGGTCCGTTTATGATGACTTTTCAAGTGCTAAAAAACCTATTCTAAAGGTCCCTATTAAGCACCGGAAAAAGGCCATTCCAAAAAGGCTCGAGTTCGATACGAAATTATAACATCAATCTCATCTCATCCAATACCCCTCCTATTTCAACATTACTAGCAATCTTTTATTCCATCTCCCAACATAACTTTTTTATTTCATATCAACAAATAATTTTCAATCTACGTTTCATATCAAAAAAGAAGATAATAATTATACAGAGCATGATTGTATTGAACAAAAAATCATACAAATAGAACATTAAATAAAAGCCTAACTATTATCAGATTGCCTCGTTTCAAAATTTATCAAAACCTTTTACAAACTAGATCTTCTTACCTTTGCCTGCAGCGAGCCTCGCCATAAGGAAAGCCATGAATGCTCTCTAAAAACCATGGCTGTCCTTCAAGGTGTAGTAGACATCAACTGTGATATTAGGCCCCAGCTTTCATCTTTTTGACTGATTTTCCGTTGTTGGTTTTACTTTTTTTTCTCTTTTGTTTCTGTCCACTCTGTTTGTGCTCCTCGACTTTTCGTTGCGTATCAACTTCCTTAAACTCGATCGGTTTTATAATGACTCCAGACTTCTTCACAACCTGTGTAAAGGAATGTCAAGGAGGAGCTCTTAATAGGAATATAAAGAAGGGTCTATCTGTAATTTTAATGCAAAATGAGTTGCTGACCTCGGGACGATTAAGAGCTCCAATTGTAGATGTCGGGTTGAAGTCGGGGCCGATAGGCATACGGATGCTCTGCTCAAATACCTCCTTCGCCGTATAAGGAAAAGGCAGTGTCTTTGTATAGAGTTTCTCAGCCTGTCAAATTGAAATGGCAAAAAGAATGATGCACAAGAACAGACAATATCAAAAGGTTCATGGGAAGTAAAGCTAGTAGAAATTATTACAAATGCGGAGCCACTGACCTTTTTATCCAATTTCTCAGAGATGATAACATGTTTGAGATTCGCATCCTTCCTGTTCTTGAGAATTTCCTGCCTCTTCTTGTTTGCACGGTCATGTTCTTCCAGCATCCAAGAAGGTAAGCCTTTTTTCTTCTGGACATTAGTCCATTGGCCCCATCCAGGTAGTAGAACAGGCTTTTCAGGTTCAGGATTTTCTTCATTAAGAATTTCCTCTTTTTGCCTCTCAAATTCTTCCTCTACGTTGTCTCCAGCAAAAGCTTGGTGAATCAACTCTGCTTGAGATGGAAGTTCATAAGCCTCATTATTAGCCGAGGACAAAACCCCTTCAACCATGAGCTCGTGGTCCGAGTCGCTTTGATCATCCACATCTTGCACGGTCTCCTGTACCAGATCAAGGAGTAACATAATGGCATCAATAAACAAAAAAACAATCATAACACCACCAAAATTGATAGATGAAAACGGTCATACCTTTGGAACTTGACCTTGTAAAGCTGGTTTAGATGCAGTGGCGGTGGATGTAGAATCCACTTTTTTTTCAAGATTTTTTGCCTGCATATATAGAACACATACTAGTTTTATAAACATTTTGCTCAAAAGAAAATGTTTCTACAAAGAGGAGATGATTAAACAAAAGAACAAAACATTCAACCTTTTTCCATGTGTCTGATGCAAAAATGGCAACTTCATACGTTGTCTTTGGACCCGGATCTCTAACAGTTTCATCAAAGCTCTGGGCAAGAAGATAGAGGGAAAAGAACGCTAATTCAGCAATAAGAAGAATTTAAATTCACCAGAGACAGACTAAAGAATTTAGAGAAACACTAAAGAATTTAGAGAAACATTCATACTTTAAAAACTGAACTATGATGCCTTTTCGAGTCTGCGCCGAGAATATCAGAACCAATATTTTCATCAACAATTAAACTGGTATTTTTATCATCCCCAGCATCCTCCACGCCTTCTCGAGTCTCAGTGTCATCTTCATCGTCTGTATCACCATAATATTCTGGCTTTGTCTTCTTCCTTGGTTCTGGAGCAGATTTTTTCATTCCACCAAAGGTTCTTCTACCACTAGTAGTTTCTGTCTTTATATTCTCCGTCTCAGAATTATTAAGCTGCTTTGAGAGCGATTCGAACTCCTGGATGGCAAGCTTTGCCTCTTCAGCAGCTGCCTCTTCCCTTTTCTTCATCCCCCGTACCTACGAGAACAAGGCAGGTCAGGAAACAGCCAAAATGTTTTACATACACAACACCACAGACTATAACGAGCATTTATACCATGAAAGGCAAAGCAAGCAATCCTGAGTTGGGAGCTTCATCCCCATCTTCTAATGCTTTTAAAGTCTTGTCTTTTGCTCTCTCCAGCAATTTTGATGCCTTGCTGTGGTTATTATCCTCGGTTTGATCATCTGAGTATTCTTCATCACTACTTTCATCACTGCTACTACCACTGCTACTATCTTTCAATGTGTTCATTTTACGAGTCAAAGTAGCATGCTGGTGGAGTTGCTCAGCTATTGCCGCTCGTGTACCTTCATCTTGAGCATCCAAACCACGACTTAAAATGCGCTTTGCCCACTGTGAGCTATTTTTATGCTTCAAAGTCATGCGCTCCTGCATGGAAACAGAGATTGAAAAGATTGAAGCTTTGGCAGATATTACTAAGGAGAGAGTTGGGGATAGAAAGATCATCATGAGGAACATAATAAAATCTCTACCCAGTTGAGATATCTATCACAAATTATAAAAAATAACTGTACAAATAATTACCTCTGCCCGTTTAAACTCTTGCTTCATCGCTAATTCTTTAGCAGCATCAGGGTCCATTTCAATATGGGCAGACGCCCCTTTCACTCTATCCTTCTTCAACAGGCGATGGTAAGTTTTCGATTTAATTTTTTTAATGTGTTTTGCTTTCGTCTCGTGACGAAAAAGAAGGCTGCGCATTTTAGCAATACGATTCTGACGATCCTTCTCATCCTCAAACGATACCTGCCAAAAATTTAACAAGAAACTATCAACAGTCAACCTAAACATGACAAGATGACCCATCCAATATTCAAAAACAATTGTGAGACTTAAATCCAAACAGGCCCACCTCATGGCAATACACAAATTTTAAGCCTCGACACTTGAGACATACAGACTCGGAAAATTAGATTAAAATCAGTACGTAATTTGTAAGTTTACTATAGGTTCAATATAAACCATGTGAAAACTATTTTAGAAAACAGAAAATATTCGTGGATGAGTATACCATAGACTATTTAGAATCTACAATCCAAAAGCATATCAATCATGCCAGTTGTACCATCAAGTTTAATGCAAAGCCCAGCCTCCATAAGGAACATACATGATTAGATCTATGGAATCTCATCTGCATTTTATCCAACACTGAGTTCAATTGACACAAGAATGGCAGGATTTTACTACCATTAAGGTTTATTAATTAACAAAATAATAAAATAAATTAAAGACAGCAAAGATCTCCAACACAATAAGGAACAGACATTTACGGAATATGAATATGAGGAACAACTAGTAAGGAACTAAACACTAGCAATACGCGGCTAACCGCTTGAGCAAGCACAATGGGTCCAAATACCTTGTTTAATTCAAGAAGCTTAGAACCATCTTTTCTGTGAGCTTCCATGATCTGCCCATCATGGACAAGTGAAGCAATTTTCTTCTCGATTTCAGTTCTAGGTTCAAATTCAGAAGCTATTGCTCCTACAGTAGAATACCCTAAATCTACTTCTTCACCTAAGTACAAGGTAGGAGCTTCCCGATTCTTCTTGACTATAGGCTCCCACTTACTGACTTCTTTCTTCGACTGTTCATAAGCCACTTTCCTCTCCACTCTTTGCAGATCGGCTTTAGGAAGTGGAGCTTGAAGTGCCATCGATTTTTTCTCTGTTTGATGTGTTCTCTTTTTAAGCATGCTATAGCCAGGTTTTCCTTGAAGAGGATCAAGGAGGTCTTCAATGCTAATGCGTCCATTACCATCCAAAACATCACGACTGGGATTATATTCTGACTCTTGATATGCCTCAGATATAACAACATTATTCTTCTTCTTTCCTGAAGATAAATCATCAACAAGTCAAATTAAGATGGGAAATTCAAACGATCCATAGAATCTTTTTTCTGCACTAGACCAAACATTTTAAGCTACTAAGTCAAAAAAATAAATAAAGATATTAAAACAGACATCTGCCTCATGCAGGAAACTTATTAATTTCTACAAAGAAGATTAAACATTTAAATTTTTAATTTTTAACTAAGGAGGAAATGAAGAAATAGAATATTTAAAATCTCTGATTATGATATCAAATAATATAACCACTAAAACAAAAAAACTTGAACTATTAGGTTAAGATAACAAAGATAAAGCTTTTAGGGATATAATACGGAGAAACAACTTTAAGTTAACTTGAAATGGCAGGGGCAAAATAAACATAGAGGAAGAGTAACAATCACAAAACTACCCTAGAGGATCAATCTCTAATAATGAGGTGTTGGGATATAGACAGATTAAGGATGATATGGTTCCGAAGTTTAAATCCCAGAGCAAACCTGCATACTCTTTCATTTTTTTTATTCAAATTGCATACATAATCCTGCATGATATAACAACATTACCTTCAAATGCTTCACGAGGCATTCCCGTAATACTTTGTAACATCCTAGCATGACTACCATCATCATCATTTTTAGGATCGGCATCATCTGAATCTTCAATCAAGTTTCTTTTACCATCCCTTTCATCAATGTTCTCTTCGTCATCGGAGAATACATCCTCATCCTATAATAAGACAAAGCATCAAGAACCAAACCAACCATGGGACACAAAATGCATGTAATGGATTCACCCACCAAAGACTGAATAGTGGAATTTGTGGCATTCAAAATTGACCCCTAGATACAATATTGAGCCACTGTTTATGGAGTGGTCCATTCATTCTAACTTACCGAGACGAAACATTCTTTCAAGATACAGATTTCTAATCTGAGAAAAGGCTCAAAGATGTAATTTTGTTAACTTCATTTTACTATACTAATCTTTTACATGTTTCTACATCTAAATTCCTCGGCATCGTTTTGATCCTTACAGTTACAGAATAAATTCTCAACTTCAGGGCAAAGAGAAAATCAAATAACATTCATTAATTCAACGTGTAACGTGAACCAAATTTCAAAGAAACGTAACAAAAGTTAAAAAAGAATAAACAGTCAACCAAAATAATGACTCTTACCTTAAAATCATCGGGCAGCTTGTAATCATAGTTATCAACTGTATCGTAACGACGGTTCTTCCTGGACTCCTCCTCAGGAACAGCCTCTTCATACTCATAAACATCCCCGGCAAAAGTATCTCCCTCATCAAAATCACTAACCTCATTATCATCGCCCTTCATTTGATTGACTTCTCTCTGCAATGAGGGTGCCAATCGAGGACCTCCTCTGTTATGTCTCCTCTTATCACTGCCCTTGTTCTTCTTCTGAAATACTGAGTCTTTTCTATTGTTGCTCCTCTTCCCCTTCTCTTGCATTTTCTTCTGCCTCACTTCCCCCATCACTGCACGAACAGAATTGAAAATTCAACTCAAGAAGTCAGAAGATGCTAAAAAAATTCACGTAAAGTGGCGCTTTGGAAGATTTGGGAGAATAGAAAAAGGAAATCTCTCCAGAGATTAAATAGATATACAGACGATATAAGCCTCAATTGACAGACATATGCCAGAAACAAAAGGCAGACGGTAGCACAAAACAATTCGAAAAGTCCCAATTCGCCGGAGGGATGTTATATATTTTTCTCGGTTGCCATTCTGCTATTGTTATCAAAATAAATAAACATTCCTCCATTCTCCCATTAGACAAGTCCTGATTTGAGTTTTTGCAAGTTATAAGAAACACAAAGATGGGGAATCGGAGAATACCGTGACAACAAGAGAGTAGAAAATCAGAGAAGCCGCTAAAGGAAGACTGCAATGGCAAGACAGAAGAACACGGCGGCGGTAGCACTGAACCAGAGAGAGGCGGCAGCGACACTGAGCGGCTGAAAGGAAGGAGGAGCCGGCGTGAAGAATAAGAAGGTATAGCCCGAAAGAGTGAAGAAGATGGAAAAGGGTTTAGGGTTTTTTTTTTTTTTTTTTTTAATTTAAAAAATAAATAATATGTTTTAATTTAATTACCTTTAAATTTTAATTTACACTAAAATTAAATATTAAATTTCAGGATGTATCTATTCTTTACTTTTCATAACACAAATAATTTAAATAAATACTTTATTTTGATTGTAAATATTTTATGAATACTTCATTTTAATTGAATATCTTATTAAAAAAAATGGTCTAAATAAATAATTTTTAAACATCAAATTATTCATACAAATAAATTTTGATTTTATTATTGTATAAACAAATAGAGCAGAAATCCAGATCAAGTTGGGTTCAAATACTGAAATATTTATTAATGTTACTAAAATTAAAATTGTTCAAAATTTTATATCTTTACTTCAACTCAAAATATGAAACCACCCTTGATTCGAAATGAGTCCTTTAAAATAAAATTTTGACATCTTTAACGTTGTGTTCGTGGTGTAAAGTCAACGATGACTAAACAAATAAAATATTTATCCATCTTTTTTTTTTTTTGTAAAAGATTTATTCTCCGTATATGTTAAATCAAAAATATATTAAAGGTTAAAAAATAAAAATAATAACTTTATTATTGTCTCATTTCATTTTTAGAAAGTTTTTTTTATTTATTGGATAAATGAATTATTTGATATATTAAATATAAAATTGAATTTTATGTTTTATAGAGTGATATGAGTTCCAATTTTTATTGTACATTAATTTTTAAAAAATGTTTAATAGGTTAAACAAATCGTCTTCATTATTTTAAAATGTGTTATAATAATAACGAAAAAAAAAACAACGTGAAAATTATAAATAAATAAAATTGTGTAAATATGCACATCAACAAGCCGTCTTAGCTCAGTGGTAGAGCGCGTGGCTTTTAACCACGTGGTCGTGGGTTCGATCCCCACAGACGGCGTTCATAAAATTTTCTCTTTTTCCTTTTGGTTTTAAATCATTGTTTTTCTTATTATTAATTTTTTTCTTTAATTAAATTATTATTCAAACTTATGAAAGTAAAAAATATATATGTTCTCGTATTGGCATTACCCGTCATAAAAGATTAAACTATCAATCTTTAGAGTGGTAATTGAGCATATTCAAATCGACATGTAAAAAGAATCAACTACTAGAGAGAGAAAACGAGCTGAATATTGAGAGACAAATAATATGAAACATTATTATTATATCTAATAATTTACAAGTCATCTTTTTTGGTATTTAATTAAACTTAAACCCAAAATTAAAGAACTATTTTATTTTAGATTTTAATATGAGATAAGAATTTTGAAAGAAAATATAGAAAAAAAAAGGCTATGTGTGAAAGTAATGTTTATAAATTTAAAATTTTAAAAAACATAGTAATTATCAAACCGAGCATTAAATTACCTGAATGCGACAGTATAAAACCTTTCAAACAATGAACGGTTCGAGCGCGTAATAAGAAGAAGAAAAAAAGGGTGAGGAGACCATGTTGGAGAAGGGGAGCGCGTGCAAACAGTTTAGAAATGAAACAACTTGCACGTGCCCTGCTTCTCCAACGAGAACTTCCTCACCCACCATTAAACCTCGAAATCGTGTTCTCTCATCTTTCTCAAAAGGTGAAACATGGAAGATCAAGAAGAAGAAGAAATGGGTATTTATAACAACTTGAGAGAGAGAAAGAAAGGGAGAAAAAAGTGAGAAGAAAAGCAAAATATTTGGGTTTAGGGTTTATGCCATACCCTCATTCATTATGGTGTAGTGTTTGTTTGTAATGCAAGAAATTTTAAATGACACAAAACAAGCCTCTTCTTCCCTTCATAAATACTTCACCAACCCAATTTCTCCCTGTACGCACATTTTATGACGTAAAATCTCCGTAGAAATATATCATTATCAAAATAAACAATTTCAAAAGAACAATGCAAAGAGTCGAACTTCTAAACCTTCTAAAGTTCAAGAAAATACATAATATTTTACCAGTTAAACTACGTTCATAGTGACTAATTTTTCTTTTCGAATTCAACAAAAAAAAAAATAGAACTAAATAAAATAAATTCATGTTAGCTAATACGAGTATGCGATTTGAAAATGAATATGTATCAGACCTGGTTGGAATAAATAAATGGCAAACTTTGGATCCATCTCTGAATCAGCAATAGCTCACATGTCAGAGTCCCCACAACCTGTTTTTCATTTTCTCTCTCTCTAACCATGAAAATTCAAAATTAGATCAGAAAAAAAAAAGTTGGAGAGAGGATTTGAATTGAAGAATGAGAATAATAATAATAATAATGTTGAGGAGATGAGAGATTGCGTGTTTGGTTCCATGGCTTTTGAGTATGGAGGAAGTTTTATCAATTATTATTATTACTATAGCCAGACAGCCACTTGTATCTTTTTCTCTTCTCAAATGGAACATAACTCGGTAAATAAAAATTAATCTCTACACCTTTTAAATTTTCATTATTGTCTTACTAAATGGATCTTTACCATATAACGACCGAATTTCATAAGAGGACATTTCATTACGATAAAACATGAAAAACAGGCAAGTCAAACAACTTAAAAAAAAAAACAAAACTTTAGACTAAATTCAAAACATTAAAAACTAGAAAGAAACTCATTTTAGAATATAGTACCTAGAATTAATCGAATCTTGCAATTTTTTCTTCTGTAGTACCTCGACATGACATGAGTATTAAAAGAGTTCAAGAATCAATTTTCTTTTTATAAGAGAAATAATTTATTTTGGCTTTTTGTTAGGTGGGTCTTGAAAGATTGAAATATCTCCCTTTAAGCCGTGCATACGGCTTTTTACACAACTCTATATATCAATAAGGTCAAGTATAGAATTCTATTTACTTTAAATTGAGTATCTGTTTCTTCCCTTTTCTGCTATATTTTACATATCTATTAACATTAGTGAAGCAAGATTTCAATAGGCTTAAATCAAACTAAAGGAGTAAATCAATTGGACATGTTGATGAAGGGAATTTTATTTTATTTTATTTTATTTTTTTGGTAGTGGCGAATGAGGAAGGAAGAACAGCAACAGAACAAAAAAGTAGGGGGGAAAATGGTGTACCTGTTGGGTTTGAAATCTTGGTCTCTGCAATTGATTTTGGAAGCTGACTGTAGAGATTATAGAATCTTTTTCCTCGATCTCTCCAACACCATCACTGCAACAAAAATGGGGTTAACTTGTTGCCCATTCACACATCATTTCTTTCACTGCTTTTTCGTTTCAAAACAAAAAACACTTAAGATTTTTCGTCATTTCAAAACAACCGTTAGTGTAAAAAACCTTTAGAATTGAATTAACCTATGCCTAAGATTCGAATCAAGATTTGGAATTCAAATTCAACCCCTAATGGCCCCAACATTCTCCTACAACATGGTTATGTTACCTGTAATAGACCAACACAAGTCATTTCAGCATGTTTTGTTCTTACTCACATGCATCTGAAGAAAATTCCTAAGAGGTCACCTAACATGAAATTGCTCAAAATAAAACACGTTTAACCATAGAGTTCTTATAATTGAGACATAAAAAAGAAAACTGCACTTTATTGGTATAAGTAGTAACTTTCACCTATAAACCTTTTTTAGACATTCTATTCACAAGATCACTCTCATTCAGATGTGATCTCAATTCATTCATATATCTCTCATTTCTTGAGTGTCACAAGAATATCGAACAAAATCAATAGTTAGACATGTCAACTTTTCGTTTAACATTCTAACAATTTTTCTTCTCGTATTTAGATAATTTTTTTAGTTTATTTAGCAATCAAGTGTAATAATTATCCTCAAATAAATAGTTTTTATAAAAGTATATAAATTTTTAATTATAAATAATTAATATAATAATCAAATTGAAAATTTAATTGTGCATATCATATTTCAAAAATAAAATATAACAGTATGATTATATTAATGAATGAGTAATTAGTTATAATCATTGAAAGTCAACTTTTTTTTATATTTTTTTTACCGAAGTTTAATTGAATTAAGATAAAATAAGTAATTCTTTTCTTTAATAAAATTTTATTTGTAAAAATGAATTAAATATATATTTGAATAAATTATTATTGATTTAACCTAATCAAATGATTAATTATATTATTCTTGGTAAACCAAGATCAATGAATGAATTAAGTATATTCAAAAGAAAATTACAAATAAAATGACATACACACCTGAACATTGCTTCTTTCTTTCGCTCTCTTTTTTTCTCCTAACATTTTGCTATCTGCAATAACTTTTTTTAAATATATATAATGAGGTAATAAACAGAATGATTCTTCCCCATATCACCATAAGATAGTAACACTGACCTAAGGGTGAGGCACTTGCAGATGGAAAAGGGCAATGCTTGTGCTGTGCCCTTCAACGTTTAAAATGGAAACTCACTTGAATAACATAGCGCATCCTAATTTGATCCACATTATACACTATATACTCATTATACAATAAGGAACCCTGAGAGGAGAATCAGAAACGATTTTTCAGACCAAAATTTTGGTGCAAAACATGGCAAACTTATCTTTAGATTAACGAAAACTGTACCTTACGACGTTGATTCTGTTTTGGTTTTCCCAAAGGGACGATGACGCCATCATCGAGCGTCAAAGATTCGGAGAGGTTTGGTTCTGTTTGTCCCACTCCTTTTGTGCTGCAATATCAGGCATTAAGTTTTGATTTGCTATGTTTAGATTAAGTAATAATGACCATGAGTTTAGTTTCTCTAAGACCTCGGTAATAACAGGTCACAAAGAGTCAAGCAAATACATGAAACTTTTATATGAGAAAATTTAAAATATATGAGCCGTGTTTACTTTTTCTAGGAGGTCGGTTTAAGGGGACGATCGTGAATAATTTTCACGAGAAGTGATTTTCATAATAGTATCATGACCTGATGATATGAAAAGCAATCTGTTATCTTATGCCATGGTCAATAAGCTTGAAAAGACAAGGGAACAAACCTCAGCTTCCCCTCGGGCAACTTGTCAGCATCGTAGTTTGCTTCAAGAAGTTCGACCATGTCACCGAGCACAACCTAGAGGTTTCACAGCTAAATAATTTTATTACATTCAATCATAACAGTGGAAGGCTAGTGTAATCTTCACAGCAAGGATGAATGATAAATAAAATTAACACCACAACTAAACATGGGGCAGGTATAATTAGTCGTACTCAAATCAAATTTCCAAAGCCAACATTTCAAGTGGCACATGAGCTGAGCCACTTTGGAGCTGTTACCAATTTCCAAATAGCCATAAAATGAAAATATGATATCCAAAAGCCAGGAGCTGATATAGATTATTCGTACAATGCACGAACTCGACCTTCCATATTTTTCATGTATACCATATAATGTAAACGCACTAAAAGGCAAATTTGGTGAAGGAGTTTTCAGTGAGTAAATGGAAGGGACAGTTGAGAATTTGTCCCGGGAAACTCGAAGGTGTTTAGGGCAGCGGCTACTTTTCAAGTATATTATTATTAGCTGCAGTTCAATAAGGAATATAGAGAAAGTTAAGGAAGAAGTATTCTTAAGTTACTACACCATCCCACAATATTTAGTGACCTCATCCAAATTCACTCCCAGAAAATTTTAAAAATAAAAAATAAAAATTGCAGCCTTCATTGTAAGGTGAAGAACTACCTCACACAAAAGAAGAACACCAGTTGAGGCGACATTAGATGCATAACAATAGTTTGCACTTTTTGAAAACATATCAGCAAAGTAGACCCCCTTTCCAAACATATAACCTGTTACAGGTGCTTCAGGTGGAGCTATGCGTAGACCTGACAAGTTATGCAATTTTCATTGGGCATACCGTAGTTAGACTGAGCAACCACAAATCAAAGTTAAGTAATCGCATAAGATCATGCGAGGAAAAGTGAAACTAAAAAAAAAAAATGATGACCTTGGGAGAGAATGCCAGTCCAATTTGTAAGCCGAGAACCATGCCACAAGAGCTTCCTGTTCTTTGTGTTAGAAAACTATTCACAGTGTAAAAGAGAGTAATTAATAAATAGGATTAAGTCTTTAACAAATACAAGAAAGTAAATGATGATGCCACAGGTAAACGCCAAGCACCTTTTCGAAACGCTCATTTTCTCCCTTTCTTGATACCCTAAATATTTGAACAATATCAACTGTATAATTTGAATGTGTTTTCGCATGTGTATTCAGTGCATACTTTGAGACCTGAAACAAAACAAAGGAAACACAAAAACCAAAGGCTTGTTATTTCTGACCAGCGCAAGTAGAGATGAACTCAAGAGGAATGCTATTAATCCATCCAAAGAAGATAAAACTAGCAAATTGAAATACAATCATTACCATAGAGAATTCCTCGGAATCAACTTCAACTGGTGCAAGTTCACAATGAAGGCGTTGGTAATGAGAATACAAGGGGTCTTCCTGTAATAATGACGGAATCAGACCAGTAATACAGCCTAGCAATAGAATCAGCTGGCTAGCATTCCACAAATCCTAGATCTAGAGTATATCGTACGATGTTATAATTCACTGAAAACAGTATAGTCAGGACGTACATCAAATGCAGGAAGTTAGCAATTTCAAGAGGTCAAGAATACTAAATTTATAAGTTTATTTTCAAAAGAAACAAAAATTTATTAGATAAGAATATGCATCATGGAAATAGTATCATAAAAGATTTAGAATGTAAGAATTATAAACATATATAAATTCTATAATTTCAGCTAAGAAAGGCGCTTGGACATGGTAATCCTTGTAGTTCAGTTCACTTGCATACTGACTAAGGCAGTAGGAAAGGAATCGGCATATGCTTCGTTCTTAAGACAGTGACCAGAAAATTCACAAAAGTTTTAACATGCACTGCTATGTCAAAAAAAAAAAAAAAAAAAAAAAAAAAAAAAAAAAAAAAAAAAAAAAAAAAAAAAANCACCCAACGCCTCCACCTTCAAGTCAATAAATAACAAAATCATATAGCAGCCAAATATTTAAAGGTTTCTTTCAATATAGTTTTTCATTTCCCTATTTAGTTCATATTGGGAAAATCTACATAGTGGAAAGCTTGGAGAGCTTAGAGTAACGAGTAACGATAGGTACTTCAATGGTAAAGGGAAGACAACCTTACCATTTCCAACTTGCTTTTCAATTTTTGAGGGGTGTCAATTACAAATGCTCCTGCCATCATAAATTTCGTAGTGGTTTAGTTGTTAGTTTAGATTAAGGCAATACGCAATGGTGAGAGGGAGGGGAGGACTCACGCATCTTCTTAAATCCGAAGTCATGTGGTATTACAGTGTAAAATTCCCTGCAGAAAAAAAATTGCAACACTTTTGAATGCAGAAGTCAAAACTGAATACGAAAAATCAGGGTATAGAATTAGAAGAATTATTGTACTCCTTGAGATTTCGAGAAAGTGAACATGGGCAGATGAGAAAACGTGCATCAGGTCAAACTTACCCACTTAGTTGCTCAAGTAGCCTCTTGTTTGACAGACCAATCACATCAGCAATCCTTTTCAAAACCTCATAACCCTAAATAAATAGAGACAGCATTATAAATTTAAAAACTAAAGTTCGTCTCTCTGAATAAATAAAATAAATAAAAAAGAAAAGACAGGTGACCAGTGCAGGTAAAATTGAAGGAAAACACATGATAGAAGACTTAACTAAGTTATTGAGGAAGTCAAAGACAACCATATGTGCTTTGACTTCAGAACATCTTGTTATGCCACCAAAAGTATAATCAGGAATTTGAAAACTAATGAACAGAAAACGCTATTCCACTCCTAAACCAAGAATCCATGATAAGGACGAGAAACTAAGAATCCGGCATGTAATCTCACAAAGTACTTTAGTGACAAATATTTCTCGAAATTTGAAGCATCTTCCTACGTTCTAAGTGCAAGAAAGCCAATTTCTTTAAAGACCCACATAAGTGCCAGCACCTATTCAATCACATTCACGTTTTATAATTTTCATTAGACAACATTAACAGCATGATCTTGAAAGACATCTTTGTCAGATTATACCAAACACACTAGAGATATGGTGAAATTCCGATTAGTTCCATGATAATCAATCTATCAAATATAGCGATGCAACTTTGTTATAAAAATTACAAAAAAAATTTATAAAAAAAAAAAAAACAACAACAACAACAACAAGCATGCATTGTTCTAATGGATAGCTTAGAATGTTTATAAAAGAGATTCCCATCACAAAATATTACACGTGGCAATTGTATCTTAACTTTGTCCAAGAACTTAGAATGTCAACAGTTTCTTAAGCTTGTCATAATAAGTGGAAGCAAGTATTTCTTAACGTTGAAGTTGTGAGCGCATTAATATTGGTAACTTAGTACGAACAAGTCATTCATTTTGAAGCAGACTTCCAATTCCAAATGACAATACAGAAAAGTATAACATATCCGATAAACTCAAGAACCCTGTTGAAACATAAGCAAATAAGAAATTTCAACAGATCAAGTACTTGCCTTTAAAATTGTAGATTTACTCAGCTTTCCAAGTGGCAACTTTTCAGCATTGTACCCTAGGATCATTAAAACACAAGTTCCATTTAGAAATTTGAAAAGATCTCTCTTTAGGCAGTTCTACACATTAATTCATTATAAAAAATAAAAATAAAAAGAACTCTAAAATGGATGACTTAATAAAGCATAATCTTCTTCATATCTAATATAAATCTGGTACCTAGGAGGAAAAAATTTGGAAGTGTATAAAAAGGTCAACTGACCTATTTCCATCATTTGTTGCTTCATCATACTAATGTTGCAAATGAGAGAGATAAACTTTGCAATGCGTGGCTCAAGTTGTGTTTCGCGAGGTTGAATCTCTGAAGTAGATCCACATTTCTCATTGACCTGAAGTCAACAATGGAACCAGAAGAAGCACAATATTAACTTCATTTTCATTTTGGGTACAAAGGTCACTTTTTCCTATAGAAATTAACCTTAGTGGGATGTGCAATTCTCATCTCAACGTGAACAAGATGAGACAATGACAATTTTTTCTACATTTCAATTTGTGGGACAATGATGGGTTACATCAACCCTTCTCCAGTTTTCTGAAGTACAACAGATAATAATTACTATTGCATCTCTACTCAAATATCTTAATCTCTATACCAATGAATTCTGTTATTTTTTCTATATAAGTTAACAAAAAGTTGATTAATTATTTTAGACCAAAGGTTCTACGTCTTATCATTTAAGAAAATTCCTCATGGAGAATCTTTTCACAGCAAGGAATCCCCAGTCGTAGAGAATTTTAGAAGAATGGAGAACCATTGTCTCCAGCTCCTATTCTCACTCTATTTAGTTGGTACTTCCCACTTTTGCGAGAGCAGAAAGGTCTAAATGAAGAGAGTGCAAGGAAAGCAGTGTTCTTATTTATAAAGCAAGGTCATTGCCAGCGCAGGGACCCTAATTGGAAGCAAGATATAATGGCTCCATTTAATGATTAGACCCAAAGTTTTATTTTACAAGACATCCGTGAAAGAATTGAAGATGCATTTTTTACTGAAACAAGATTTTCTTTAACAATCTTTTATTCATGCATTTTAATTCCAATGTTCCTACTACATACTTGGCAAGATAGCTTCACTCCTAATGTGCTGAGTAAAGGAAGTCAATACCAAATTAAAGTACATGAACCTTGAGATTCTCAACCTTCATAAATAAAATGAAAAACATTTGGAATTGTGACCACTTACTGATAATTCTTTTTCATTTTCGCTGTAGTCCATCTCCAGCCAGGTATAACTCTTTGGGTGACAAATAAAATCTTTTCTGTCAGACCAATTATTCTTGGTTTTAGCAAAGAATTTTTGTTCAAATTCCAGTATTGCACTTTCTTGTGATGTGTAAGGACCTTGTATATTGAGTTGTCCCTTCACACCTACTCTTCCCCACCTGGTGTAAAACATGTAAGTACCGCCACCATCAGATTCTGCAAACGATGAAAGTTCCAGCACTTAATGTATCATATACAAATAGATGAAATTCCAAGACGAAAGAAAGAAAACCTTCATTGAAACTGTCATATCTTATTCAACTATAAAATCTAAAGTTCTATAATCTTTAAGAGTTGAGCTTAAAGCCTTATCTATTTTCCCTTTGGGAAAACAATGCAAGCTACAGTCTCTGTATTGGAAATTTTTTTAAAAAAAAATCTACACCAAAGCAGTAAAACTCTCCTGTGTGATCAGATGCAGGAATTTTGTTCGAACAACTCATCTACTCATAGCCCTAAATCATATCCTTTTTCTAGAAGAGAAATGAGCTCGTATTTGTGGAATGGTAAGCTGAAATAAACCAGAGAATAACATATTTTTTCATAACAAGATCCTAAAAAGCAAGGAAAGAGACACCAACAAGTCACAAGCTGAGATAACACAATTATTTACTATAAGATTAAGAAAAGAAATATAGAGTATCAAAATCTTTATACATCCAAATATTTAAAAAGTGCAGTTTAATATTTTTTTTAAATCATGTATCATACTATCATCTTAAAACAAATGATTATAAGGAAGATCCGAAACCTACTATAAGCTTCAAGAAAGGTTCCATGTTAACCTTCAATTCCCACATCCTCATCTCCTATTTTCCACAACTTACCATTGTTTTTTATGATCATATTTCAATTGAGAACTCTTATAATAATTAGCAGTTGTTCATCCACGTGGCCCAGCATTACAAATTTTAATTCTCAAATATTCTTGCTCAACCCAGGTCAAAAATATTGGGAGATTTTTGGTGTCTGATGAACCCAAACAGAACCAAAATGATATTTCAATATAAAAGGAAACAACTACAATATAAACCAAGTAATTCAAGGTACTTGAACTCTCCCTCTCTTGATTGCACTCAAGTCTAAGCTAACTAAATGAATGCCTACCCTCCTCCTTTCCTCCCCATTTCAGTTATAACAATTCACTATAACAACTTCCCTAACTAAAAACTAATATGCCCTCAGTACTCTAATAACATTCCTAATTCTATCCTAATAGCATTCCTATCAAAGACATCCCTCAGACTTCAAACACACCACATTTACTGTTAAATCAAAATTGACCCAAGTAAACTATGTTCATAGAAACGATAAAAGTTTACCAAGTGCTTGAATCACATAAAACTTGTTATTGTTGTTTCCAACGTTAGTCTGATTCAACATGGCATCGTAGATTTCATCACCCTGCAAATCAATGGTTGCCGTTCATGCTTAGAAGACAAAACAACATGTCAAAAGTTATGATTTGCATTCCGACATCAACTTTCCAGTTAGTCGGAGATATGTATTTTAAAACTATTGGGACTTACCACTTGTAAAACATGATACTGCGTCTTGATTTCATCTGGAAGCCACTGATCCAGCACCGCTGAACCCTTTTTGGTAGCTGTAACAATCTTTTCCTTGGTGCCAACATTTCCATCCTTGTTTGCTGTGAACAAAGCACGAAAAATAAATTCCCCTAATTGAATGATATAGACTGGTAATGACCGCTGTTTCTAAAATATTGTTGTATTGTGAACATTTTCCTTTTACCAACATCAAAACTCTATGTTCGACACTCCTGATACATTAAGACTCCGACTCATAATTTACAATTTCTATGTTTTGATGATTGAAATCTGTAGGTTAACTTACTAAATTAGCTTCTAACCACAGGTTTCGCAGCATTTGCTTCTAACGGAACTACATGCTTCGGTTCGCTAACTAATCTAAACACGCCAATACACAAGTAACTAGGAAACAAACGCAATTGATTTTTCTCAATATAAATCACTTCAACCAAAATAAAATTCGATATACCGTCATTTTCATCTACCGCTTCATCCTCTTTTTCCTTCTCACATTCTTCACAAAGCCTCTTCAGCAACTCCTTCTTTGAACCAGTGGAAGAAATTCCACGACGAACCGCTTCTTCTCGCAGTTGCTGTACATTCATTTCCCGTAACTTCTCAACATCACTGATTAAGTCACTTCCATTCGAATCTTCCGAGTGCCTCCCCCTTCTCTTCCTACCAACAGCAGCAGCAGCAGCAGCATCTTTATCTATCAACGAATTTTCCTCTTCACGAATGGCAGATTCCAGGCGACGAACCTTAATAACCAAAAACAAACACGAACATTACAGTCATCGGAAGCTGAAGAAGAATACGATTCAAAAAAAAAAAAAAAAAAAAAAAAAAAAAAAAAAANCACGTTGAGCAAGTTGAGTTCGGAGTTCATCCACTTTAAGCCTGTTCGCCATTTTCGCTGGGACGAGCTCCGACACTCCCCTTGCAGTAACATTTACATAAAATTCATGGACACCGAGGGAAAAGCGCTTTCGCTTTGTCTTCAAATGAGAAATATAGCACTCAGACTGTAGCGAAAAGACAATTTTGCCCTAGCCTTCTTCAGCTTCCAATTTACAGTCAAATTAAGCTTATATAATAGTAAGCCTTCGATCGACTATCAACTTTATAATTTATATATCCACGTATGGAGGGATAAACACGACTCTCTACAATGGTATGCTATTGTCTACTTTGAGTGTAAGCTTTTATGGCTTTGCTTTAGACTTTCCAAAAGGTCTCATTTCAATCGAGATAGTATTCTTCACTTATAAACTCATAATCTTTCACTAAATTAACCAATGTGGGACTCACTCTCAATAATCCTCAACACATAGACCCGCTCTAAATTAGTGAAGAATTCTAATTTAAACGATGAATGAGAAACGATCGAGAAAGTGTTGAGAGATTTTTCTCCATTACCTGAACCTCCGTCCCCGACTACGTCGAATCCCTCTTCCGTCTCACTCACTTTTTATGCATAAATATACATGGAGAGAGAGAGTTTTGAGAGGGTTATTTCACTAATTTTAAGAATGGAGGCTATTTTTCCATAACCTATGAGGAGTTATTGGTGGGAAATTTAAAATGTACAGGTCAGATTAAAAATAATTTTTATTAAAATATTGTTTTCAAAAGTGGTAAAATAAAATGTAATAATAAAAGCCTCTATACTTATATTCGGAATAATAATACTTTTAATCAAAATTGTTTATTTTAAAATGTACACAAATACATTTAAAAATAAATAAAGCGAATATTTGGCATTTTTTGTCAAGCAAATAGTCGGGCGGGTCAACATTTCGAAATGGGCCTGTTTGCGGGTCAGACGAATTCTTGGCCCAATATAATAATTTGGATTGCAATTTCAAAAATAGAGAAATTGTAAATTTTCGTAAATATCATTTAATATAACTTACTTTTCAAATATATTTTGGTTTATGAATTTTTTTTAATCTTTTATTGTTCTTCCTAAAATTTCACAATATTAATTAATTAATTATTTATTTATTTATACCTCGAGTATCGATTTCCACATCTATAAAAAACTATAGCAACAATTTGTACTAGTTGAGTTTGTTCATGTCTGAAAAAAAAAAATTACTGATATTTTAACTAATTGAATTGGGTTCGTGTTAACCACACAAATTTCACTAACATAAACTTAATCTGACTCGGTGAGATCAAACATCAAATGTTTGAATATTCACTCCTTACATATTGTTGGACTTAAAGAATAAAGAATATAAATTTTAATCAATATCTTTTAACTTCTTTTTGACAAAAAAAAAAAAAATAATAATAATAAAATAAAATAAAAATTAAATTAAATTGAGAAATATTAGGGATAAATATGAACCATTTATTTTTATCGTCCTTAATTTAATTTAATAATTTAATACCTTAGCTTTTAAAAATATATTTCAATTTTTCTTAAATAATTTCTAAATTTTTTTGTTTGAAAATTATATATATATAAACCATTTTTTTTTTCCATAAATTAAATAGTTTATTTATTTATTTTAATTTAAACCAAATTTATTTCCATAGAATCCCCAATATGCTACTTTTATTTCTTCACGTGATCCCTGAAAGATCCATTCTCCATTGAAATTACCATTATCTCCTTTACATAGTGTTGTTAGTTAAAAGGAGATAAGAAGTAAATTAAAAATTTTAAAATATCTAATTAGTCCTTAACTTTAAAGATATTTTTAAATTATGAATTTTACGTCTAAAAATTTCAAAAAAATAATTAATTTATTACACATAAAACATATATTTTAATGACATTATAGCGTATATATATATATATATATATAATTAATTAATTAATTAATGGAAGTCAACTTGTTATAAAGTCAAAACGTACAATTATTCATAAGGAGATGTATGATGACGTGGACATGACATTTAATAGATATTTCCTCTTTTCCAACTCCCACTTTCTTCCTCTCTCCCATGTTAATGATATGTAATTTATATATTAAATAAGGGCAAATTTGTAATTATCCATTTATGCGGATATTTTATCAATATTTTTTTATTTTTTGCAATAAAATAAAAACCTCAATTCTATAAACAAAATTATTTTTTTAAAAAATTACATTAAATAATTTATTTTGAAATTCTAAAAATTATATACAAATATTACTAGATTTGATAATGATAACTACGTTAATTTTTTTACTGATTCGATTTCATATGATAACGAGCAAAAAAAAAAAAATTAAAATTTATTAAAAATTACTCAAAATCTTACCCACAATTAGATTAAACTATAAATTTAATATAAATTTCTTTTTTTTTATTGTTGTCATAATTATATTTAATATTAGATGTTATTATGTCATTAATATTTTAAATAATATTCGTAGTTTTGAATTATTTTATAAAAAAAATAACGATGTTATTATAAATTTAAAAATAAATGACAGGTATTTTTGTATCATTATACCTAAAATTTATATTATCTATCAAAATATGTGGGTGAAAATTGTTCTCTCTCCTTTATAAACTAATTATAAAATTCTCCACCACGAATTCTAGTGGCGACACCTTTGCTTGCCCATGAATTAGCATGCCTAATTTTTTGTGACGTAATTATTTTTATATTTATTTAAATTTAAATCATTTATTTTCATCTCCAAATCTTAAATATTTTGGAAAACTAAATACACGGTTTGACGGTGGTAGTACCAAATACATACTCAAACAAACTGACCCGAGCAATAACTCAATTGACATGTGATATCCAAGTAAGTGAGAGGTACATGAATAAACCGAGACTACATTCGAATAAGAGCGATCTGAGAATAGGACGATTAAAAAATACTTTAAAAATTTGACAGTTACTGTCTATACCAATAAAGTACACATTTGGATAAGGTAGGAACTCTTTGGATAAGCATAATTTTTATAAGATGCATATGAATAGAGACAAAACATGTTGGAAGGACTAGGGTTAGTCAGTGTAATTAGTTTTCCCTGTTGCAAATAATGTAGGAAAATACTAGGGCCATAAGGTGTCAAATCCGTTGTTACAGAACATATCTAAACAAATATCCATCCCTACTATAAAATCGACATACGACATCATGTGTCAAATTTTTATCAAAAAGTTAGTACGAATGAGAATTATTTAAGCCTTTATTTATTAAAAAAAAAAAATAATAATAAAATAAAAGCGTCATTTTCAAAAAAGAGTCACATTTGGCTTATGATATACGGAGTCACTTTTGTGATATATATGGATTTTCGTTGTCCTAACGGCCACATATTTATTTACATTTTTTTTTGAAGGGATAAGGTTTGGACTTTGATTAAAAAAATAAATAAGCTATATACCGCTAGGTGCCATACTAATTTATTTAATTTTTTAGGTCAACTTTTTAATTTCCTATAATTTTAATAACACTTCTCTATTTTTAAAATTAATGTAATTATTAAATTATGACAGTTGAAATTAAATATGATTGAATTTGTCCCTTGCTTTACTTTTGGGGAAGAAATAATTAATAAATAAATAAATAATAATAATAAAAGAAGCAAAAGTGATGATTAACATGCAAATAATCAGTAAATTAAACCCAATTTAGAAGGTTAATTACGGTTTTGAAAAGTCAAAACTTATTTGAATAATAATAATAATAATAGAGCCAATTGTTTTATTGTTTTTTTTTTCTAATATAAAATTAATTTAGTTAATTTTTTTTAAATTTTATTGATCTATTTAATATTTTTTTAGTTTATTTTTCTTATTAAAAATATATGTTTATAAAAAATTATTGTTATATTATTGAAAAATACATAAAAAAAAATAAGAAATAATTTAGACTCTATTTGTTATGAATATAAATGATAAGCCATATTCCCTATAAAAAAATTCTACCTACAAAATATTTTTACATTGGAATAAAAAATAATAATTTTTAATTGCGAAGGAATCTAAAATGTTAAAGAAAATGTCAGATTCTTAGCCACAAAAGCATCGACAATTCCATTTTAAAATAATTTAAATAAAATGTCAGAGAAAAATAAAAAATAAAAATAAAGAAAAGAAAAAGAAACGGCGTTGAAAGAACGCCGCATCTTTGTTTGGTTTGAAACGGAGGCTCTGCTGTCCGGTTTCCGCGGCTTTATTATTATTATTTTATTTTAAAATAAAATTCCCAAATTGGCCTTTGGAAACCACCCCTGGACCGATTTCCCAAGGGTCATTTCCTTAATTTCCTTAAAATATAAATATTTTTAAATAATTGACGATTTTCAATATATATATATATATATATATATATATATATATATATATATATANNNTTTTTTTTTTTTTTGCTTTCTGCCTTTTTTTCGCTACCTCTAAATAAAATAGCATTTAAAATTTTGTTATTATATTACTCTATTTATTTTTATAAATTAATTAGTTATTTAAATATTTTTTAAACAAATGCTTTTACAAAAATGACATTAGAAGGAAAAGTAAATGTTTGTAATGATTTCAATAATTAAAATGTGCTAATAAAAAATGTAAGTGGAGACAAATAATAATAATTGGCCATCTTTATCCGATATTTTTAAATATTTGTATTTCTAAATAATTGAATAATTCATATATTTTTTTTTATAGAAATAGGTATTGATTTTTCGTGTGTGATTATGACTTTATATGCAACTTGGTAGACGTTTTTTCAATTATGTGTAATTTGACTTGAAAATAATAGTTCATTAATGTCGCGCAAATTTTCTAGCTTAAATCACATCACATTAAATTTCAATATCATTTATTAAAAGTAATTTCAAAAATAAAAATTAAATCTAAATTTAATATGACTTGCCAATATTAGTTTTTTTTTTTTTAACGGAAATATATACTAATTTGTTTTAATTAAATATGTTAAAGAAGGGTTTAAAATAAAAAGAAAATAATTGCGTAATTTTAAAAATAAAATATATGATTTGGACTTTTGAATGAAATAAGGAACATAAAAATTAAAAAATTCTAAAATAAAATAAAATAAAATAAAATTTAAAAAGGTGCAATGAACCTAAACCAGCAAAATGGGCTGTGCTGAACGGGCTGAGCAATTCTCGCCTCCCACCTCTCAAAATCTTTTTAAATTTTTTATTTTAATACAGTAAATTAATAAAATTATTTTTAATTTTTTTTTCAATAATATCTTTAAATTTTTAAACTTTTAATAGTGATTTAAATATATATTTAAATTTTAAAAAGTTTCACGTAATTATATTTATTATTAATATTATACTTTTAAAAAATCTTACATTAAATATATTGACGTTACCTAGATAAGGTACAGACGTTTTAAACGTTGTTTATATTAGAGACAAATAAGGAAAACTAATATACATGTGAAACATGTTTCTATCATATTTTCATTTTGGTTCCAATAGTTTCCGACCTTGTATTTAAGTATTTATAATTTTGTTTATATAATTTTTAAAATATTAAATCAGTCAGAATCTCAAGTTATTTCTATTAACACATAATTGAATTTATGACGTGTCTTTCTATTTATATGGAAAAAAACAATAAAAACATAAATAAATTTTCCAAGCCGATCAGTTTATAGATAATTGAACTATGGAAACAAAAAAATGGAATACTGTCGTATAGTTTTGTATCGGCTAAGTTCACAAGTTGGAGATTAGCAGACTCAAACCGCTGACATCCACCACAAGGTAAACCACCGTCTCTCAAGTTCCCGACTCATTCTACCATTGAGGCAAATGATGGACAATAACTTCATCATGTCGTACTATATAAAGAGCAATTACTCTCAAAATCTCAAAAGGTACTGAGTTGAAATCTCATTCTAACTATGGATTTTTGCAGTCTGGCGGAATACAGCTATACGAGAACCCAAAACAGAGACCTTTCCCCCTTTTTTTGCCTATCTCTTCGATCTTAAGAATGCTAGTTTTAAAAAGGAGTGATTGTTCTTCTCCGACCCTTACTGTCCAACGACGGCTAATGAATTCCTTGGTTTGTGACCCCGGGACATCAAAGCCTCCCTGGGGCTATCTCCGCCAATTTGAGCCTAATTTGGACGTTAAAACATATATGAACAACTAAAATATTCGAATTTTTTTTTACTATTTGTTTACCTAAAAAAATAATAAAATAAAAATGACCTAATTTCTTTTAGGAAAGAAATTGATCACATAGGTTCGAATCCCGGTCGAGTCAAAAGAATAAAAAATAAATTGACCATAGTTGACCAAGCTGGCATCTGAATGGAACCTTTGTTTCTTTCACAAACAAAGAAGGTTCGCAGAAACCAAAACCCCAACCCAACTGCCGCATCTCGTACCTCCACGTGTACGGGTGTGATTAACCGCGCTTCCCGCCTACTTTGACGAGTTCCATTTCTAACCCTAACAAATTACCTCTATATAAACCCCTCACTGCCCCATCTTCCTTCATCACCTCCATTTTCGAAAGAAAAGAAAACTGCTTCATACACATAGAAAAAGCTCGATCCGGTCCTCTAAGAGATTTCTCCTCGTTGCTGTGGAAGATTTTCTCGAGAAACAATCTTGTTCCGACGAAAATCTTTCCCCACAAGCAGCAGCGTGTTCCGAGATCGATTGTTTGCTTTTTATAATCGTTTCCAATGGCTCGCTCTTTCTCCAACGTTAAGGTCCTCTCCGCTCTTGTTTCTGATGGCTTCTCTTCCGCTCTCAGCCGGTATTTCCTGTTTTTCTTGGATCTGTCTCGATTGTAGTGTTATTTTCTTTTTTGTCGATGTTTATTTTGGTTGTTGTTTGTTTGTTTAGGCGTGGTTATGCGGCGGCTTCGCAAGGAGTTGCGTCGAGTGCGGTTAAAGGAGGAAGTGTTTCTGTGGCGAGGAGTGGTAATATGTTGAAGAAATCGGGAGAGGAGAAGGTTGTTGGATCGTCTGAGAAGGTTGCTTGGGTGCCGGATCCTGCCACTGGCTATTACCGACCGGAGAATCGCGGCGATGAGATCGATGTTGCCGAACTTCGATCAATTCTTCTTAAGAACAAGAACTGAAAGGATTTTCCCGAAATGAATTGAAAAAAAATGAATAACAATAAGAAACCTTAAAGATGATCGGATTCTATTCATCGTAAAGAGACCTTCCGGCTTCGGATCGAAATTGAAAGAGGATTGGATCGGGCATGAGCGTTGAATTTGTGAAGCAGTTTGGGGATCGGATAACACACTATCGCTTCCGTTTAGACGTTAAGTTTTTCTCTACCACAACTTTTCTATTGCACTCTGTTTTTAGAATTTGAATGTTTCGTTTCCTGTGTACGGTTACGCTAAAATACTCAATGAATGAATTCTTGAATTAGACATAATTTGTGTAGCCTTTGGCTTCTGTTCTTCGTTCTTCAAATTCCTTTTCCCTTTTCCTTTTCAATTTGTTGATTACAGAACTAAATTCACGCGGAACCTCTTGAATTTCTTTTCTAGAAAAGTAGAAGCTTGCCTTCTGGTGAAAGAACAGAGTCAGTAAAGCCTGATTTGGAACGATGTTTATGATTTCATTCCTTATGAGATGACGCTTCTGCTTTCAACTGTTCATTGCTTACAACACGATTGGATGTATGAATTCAATTTTCCTTTTCTTTATGATGTGCGTATGATAATTATGATTCATAGACTGTTCTTTTACTCATTACATAAATTAAAATTTTTATTGTAAAAAGTACTCTCCCTTTTGCCCCCACCTTATGAGGTATAACTTAATGGTGTGTATACTCCTATTAAATACTNTATGAGGTATAACTTAATGGTGTGTATACTCCTATTAAATACTACACCTTTAAGAATACCCAATAAGTCTAAACTCACCAAACACATGTATACCTACTCCTTAACCTTCTTACTCCGAGGGTTTTCGTAGTTCCAGCGGAGATAAGACCCTCCTTTACGATTAGGCACCCTCCGTTTTAATTTTTAGGTAAAAGTACCATTTTCCCCCTAAAAATATTGGACGACTGCGATTGTTAGACCTTTCAAAGTATCCTTACACGGAATAAATTTCAAAATTAAAGTGAAAAAATGGTACTTTTAATTTGTTATTGGAAGGTTCATGTGATTAAATTAATTTAGTCATTAATGTTTAGTTAAATCTCTACCGAAATGGGTGTTTTTCTATTTTAAAAAAAGCTACCAAAATGTATCCATCTTTATCTTCTGATTCAAATAAAAAAAAAAAAAAAAAAAAAAAAAAAAAAATAAAGACAGTTGAATTTATACATTAATTTTAAATTATTTAATAATCTCTATCTACCNAAAAAATTGCTATAAAAAGTCTGCCATCAAAAGTAAATTCTACCTCTCAAATTATTAATATTGTTTTTTTAATTCAACAAAAAGAAAAAAAAAATCACTAACTTCGAACCAAAATGGACATGAATATATATGGAAGAGATGAAATTTGAGTAAAAAATAAATGAAATAAAATATATGGCGTAGAAAATTAATAGAGACAAATTTAATTTGTGTGAGATACTTTTAAGTTCTTGATGGTTTGGAAAAAAAATTGAATTTAAATTTTTAAGTGTTTAGAATCGTTACAAGTTTTAATATTTCAAATGATGAGGACTAATTTTTTTTTTTTTAAATTTTAATTTGTGTTATTTCCATGATGTCCTTCGCTATCGTTGTGGGCCACACGACAACGTTAACCACAATCACGTGGCAAAATCACAATGGGCAACATTCCATGAACTTAGTTCTCCTTCACGACAACCACACGGTGAGAGGATATTAAAGGGTGGGGTCTTGTTTCTAAGTTGGTATCTTCATTTTTCATTTCATAATATCCAACTTCATAATTGAAAAAAAATAATAATAATTAAAATAATTGAGCGAAAAAACTAAGATTCCACGAAAGGTAGAGATTCAAATTTCATTCATTTACGGCTGAGAATAAATGAAATAATATATGAACGACATTCCTACCTATAAAGACATTATCGATACATTTTACTAGCCAACTATTATTCTATCTATTTCATATATCATTCACATAAATTCCCAATATATTTCAATAAATTTCTAAGACCCAAATTAAATTTTAATTCCATCAATGACATTTAATTTATTTTTATTTTAAATTCTTAGAAATTAATTTCAATGTCAAACCTTCTATTTCTTTCTTATAAGAATCCTAAATTTTAATAAATAAAGGAAAAAAAATGTCATAATTTAAAATTAAAACTAACAACATAAACAATACCCTATCAATATTTAATATATTAGCAAAAATGAATACATTAATTTTGAATAAACATGTACATCACTTCCAACCATCTTCGTGTCTCTTCCCACTACTCTCACCCAATCAGTACCGAATATGCATATTGTTAATGCATCGCTCATTATAATTTTTGAGATAGTGATAGTGATGAGTGTATCATTCAACGAAACATACTCGATTTGACAACAAAAAAATCACTTAATATATTAATATATCAATATATTAAGTTGAGAATAACATAAGCATGAGTATACAATCTCCTAAATGGTATTTATTGTACTAAGAAAAAAGTTAAAAAAAAAAAAAAAACAAAAAAAAACCCTTAGATGGAGGCTATAAAGTCAAGTTTGAAATAGTAAAAAGTTTGTTTCATAATTACCTTAAAAAAAGTAGGATTGATAATGTTTGTTTTGTTATTTACTAAATTATACTATTTAGTTCTTAAATAATAATAATAATAAAAAACATTTTGTAATATTATTTTTTTACTTTCTAATTTACTCTAAAAAAAACATTAAGGAATCCAAGTGAAATTTGAAAACTATTGCGTAATTCTTTTAGGGAAAAAAACTAAAATATTTGTATTAAGATAAAATTTGAAAGCTAAAACAATAATTAAATATATAAAAAAAGATTATTATTATTATCATTATTATTTATTAAAAGCTGCACCCCATGAACAAAGAAAGCATCATAAGCTCAATGATCTAATTTCTACCATCAATCAATTTTTTTTTGATTATGTACTCAAATTCAGACTCGAGTGAGTTGGTGATGAATACCATTTAAGGGTTTTGGATTATATTTTTATTTATTAAAATTAAAATCTCGACACGATCGGATCGAGAAAGTGAAAGAAAAAAAAAAAATTACGAGGCTCTAGGACAAAAAGGATCGGAAGAAACATTAGAAATCCTACTCAATTCCAGCAGCGAATCAAACATTCACAACATAATTATGCATTTATCTTATTAACTTACCCCCCATTTCCACCAAAAAATTTCCCATCAATTTAAACCCCCAACCAATATAAAATCAAGAGATTCCTACCTGAGATTCGAACCCAACCCAACCATTTCCAGTTCAAGCTGGTGAAACAAGAGATTTGGTTTTAATTTTCCCCCCTTTTCCATTCTTGCAATCGGCTCCACACCCACCCGGCGGCAGGCACTCGGAGAAATTATCCACTGGAAACGACGCCGTGGCCACCCCCACCGAGAACAGCAGATCGTCGCCGTTTCTCACCACCTCCACAATGTTGACCCAGAAGAACATGAATTTCACAGTCACCCCTTTCAGATCCGTTAGCCTATTCTTTGAGATCTGCCCACTAATGGTGGCTTTGTATCTCAATTCATATGGATCTTCCGGCGAGAATTGGCAAGCTTCATTCAAATAAGCCTCCAATTTTCCGGTGGTTCGATCAAGACTACAACCCACAACACCTTCTGGGAGGAGGCCTATTGGGAAGTTGAATTCCCGGAGAATGTCGTACACCGACGGTGCTTCGCCGTTGTTGGTGGCAGGCGATGCAGCGGCGGTCGACATGGAGATGTGGAAGAATGTGGGCAAGGGAGGCTGAGGCTAATGCTAATGCTGTGGCAATGAGACCATTGAGGGGGGAAAAATAGTTGTTTCTTTTCCTTGGTTGTTCTAAAAATAGGATCTCCCATCTCTCCACCTTTCTCGCTGAGAAAATTTTCATCCCACCATTTTCCTGGAAAATTGATGTGGAAATGCTATGGCTGACTGGGAAGATTCTAAATTTAAGAGAACAGAAATAGGTTTACGAGAACTATGGACACATGTTAATCAAACACGTGCAACTCATAGAATGGTCATTTTCCAAGAGCAGATCATACAAACATTGAATTCCAATATTCCCCCAAGTTTCCGTTCGATGCACTTTCCAAGACACTCAAATCAAGCGATCTTGCAAAAAGAATTTGGTAGTGCAAACAAACAGTGGCTGAAGATTGAACTCCAACATGAGCTTCTCTTCTTGATGATATCTATGATTAAAAACGAAGAGTAGACTCTGATGTACAGAGATCCTATTAGGAATCACGGCTCTCCAGAATGGTATGATATTATCCACTTTGAGCATAAGCTCCCATGATTTTGCTTTTGGTTTTAACAAAAGGCATGTACCAATGAAGATATATTCTTACTTATAAATCCATGACTATTCCCTAAATTAGTCCCTCCCATCAATCCTGAACAGATACTACACTACAGGCTGATATGGTGGTCTAAGAATTTTACATCACCTAACAAGATCCCAAGAATCAGCCCCCAAGGGGTAGGGGTGGTGGGTCTCTAACAAGATCCCAAGAATCAACCTCCAATTGCTTGTTCAAATCGAAACCCCTGATGTCTCCACAATCTGGGTTGGGAGTGGGGTCAGACTTTCTTTCTAAAAAAGATAGGATCCCAAAAAGTATGTTTTCACTCTGGGAGTTCCAGATTATGTGAAAAAGGAACAAAGAACAATGGTCTAAAAGAGCCTGAAATGAACAATCCAGATGGATAAGAATTGATTCTAGAACTGTACCTACTCCCATTATGGTGGCAGTACTAAACAGTTCAAAGGCAGACTATGACCAACAACAAGGCATATTTTTCAAGATCTGGTAACTAGCTAACAGACAGGAAGCGAATGCCAATGGAAAAACAAAAGGAATATGATCTAACTGACTCATAACCGACTAATTGAACAATAGGCTTCAGTGAGAAAATGAAACCTGAGGGAGAGGCTGCCAATGAAAAAAAGGCGGAATATCATCTGATTGACGAACTGAAAAGTAGGCAGAGTAAGAAAAAGAAGCCAGTAAACCGAAGCCGACTGATGAAGATAAGAATCTAGGGTTTCAGACAAACTGATTATGCGATTGATGCCATAGATGATTAAAAATGTGGAACCATTAAACCTAATAGATTGAATTGTTCAAATCATAAATAAGCAATCGAATGCATCAAGAGAATCAGAGACAGGCAGCAGATCACAATGGCAGAATAATACAATTCTATTTTCCACCGAAGAGACGATTATTTCAACAAAAGTAGAACAGAACAATAGATAGAGCTAATCTCGATCACCTAAACTGCACTTAAATCTAAGTTCAAAGCAACAAAACATCGTCAAAACAAAACACTCCATAAATTATTAAACACATATATTACCAAATTTCAAGAAGCCGAAACCAAGCTCCCAACCTTGTCGCAGTCAAATCCACATCCACACTGCGGCGATTCATAGAAACTATTAATCGGAAAATTAGCAGAGGCAACTCCGATGGAGAATCGAAGTTCATCACTATCGCTAACGACTTCAACGATGTTGAACCAAATCAACAAGATCTTAACACTAACACCTTTCAAATTTTTGATTACGCCTTGAGAAATCACGCCCTTGACGGTAGGTTTGTACTCCAATTCGTAGGAATCGATCCAGAATCTGCACTTCCGATTCAAAAAGAGGCTGAACTCTCCGGTGGCTTTGTTGAACTCGTAGCCAGTAACACCGACGGGAAGAATGCCGACAGGGAAGCCGTACTGCTGGAGAATATCGTAGGCGGAGAGAGATTTTTGAGCACAGGCGAGAGGGATCGACGACAATGAGATGAAAGCAAGGAGAAGAAAAGGAACCAAAAGCTTAGAGAAACTCATATTTATAGATTTCGTTCTTCTGCTTCTTCTAAGGTTCTGTTTTGATTTTGGGTTGAAAATGAAGCTGCCAGATCTTAATAATACCTTTGCTAATGGGAATTTATTTAATTTATTCATTTATTTTTTGTTTTCTTAAAACACCAATAAAACTGAGATATAAGGGAGTCACGTGTTCCACGTGCTACATTTGACATTTTTATTGTTTACTTATATTATTCTTTTTTAAAATTAGTGAAACTATGAATTAAAAATTTGAGATCATGTTGTCTAAAAATAATCCTTCCAGATCTTACCTTTTAAATTTAATTTTTAAAATTATTTTGAGTTTNCTAGAATTGATTGCTGAAATTTGCAAATTTACAAATATATATATATATATATATACCTACAATAAATAAATAAATAAATAAATAAATAAATAAATAAATAAATAAATAAATATATGTATGTATATATATATATATATATATATATATATGTATTATTCAATTTTAGCCAAGGGAACAAAACTTAATAAACCCAAAGCATATTTTTTTTTGGAACCTTAAAACATCAAATACTTATGAGTGTATTTTTTTTTTCAAATCTTATAGATCAAAAGTGTATTTATGATCTTATAATACAAAAAAGTCATAACGTTACTATCCAAAAATACGACATGTAGAATGAGAAGACATTAAAAAAGAAGTGAGACTATGAAGTTTTTGATATTATGTCTAATAAATCATTGTCGTGATATTTAGGGGAAAGACTTAAAATTGCCTTAAATTAGGCTACCATATAATCTTAAAATAATACAACCACCCTGCAATGTAGATATTCAGAACTTTTTAAACAGGCAAAGTTTTTATTTTATGTTGTAGCCTTTTATGTTTGGATTCAAACGGAGGATTGTTAGGAGAGGAGTCACACGTTGACTAATTAAGAGTTTGATCATAGGTTTATAAGCAAGGAATAAACGTCCATTAGTTGAGGTCTTTTAAAGAAACCAAAAGCAAAACCACGAAAGATTATGGACGATATCATATAATTGTGGAAAGTCGTGATTTCTTAAGAGCAATACTCTTAATTTAGTCCTGTCAATAGAATTCCCAAATGTTGAACAAAGAAGTTGTAAGACTCGAAGGTGTAGACAAAAGTGACTTAAGTGTCGAATAAATGGTATATTATGTTCGAGGGCTCCAGAGAAGGAGTCGAGCCTCGATTAAGAGGAGGTTGTTTGAGAGCTCTATAGGCCTGAGGGGAGGCTCTATGGTATTCTTTGTTCGAGGAAAGGATTGTTGAGGATTGTTAGGAGAGAAGTTTATGCTTAAGGTGGACAATATCATACTATTGTGGAAAGTCGTGATTCCTAACAAAAATATCTCTAACTCCTTATCGATTCAACAACAAATCACAGAGATTTAATCACAGAGATTTATGAACAAAGCTGATAAAACTTTGAAGCAGGCACCATCACACTTAAAACCGTTAATAAATACCCTCATAAACTACCCTATCTATCCCGCATGAATGGTCATTTAAACAGACATATCAACGTGAAAACAGTAAGAACAAACAATAAAATGGAAGATTATCATTAAAGAATGACAACACTGAAGGCAAATTACCAGTTGTAAAGGGTATTCACAGTGACCTCAATTCATGATTTTGAGAGGGAAGAGCATGTAAACCTTTTATGTGCAGGAGTAGTAATCCACAAAGCTCGGACTTGGCTCAGTTCTCACCACCAGCACCACCATACTTCCAAGACCAGATCTCCATGGATGCTTTCTGCTGACACTTTCCAAAGATAAATCAAGTATGAAACCACTACATAATCGTGATGATATACAAAAATGCAATCTCTAATCAAACAGAAGAACAACAATTTGGAGACTGAAAGGAAATAAAGTTAGGAATGAACCAATAAGAGATGAAACGCTAATCTCTACTAGCTCGCATCCCTGAGTCTTTTTATCAAGGTATCCAACGACTTCTTTTTCGGATTCTGCTTCATATTTCGACTTCCAAAGGTTCCGAATAAACGATCCGAAGAATCTTTTAGCTTCTCGGATATTGTGACGACTTTCTTGTAGTCTAGACTGTTGTAACTTCTCTCTCGAATCACTGGATTCAGGAAATTCTCTGGATGGCTGCTCAAAAGCAAGTTAATCATTTGTCTTGCTTCAGAAAGAGCTGGCTTTAACTGATTTAGATCCTCCTCCGCAAACATAGAAGCTTGATTATCGACGAAAGCTTCCAATAATTTAATATCGACGTCGAACCCCATTACAGCATTAAGATTAAACCTCTTTACCGAATCGGCTTGTAAAGCTCCAACGATCATCACCGATATGTGAGAAAGAACATCTTGTAATACTCTTTGAAGGACTTGAACAGGCAATATCTGTTGAGCTGTGGAAACCAGAGTTTCTAAATAAAAAATAACCTCATTTACATATTCGTTACCATTTTGTAGAGGTTCATCAGGTACCCAGTTAACATTCTCAATCAACAACATGAAACTATCAACCTTTCCTTTAAGCAACCCCGAAAGCGTCTCTTCCGCTGCCTCACGGGCTTTGATCAGTGGAAAGCGTCGCCTACCCCTCTCAGCCATTCTCAATGGAATGCCAGAAAGCTGAGCAGCGTGACGAAAAAAGAAATCGCAGGCTCGCTCGAAGACAGCCATATTTGCAGCCATTTGCATGGCTTGAGGAACTCCATGGACAGAAGAACTTATGAGCTTCAACAAGGCTCCATCCAGGACTTCACTTAATAGCCTATCCAAATACTTCTTAACTACATCGTAGAAATCTAGCTGCCCACCATATGACATAAAACTCACAGCATCCTCAATGAAAGACCTCACAATTCGACAGCAATCAGGCACTGTGGTGGAAAATGGTGCAATGTAGGGAAATGCAGGTACAATATCTGAATCTTGTAGCTGAAAAGATAGAACGTTCATGGAATATTCATACTCTTTCTTCATCAACATTTGTTCAAATTTGTCAGCGGACAATGCCTCAGTAATCTGTTTACGGCAATCTGATATCAATAGTTCATGATACTTATCCCGGTGCTTGCTCAAAACATCTAACAAGGGTTCAACTGGATACCAATATCTACGCAAAGTTACTCCTAGCAAGCTCACATAATCCTTGATTAACAAAAGATGATTTGCAGTTTGCATTCTAGAAAACTGATCTTCAAGAACAGAACACATTTTACTCATAGCAGTTTCCCATAGATTCTCAACCTCCATTTTCGATATCAGACCACCACTAGTTCTAAAAATCCTATCCTCCACAATGAAAAATCCAGCAATTTGAGCGAAAAACGTTTGATGCGATTCAAGGAAAGGAGTCATTGATGATACCTGAAAGTCGGATGTTAATTGAAGCTTCCGATTCTCGAAGTAATACTGTTTGAATCGATCTTCGAGTCCTAAAGTCTGGTGTATGTGATAGGCTCTATACAACGGAGTCAAATCAAACCCTAGATGTCCACCTCCGCCGTTGGAGTACAAATCCTTCGCATCATCCCCAACTGTACCAAGGCCGTCTTCATCCTCTTCCTCCAAAACGTACACACAATCTCTTAAGCTAAGTCGACTCTGTTCCTCCGCTTGGCGCTGCTTGATTCGCAGATCTTCTTCACGTTGGCGAGCTGACGACGCTTGACTGATTGCTAACTGTCCCAAAGTCCGACTGACGGCTCGAATCTCTACCAGCCAATCCCCAAACTCCTTGCTCACTTTCCTCTCTATATACGAACGAATTTCAGGAATATACTTCTCCAGCATCCTCTTCAGCGTTGACGATGGCGTTTTGTCCAAAAACTCGTTCTCAATCGAGTCCAAGCACTTCAAAGCCATATAGAAATTACCGTCCTCCAAGTGTTTGTTCGCTCTCGTACAAAGTTCTATGGTATGAACACAGGCGCGGACCGAGTCGAGCGCGAGATTGAGGTTCCGCGAAACCGTCCGCGCTTCAACGAAGGCATCTAAAGAAGAAAGCAGGGGAAGACCGACAGATTGAAGCTTAGAGTTGGATTCAGAGAGAGCAGATTTAAGAGAATCGACATCAGATAGAAGGGATCGGAGGTCGTCAACAGCAAGGATGAAATCCTGGTAATGAGCCTTGCAGACCTCTTCGATCTCCGATTCCTTGGACTTGGANTCCATTTTCGATATCAGACCACCACTAGTTCTAAAAATCCTATCCTCCACAATGAAAAATCCAGCAATTTGAGCGAAAAACGTTTGATGCGATTCAAGGAAAGGAGTCATTGATGATACCTGAAAGTCGGATGTTAATTGAAGCTTCCGATTCTCGAAGTAATACTGTTTGAATCGATCTTCGAGTCCTAAAGTCTGGTGTATGTGATAGGCTCTATACAACGGAGTCAAATCAAACCCTAGATGTCCACCTCCGCCGTTGGAGTACAAATCCTTCGCATCATCCCCAACTGTACCAAGGCCGTCTTCATCCTCTTCCTCCAAAACGTACACACAATCTCTTAAGCTAAGTCGACTCTGTTCCTCCGCTTGGCGCTGCTTGATTCGCAGATCTTCTTCACGTTGGCGAGCTGACGACGCTTGACTGATTGCTAACTGTCCCAAAGTCCGACTGACGGCTCGAATCTCTACCAGCCAATCCCCAAACTCCTTGCTCACTTTCCTCTCTATATACGAACGAATTTCAGGAATATACTTCTCCAGCATCCTCTTCAGCGTTGACGATGGCGTTTTGTCCAAAAACTCGTTCTCAATCGAGTCCAAGCACTTCAAAGCCATATAGAAATTACCGTCCTCCAAGTGTTTGTTCGCTCTCGTACAAAGTTCTATGGTATGAACACAGGCGCGGACCGAGTCGAGCGCGAGATTGAGGTTCCGCGAAACCGTCCGCGCTTCAACGAAGGCATCTAAAGAAGAAAGCAGGGGAAGACCGACAGATTGAAGCTTAGAGTTGGATTCAGAGAGAGCAGATTTAAGAGAATCGACATCAGATAGAAGGGATCGGAGGTCGTCAACAGCAAGGATGAAATCCTGGTAATGAGCCTTGCAGACCTCTTCGATCTCCGATTCCTTGGACTTGGAGAAGGCGCGTAGGTGATGAAGCAGAGTTTCCGGCTTCCCGGAGACAAAAACCTTCCGTACAAACGGGACTAGATCCTCGCCGTTGCAGATCGCGGAGGAAAGAAGAAGCTGGTCGAGTTTATCGGCGGAGTCACCGGAATCAGCGGCAGACGGCGCCACCTTTCGGCGGTATTTGGAGGAGCTCATAGTGGGAAGGATCCCGGCGAGAGGGCGGCGGTTATGGGCGTTGTGAACGGAGGGAATTTCGGGGGTGGATTTGGTTATTCATTAGAAAATGAAAGGAAAATGGGGGAGTCGAAAGGCAATATATTTTATTGACGAAAATGACACTGCCCATGAATGCTGATCTGGCTTTGACGGATTGAAAATTTGGGGATTGACGAAGGGTATTTTGGAGATTCTGGACACTCATGTTGACCGGAGGAGGAAGAGGCGACGGGAATTTTGACGCGGGTAATTCGGCGGCGGCGGTACCGGATCGCGTCTTGAGAGTATAATTTACTGACAGTAAGAGCTCCCGGTAAGGGTAAAGATGGGTAAATATATATATATATTATAGACTAAACCTGGCAATTTAAAATAAAAAAAGAAAATAAACGTCTCAATTTTTATATCTATTAAACAATTTCTTAAATATATATTTTATAAATCATTAGAATATAAAAATTATCGTTGTTAATTGAACTTAAAAACGAGTTAGGTTTTTTTTTTTTTTTTATTTCAATTTAAAATTTGTATCTATTAAATTTTTTATCTATTCAAAATTTTAAAAATTTGTAAATTAAAATTTTAAGGTTTAATTACATACAAAATAAAATTGTGTACTTAATAAAATAACTAAATTGTATTTTTTTTTAGTGTGTTTAAGAAGTATTAAATAGCTTTGATAAAATTTTAAAATTATGATCAAATTTAAAGTTTTAACTTTAGTTTAACCTTTGTATTATTAGTCGTCTTTTGTCATTCAACTAAAACCTTAGTGTAAAATTTTAAAAGAAGCAAAGTATAAATATAAATAAAATTGGTAATTTTGGAGGACTTTCCTTCTCGAGACTCGATACAGATTTACTCGTGTTGTATTATTTTAATAAAAAGAGCTCTTTCATAGTTAGTAAAACACGCAACCACTCCAATTCAACCGTTCTAGAGAAAGTAAATTATTTTATGAAGTTATCACATTATCTAAAAAAAAAAACTTTAATCTTATTTAAGTATATACATATATATATATATATAGATATATACATATATATATATATATATATATATATATATATAGATATATATATATATATATATATATATGTGTGTGTGTGTTTGTCACTTTTCAACCACTCTAACCAATCCGTGTTAATTTGATAATTATTATTAAAATTCTAATTCTTCAAAATTCAACAATAAGAATAAAAAAACCTTTGTATGTTTACAATCTAAACTTAAATAACTTTTAAAAACCTATTTTCGATTTTAGAATTTATAGAGTTAAAATATTTTTCTCATAAGAATTATGGTAAATAGATCGTGGGAAAACAAACATAAATTTAAAAAATAAAAAACAACAAATAAAATGGTTATCAAATGAGAGAGCATCTAAACTATAAAAACCCCTCTAACTTCAGTGCCTTTCAGTATCAATGGAGGTTCCGGGTCGTGAATATTCAAGAAAATCTTGAATAATCATTTAGTGTAACTCTCCAGATCCACCGCTAGCAGATATTGTCCTCTTTAGGATTTCTCTTTCGGACTTCCTCTCTAGGCTATAAAACGGTCTGCTAGGGGAAGGTTTCCACACCCTTATAAAGAGTTTTTGTTCTACTCCCTAACCAACCTCGGACATCACATCACATTTAGATTACAGGTTAGTTCAGAACAAGAACAAGATTGGCATACTAGAAGAGATGAGAAACGGAAAAACTGCAAATTCAAAACCATGTAGAACTCACCTTTGATCAATCAATATGGCATTTAATCTTCAAATAAATTCCATTCAGCAAACACGGTTGACAAAAAACAATGAACATAAACTAACAAAATTACCAGGCTTAAAATCCTTGGTGTCTTCGACATGATGAAGTAACAAGGTCCAAACTGAACAAAAAAGCTGCAAAAGCCCTCCTCAAAACACTACTACTCTAGAATAATGGTGCCATCAGAAGTAAACCTTCCCCTATGATGCTCCTTTGTAAAATTCTCACTTCTTCGATTTCTTCGATGGCCTGCACATAATGAACCGATACTTAGTATCTCGCAAAATGAAGATAGATTTACATAGATTATCACGATTGATGCTTACTGAGTAGATTGAGCAGCAGGTTGGGCTGCCGATGTCGCGGGTGGTTGTTTCTCCCCAGGTCCCTATAACATCGAACAAACACGAATTACAACAGCATAGAAGGTACAAACATTACGTTGGTAATAGTCAAGAGTTAGAAACCTGTGCCAATCGTTCCTCCCTACGAGCAAACTTCCTTTCCCTGCTGGCTTTGTTCTTGGCCCTCTTAGCCTCGAATTGGTCTGACAATGTCTTCTCTCTTGCCTTCTCGGCCTTCGACTTGTGGATGCTCTCCATCAACACACGCTTGTTCTTAAAGACATTACCCTTAACTTTCATGTACATGTCATGATACATATGCTTGTCGATCTTCTTGGATTCTCTATATTTGCGGAGCAATCTCCTGAGAACACGCATTCTCCGCATCCAGAGGATCTTGGTCGGCAACCTTGCCTCCCTGGTACCCTTTCTCTTACCTGAATAAGGTTTAAACTGTGAATTTTAGTACAAAAACAGAATAGTGCTCATCAAGTTCTTGACTTTGTGTCTAAAAGGGCAAAAAACAGTGATAAATGCACAGGGAGTACTAAAATAAGATTAAACACCATAAAGCTTCTCTATAATATATACATAAATCAAGGCTTCAGAAGAAAAGTACCATATCCAGAGTGTCGACCCTTTCTCTTAGCCTCTTTCATACGGCGTGCTCGAGAACGGGAGTGGATCTTGGTTGGCTTCCTGATGACGAAACCATCCTTGACCAACTTCCTAATATTTTGGCCTGTACTCAACAATCCAGACATTAATTAGCAACTGAGTCACAAACAGTATTATTTGTAAATCAGGTACGAAAGATCACAAAATGACAACATTTTTGCTAAAAATCAGTAGTTACATATCAGTAATAACATATTAAAAATAAACATTGCTCCCGACAGAAGATAGAGCTTGTGGAATTTGGAAGTGTAACAAGGCGTAAAAGCGATACAAACTCCATGGCGAAAGTGCCTTCCTCGCTATGCGAAGAATCTGAGAGGAAATAGTTTTTTAAAACGTAAACAAATCACAAAAATTTTGTTCAATAACAGCNCAAACACGGTTGACAAAAAACAATGAACATAAACTAACAAAATTACCAGGCTTAAAATCCTTGGTGTCTTCGACATGATGAAGTAACAAGGTCCAAACTGAACAAAAAAGCTGCAAAAGCCCTCCTCAAAACACTACTACTCTAGAATAATGGTGCCATCAGAAGTAAACCTTCCCCTATGATGCTCCTTTGTAAAATTCTCACTTCTTCGATTTCTTCGATGGCCTGCACATAATGAACCGATACTTAGTATCTCGCAAAATGAAGATAGATTTACATAGATTATCACGATTGATGCTTACTGAGTAGATTGAGCAGCAGGTTGGGCTGCCGATGTCGCGGGTGGTTGTTTCTCCCCAGGTCCCTATAACATCGAACAAACACGAATTACAACAGCATAGAAGGTACAAACATTACGTTGGTAATAGTCAAGAGTTAGAAACCTGTGCCAATCGTTCCTCCCTACGAGCAAACTTCCTTTCCCTGCTGGCTTTGTTCTTGGCCCTCTTAGCCTCGAATTGGTCTGACAATGTCTTCTCTCTTGCCTTCTCGGCCTTCGACTTGTGGATGCTCTCCATCAACACACGCTTGTTCTTAAAGACATTACCCTTAACTTTCATGTACATGTCATGATACATATGCTTGTCGATCTTCTTGGATTCTCTATATTTGCGGAGCAATCTCCTGAGAACACGCATTCTCCGCATCCAGAGGATCTTGGTCGGCAACCTTGCCTCCCTGGTACCCTTTCTCTTACCTGAATAAGGTTTAAACTGTGAATTTTAGTACAAAAACAGAATAGTGCTCATCAAGTTCTTGACTTTGTGTCTAAAAGGGCAAAAAACAGTGATAAATGCACAGGGAGTACTAAAATAAGATTAAACACCATAAAGCTTCTCTATAATATATACATAAATCAAGGCTTCAGAAGAAAAGTACCATATCCAGAGTGTCGACCCTTTCTCTTAGCCTCTTTCATACGGCGTGCTCGAGAACGGGAGTGGATCTTGGTTGGCTTCCTGATGACGAAACCATCCTTGACCAACTTCCTAATATTTTGGCCTGTACTCAACAATCCAGACATTAATTAGCAACTGAGTCACAAACAGTATTATTTGTAAATCAGGTACGAAAGATCACAAAATGACAACATTTTTGCTAAAAATCAGTAGTTACATATCAGTAATAACATATTAAAAATAAACATTGCTCCCGACAGAAGATAGAGCTTGTGGAATTTGGAAGTGTAACAAGGCGTAAAAGCGATACAAACTCCATGGCGAAAGTGCCTTCCTCGCTATGCGAAGAATCTGAGAGGAAATAGTTTTTTAAAACGTAAACAAATCACAAAAATTTTGTTCAATAACAGCAATTTCCTATGCAACTCAATGATATCATCTCCTAGCAATCTACTGCAAATCATTCAGCCAAGGGATTAACTAGCGTTTCAACTAACGACGACGGAAACAACATAGTATAATTACCATAACCAAGAAAAACAACAAGGAATCACAGTTCCAGACTTAACCTAGAGCAAAATTTTCAGATCCGAAAACGTATTTCATCTAGAAAACCTAAGGGACACAGAAAAATCTTCAGATCGTGAAATCAAAAGAACAGAAAACTTCAAGCAACAACATGGAGATTGAACATAGATAGAATCTAAGTGAACATAGATGGAGAAAGCGTACGAGAGTTCGCCATGGAGATTTCGTTGACCTCATTGGGATCGAGCCAGACCTTGCCTTTCCCGCACTTGAGGACACTGGCGGCGAGCCGCTTCTGGAGCTTTAGCGAAACCATTTTTTCTCCTCCCTTCCCGGCCGCTTGTTGCAGAGAAGATAAGCTTACAAAGGAGAAAAGGAGTGGCCTTCTAGGGTTTTAGAAGTGACCAATTTATTGTGGGCCTCGACCCAAAAACAAAATTAAAATTAAAATTAAAAAAAAAAAAAAAANGAGCAATCTCCTGAGAACACGCATTCTCCGCATCCAGAGGATCTTGGTCGGCAACCTTGCCTCCCTGGTACCCTTTCTCTTACCTGAATAAGGTTTAAACTGTGAATTTTAGTACAAAAACAGAATAGTGCTCATCAAGTTCTTGACTTTGTGTCTAAAAGGGCAAAAAACAGTGATAAATGCACAGGGAGTACTAAAATAAGATTAAACACCATAAAGCTTCTCTATAATATATACATAAATCAAGGCTTCAGAAGAAAAGTACCATATCCAGAGTGTCGACCCTTTCTCTTAGCCTCTTTCATACGGCGTGCTCGAGAACGGGAGTGGATCTTGGTTGGCTTCCTGATGACGAAACCATCCTTGACCAACTTCCTAATATTTTGGCCTGTACTCAACAATCCAGACATTAATTAGCAACTGAGTCACAAACAGTATTATTTGTAAATCAGGTACGAAAGATCACAAAATGACAACATTTTTGCTAAAAATCAGTAGTTACATATCAGTAATAACATATTAAAAATAAACATTGCTCCCGACAGAAGATAGAGCTTGTGGAATTTGGAAGTGTAACAAGGCGTAAAAGCGATACAAACTCCATGGCGAAAGTGCCTTCCTCGCTATGCGAAGAATCTGAGAGGAAATAGTTTTTTAAAACGTAAACAAATCACAAAAATTTTGTTCAATAACAGCAATTTCCTATGCAACTCAATGATATCATCTCCTAGCAATCTACTGCAAATCATTCAGCCAAGGGATTAACTAGCGTTTCAACTAACGACGACGGAAACAACATAGTATAATTACCATAACCAAGAAAAACAACAAGGAATCACAGTTCCAGACTTAACCTAGAGCAAAATTTTCAGATCCGAAAACGTATTTCATCTAGAAAACCTAAGGGACACAGAAAAATCTTCAGATCGTGAAATCAAAAGAACAGAAAACTTCAAGCAACAACATGGAGATTGAACATAGATAGAATCTAAGTGAACATAGATGGAGAAAGCGTACGAGAGTTCGCCATGGAGATTTCGTTGACCTCATTGGGATCGAGCCAGACCTTGCCTTTCCCGCACTTGAGGACACTGGCGGCGAGCCGCTTCTGGAGCTTTAGCGAAACCATTTTTTCTCCTCCCTTCCCGGCCGCTTGTTGCAGAGAAGATAAGCTTACAAAGGAGAAAAGGAGTGGCCTTCTAGGGTTTTAGAAGTGACCAATTTATTGTGGGCCTCGACCCAAAAACAAAATTAAAATTAAAATTAAAAAAAAAAAAAAAAACCTTTACGTAATTATGCTGTAGGGTTGGAGATTGAAGGATTCATCGTTCAGATTTGATACCTAATTATCTCGACATTCACACATATGAACACAAGTGGTTCTCATTCATATATTTTTTAGTAAAATTTTGAGACGCTTTGTTTGTATAGATATCAATTGCAATCAAAATTTTCTTAATTATCTTATTTTTAGTATTGCTCTCATTTAAATGTGGTATCAGTTCATTAACTTAGTGCACGGCTCGTTTGTGATAAGGAACTGAAATAAAAATACGCTATAAATAAATACAATCCTTCCTTGATTTTAGCCACCGGATAAATCTTTTTCCGCAGGGAGTCGCCAAAATTTCCTTCCTCCACTTCCGCGACACAGGTGCTTTTCGAATCTCAGACCCACCTCTGTTTTCTCTGTTCTAATGTAGTTCTTTCACTAATCTACTTTACGTATCTGGAGTTTTTCGTGATGATTATTATGTTCAAATTGTATCACAAACTGTTCGATGAAATGCGCAACTTAATTAGCCAATTAACTCGTTCGCAGTTTAATCCGACCTAGTTTCTGCAATGTTCTTGTAGGATGGGATTGTTTTCGCTCTACTTCATTAATTGACTAGTTTATATAATTTGTGAGCCACTGTTATTTGTATCTGGATATTTTCTTATCCAATTTCTATGTGCAGTGTCCAAATGTCCGCTGTATTCCCCACATCAGCCGTAGTTTCCAATGGATTTATTAAGATTGGCTGCTTGAAATCCAAAGGAATTGCTTATTCCAATTCCAATTTCCGCTTTGTTGCTTGTAAAATTCCAGGGACATTTATGAAAAATATACATCCAAGCTTGGGTGATTCATGTATTAAGCTGAAATCTACTTCCCTAAAGTGTGTGAAACCTACTGATGAGTCCTTTTTTGAAGACAATACTATAATTACTGATTGGGAGGATCAAGAAGGGGAAATTGAAGAGATGAGCTCACCTTGGGAAGGAGCAATAATTTACAAGAGGAACTCTTCTGTTTCTCATTTGGAGTATTGCACAACATTAGAGAGGCTTGGATTGGAAAAGCTTTCGACTGATGTCTCGAAATCTCGAGCATCCGAGATGGGACTATATGTGACGAAGGCTGTGAAAGATTATCCATTTGGAACTCCTGTTCAAATCTCTGTTGATGTTACGAGGAAAGAAAAAAAGCTGAGGCTTGATGGTATAGTTAAGACTGTCATCACTCTCAATTGTTATAGGTATCCTATCTGCAAATTAGCTCCCTATACAACATATCTATTTGTTTGCTTTCAATCAATTTGAACATACTATACTATATACTAAAATGCTTAAATCATCTTAGCTCTGTCACAAGAATTTGAGTGAATGAGGAAGTATCATCTGTTCTAAGTTTTACATAGATTTCCTAGTTTATAACCTCGACTAAATGGTCGGAGGTTCAAATTCTCACTCCACATGTTCGACTGAAAGAAAAATGTTTGACATAGGTTTACTCATTCATTTGTAACCTTCCTTTTGTTGGATGGGTTTTCAATATTCATTTTCTTCTATGTATGTGTCGAAGAATACTATGTTATTATTCACACATTTTTTCCTTGTTCAGAAAAGCAACTATATTGCCTATTCAAGCTACTTATCTTCTGCGTTAGATTGCCTTCCATATGATTTCATCAGTTTTAACTTATCAATTACAATTCTAGTTGTTACATTTGATAGGATTTGTTCTATAGGTTTAGAAGCCTAGTTGTTGTTTTGGTTGTTCTCACATCAGTTGTTTTGGTTGTTCTCACATCATGTTGAACTGGGATGAAGTATTTTGTGAGATCCCACATCGATTGGGGAGGAGAACAAAACATTCTTTATAAGGGTGTAGAAACCTCTTCCTAGCAGGCGCATTTCAAAAACCTTGAGGGGAAGTCCAAAGAGGACAATATTTGCTAGCAGTGTGAGGTGTGTTTGGGCTGTTACAAATGGTATCAAAGCCTGATATAGGGCGATGTGCTAGCAAGGAGGCTGAACCTCGAAAGGGGTGGACACGAGGCGGTGTACCAGCAAGGACGTTGGGCTCCAAAGGGGGTGGATTAGGGGGTCCAACATCGATTGGAGAAGGGAACGGGTGCCAGCGAGGACGCTAGGCCCCGAAGAAGGGTGGATTGTGAGATCCCACGTCGATTGGAGAGGAGAACAAAACATTCTTTATAAGGGTGTGAAAATCTCTTCCTAACAAACACATTATAAAAACCTTGAGGGGAAGCCCGAAAGGGAAAGTCCAAACAGGACAATATCTGCTAGCGGTGGGCTTGGACGGTTACATATTTACTTTCTTTGTTTTTTCATCTTACCTCTCTACATCATTTTACTTCTTTCTTTAGAATGTACCATGTTTATCATGGGAAAAAATCGAGTAATATACGATGAACGTAGACTCATAAATTTGTACTGTACCATTTATGCCATTGTCAATGATGTTTTCGACATGCTAATCACCTATGTTGCAGGTGTTGCGAACCCGCTGCTGAATGTGTTTTCTCAAACTTCTCAATTTTACTAAGCCAAGACCCGATTGACGAACCCGAGGTCATAAACGTTGGAGTCATCAACGGGCAGGATATGTTCAAGACATATGATGGATATGGCGACGAAGATGATGAAGAGTCGATTGATTTGGATGATCAACTCTATTTTCCTCTGGGAGAGAAAGAAATAGACATATCAAAGAACATAAGAGACCTCTTGCATCTGGAAATTACTTTGAATGCGATATGCGATGCGGGATGCAAAGGTATGTGTCTGAAATGTGGTATAAATTTGAATACTGGAAGCTGTAACTGTAGTAAGCAGGATGTAAGGAAGAACGATTTTGGTCCTCTTGGAAATTTGAAAAGGCAAATGCAGAAGAACTCGTAATAGTTGAATGCAGATCATGAATGCTGAGCTCATTTACAACCATGCTGTGTTCGGTCACTACGTGCATGTCATGATTGATTTAAACATAACCTATTTATATTCATGTGGGCTCACTAGCCTTAATCATGCCAATCGAGCGAACTTGAGCCAAATGCCAAACTGAGTTGACAAGGAGCCGTTGACTTGATTGAAGCCGGTTAGGAGTTGCATGCGCTGACCGAAGCCAACTAGGGCGTTGCACGGAAGGCGATCAGTTGAGGGAGCCGACGCTTCCTTAGATGTCGGCTAGGAGTTACACGTGCTGACCTAAGTCAGTTAGGAGCTGCACGATGCGCGATTAGTTGAGGGACCTGACTAAGAGCCGCTTCCTTAGAGTCAACTTGAACGGGCCAGTTGAGGGAGCCGACTGGGAGTTGCTTCCTTAGATGTCGACTAGGAGTTACACGTGCTGACCTAAGCCAGTTAGGAGCTGCACGGTGCGCGATTAGTTGAGGTAGCTGACTGGGAGCCGCTTCCTTAGAGTCGACTTGAACGGGCCAGTTGAGGGAGCCGACTGGGAGCCACATCCTTAGATGTCGACTAGGAGTTACACGTGCTGACCTAAGCCAGCTAGAAGCTGCACGGTGTGCGATCTGTTGAGGGAGCCGACTAGGAGCCCCTTCCTTAGATATCGGCTTGAACAGGTCAGTTAAACGTGCCACGTCAGCTGTTGGATCAACTGAATAATGGGCTACGCACATGTAGGCCTGGTGGAAGCTGGACTCTCGTGGGCTGGGCTGGCTAAAAGCTGGCATTCATGAGTGGGCTTCTGGCATTCATGGATCATCTGTGTGAATGTGGGCCATCTTCGCTTGGGCCACGCTTGTAGTCGGACCGAAAACGCACCATTGGGTCGATTATGCAGTGCTGTGCCGAGGGTCTGCTAGTAGACGAATAAAAATAATATTTTATACTAAAAATATAATTTTTTTTATTTAACAAGCTAATATTAAAATATACCAAATTAACTTATTAGATAATAAAAAATATTAATTAATTTATTAGTTTATGCTAATAACATACCTGCCCAATTTAGAAATTTAGTAGTCAAACATTCTATGCTTAGAATGTTCTAAAACCTAAAAAATTTGAGAATCTTTCGGTGGTGTTTTCTAAATATAGTTATCTCATCAAACTATATATATAGGGTTTCATATTATCACTAAAATTCAAGCATCCATTAGCCACTAGCTCGTGCTACTCTTCATCATTTGTGAAACGAGCTTGTAATCCTACAATTTGAATACATTTCACCATGGTCATGGCGAAAGGTTTCAAGCTCTTTCACATCCTTTTCTTAGTCATTGCTTTGCAATGTTGTGTGAAGGTGGGTGCCACTTTTGACGATGTCACCGGTGAGGAAAGACTCGGTCGTCGATTTTCATTTCGTGCCTTTGGAACACCTGACACACAAGCCCCATCAGCTGCTCCGATCGAAAGCATCGCTGAAACCCCAGAGGGGGCTGCGTCGGTCGAAAGCATCGCTGAAACCCCAGAGGGGGCTGCGTCGGTCGAAAGCATCGCTGAAACCCCAGAGGGGGCTGCGTCGGTCGAAAGCATCGCTGAAACCCCGGAGGGGGCTGCGTCGGTTGAAAGCATCGCTGAAACCCCAGAGGGGGCTGCGTCGGTCGCAAGCATCGCTGAAACCCCGGAGGGGGCTGCGTCGGTCGGAAGCATCGCTCAAGCCCCGACCATTGCACCAATTGGAAGTAGCACACAAGCCCCGACCATTGCACCAATTGGAAGTAGCACACAAGCCCCGACCATTGCACCAATTGGAAATAGCACACAAGCCCCAACCGAAGAGTAGGACTGAGGAGTAGCATGGCTATAATAAAGAAAAACCTAAACAAATACACTGTTTTGTAGACAAATTTATTATTTCTATTTTTTTTAAATGCAATGATTTTCCTACCCGTTTTTTTCTCATATTTAATTTTTTTTTATTTTAATTAAAAAATTATAATTTTAATATTAAATGAAACACATTATTTCATTGGATATAATTTTTCTCACATGTTCAATTCATTGGATTTTTGTGGATTGATAATTTGATTGGATATAAGTAGATTGTGAAACAATACCACATGTTCAATTCATTTATGACAAAAATGTTGTCAAATCAATCCATTTAAGAATAAAAGAATACAAAATAGTGATTAATTTGCTACTCTCAATTGCTCCCCATTGGTGTTGGGGCTTGTGTGCTACTTCCAATTGGTGTAAAGGTTGGAGTTTGAGCAATGCTTCCGGCCGACGCAGCCCCCTCCGGGGTTTCGTCGATGTACTCCCCTCTGGGGTTTCAGCGACGCTTCCGAACGATGTACTCCCCTCTGGGGTTTCAACGACGCTTCCGGCCGACGGAGTTTCAGCGACGCTTTTGGTTGACACAACCCCCTTCGAAGTTTAAGCCGATGCAGCCAATGGGGCCGAGTCTTTCTTCACCGGTAACATCGTCAAAAGTGGCACCTACCTTCACATAATATTGCAAAGCAATGACTAGTTAATTTCTAATCCCTAATCACGAGGTTCATTAAGGATAATCATATTTTTGCCTCTCATCCTTTTGATGTGTAATAAATTGATAAATTATTTTATTTCATGAACTCAATATTATTCTATACGTAACTCTCGAAAAATTAAAAATAACCAAAATTCTCATGTTCCACCCAAATACGTCCGCCCCAAAGCAAATTAAGGCCGCGTAGTTGTGGTCGCCACCGTCGAAGAAGGAACCCAGAAACATTCTAAAATTTATGTTAGACGTGTATTAATGCATTAATAAATTCATTGGATATGGTCTCACTTAGTAGATAGTGAAACCGTACCATATTAAAAGGAGTGGGCTTCATTTAATATTAAAAATATCATTCTTTAATTAAAAGAAAAAAATAAGGTAGGAAAATCATTCCATTTAAAAAAATATATTGAAATAATGAATTTATCTACAAAAATAGCTATTCAGTTTTGTTTACGTTTTGCTTTGTTAATATCCATGCTACTCTCCATTTCTCCAACTAGTGTCGAGGCTTGTGTGTTACTTCAAGTTGGTGCAATGGTTGAGGCTTGTGTGCTACTTTTAATTGGTGCAATGGTTGGGCTCCCAACCGGCGCAACACCTTCCAAGGTTTCAGCAATGCTTCCGACCGACGCAGTCCTCTTCGAAGTTTCAGGGATGCTTCCAGTCGATGGGGCTTGTGTGTCATGTGTTCCAAAGGTACGAAATGAGAATCGACGACCGAGTCTTTCTTCACTGGTGACATCGTCAAAAGTGGCACCCACCTTCACACAACATTGCAAAGCAATGACTAAGAAAAGGATGTGAAAGAGCTTGAAACCTTTCGCCATGGCTATGGTGAAATGTACTCAAGTTGTAGGATTACAAGCTAGTTTCACAAATGATGAAGAGTATCAGTGGCTAATGAATGCTTGAATTTGTACGATGATAACGTGAAACCCTATATATAGTTTGATGGGAAAACTATATTTAGAAAGAGACTCTTATATTTTGTGGGTTCGAGAGTATTCCAATTTTAGAATGTTTAACTACTTCATTTGAACGACGTAAGAATAATTATATTTTTAAATTAAAAAAAAAAGCCTTTTAAATCATATATTATTTTATTTAAAAAAACACATGGTTTTTAAGGCAAATTTTAAAAATAACATTTTGTCTTTTTATGTTAACATTTTTCTGGGTGTAAAATAGACGAAAAGAAATGAATATATAATATAAAATATTTAAAATGGACGGTATCATCAAAGTCACATTATGTGAGGGATTGGAGAGGAAAACGAAACATTGTTTATAAGTGTGTGAAAACCTTAAAAAACTCAAAAGGTACACATTGTCATTTAAATTGGCCATACACCTCTAGACGCACGTGACCTACTCACATAAGCTCTAAGAACATAGTAAACCTCCATGACATCTATGGATGACTACATTTCAAAGAGAAGATCTGTCGACCTATGACAAGATGAAGAGAAGGATCTATCTATTTTATTTTGTTATTGAGTTAAACCAATGATTAGTTATTACAACAGATAGCTACAAATATTTCATCCGAGAAATGTCTTTGTCATTTGATCTAATAGCATTCGGTTAGATAGGAACAAATTTGATAAATACGGATAACTTTCAGATGGAGTATTAGAACGGAAAAATCCATTAGATAATAAACTATTGGTTCTAAACCATCTTTAGTGATAAATCAACTATCCGAAGTGCTTATGTGGCATAATTCAGACCACCTCTTTTCAAAGAAAAAAAAAGAGAGAATCTGATATGAACCAAGAGACATCAATCATACAATATACTTCAATAAGTATATGAATATGTGAAGTAAATATTGTTGAAATTATCGAAAGATATTTCAATTCATGCCGAAGAATGGAGTTTCATGTTATAAATTTTTTGTGGATTACAATTTAGAGAGTAATTTAGAGTTATTGTATTTCATTAATGTATTTTAATACTTTTTATTTATGTTAGGTTACAATTACATCACGGTTAATTATGACCATTAAGTAGGAATGTTACCATTCGCCTTTAATAGTTTCATTTTGAGACTATATAGAGTTAGAGTCATGTATGTTGTATTTGTAAGTAGACTTGGAAAATACAGTAAAGGAAGCATCTGTGCTTCTTTGGCAATTGACTAAGTTTCTTTGCAATTCTATATAGTATAGGTGGCATGTAGAATCATTCCAACTCGACATGATCAATCTTGGTTGTGGAGTGATTCAAATCTCAATCATTGCCTTAGATAATCATTTAAGCTAAACATGATCGATCTTGCTGATTCGAATCTCAGATTCTCAAACAATGTTCTTGTCTTGAGATATTCGATCAAAATCCGTTCCATACTTGAGTTGATTTTCATATCAGAATCATAATATAACAATAATATATTTTTATCACAAACCCTTTAATATAGTAAAATATACCCATATAATTTTCTCGTTATTTTAATATGAAATATAATTTATAAATTCATTGGATACATTCTTTTCTTTCACCTATTGATTTCTTCTTGACGAGTAAACTCCTATCCCTTCTTTCACTGAACTAGGTAAAGCCGCTTCTCCTATTGATTGAATGGACTCTCCCCTGAACATTGAATGCTACTGATTGCATGGACTCTCCCTTGAATGGACTCTCCCCCTGAACATTGAATGGACTGGACTCTCNATCCCTTCTTTCACTGAACTAGGTAAAGCCGCTTCTCCTATTGATTGAATGGACTCTCCCCTGAACATTGAATGCTACTGATTGAATGGACTCTCCCACTGAACATTGAATGCTACTGATTGAATGGACTCTCCCCGATTGAATGGACTCTCCCCCTGAACATTGAATGGACTGGACTCTCCCCCTGAACATTGAATGGACTGGACTCTCCCCTGAACATTGAATGGACTGGACTCTCCCCTGAACATTGAATGCTACTGATTGAATGGACTCTCCCCCTGAACATTGAATGAACTGGACTCTCCCCTGAACATTGAATGCTACTGATTGAATGGATTGAATGGACTCTCCCCTGAACATTGAATGGACTGGACTCTCCCCTGAACATTGAATGCTACTGATTGAATGGACTCTCCCACTGAACATTGAATGCTACTGATTGAATGGACTGGACTCTCCCCCTGAACATTGAATGGACTGGACTCTCCCCTGAACATTGAATGCTACTGATTGAAAGGACTCTCCCCCTCGTAAACTATAAGTCTCGCTGCTTGGGCCCTTCCCCTCGTAAACTATCAGTATGCTTCGTTCCTTGCTTGAGAACCGCTCACCCCTTCTATGACATTTCAAAAAATTTTTTTTTTCATAATTGTGTGATCCTACGTATTTAAATTAAATAACTATCAGTATGCATCAATTGAGAACCGCTCACCCCTTCTATTAGGCCCGATTTTAAGAACTAAAATAACTAGTATGCATCAAAAGGTGCCCAATTCTTAAGGAATACAATTTTATCCACAAAGATATCTTATTTATATAGATAGAAATTTATGTCTTTTTTCTAAAATAGGTTGCTTAAGAAGGAAGCACTTCCATGTTCTTGATTGTGACTAATAATGAAAATTTCATTTTCATTCAAATTTAGAAGTGATTTGATTGGTATGGTCCACAATTAATTTTCAGTGTTTAATGGGTTGATTTCTTGATTCATTGATCCAACCCTAACCCCTATCTTGTCCGTCTCAATATTGATCCAAACTCTAATTTTGGCCTTAGGCATTCTTATGTTTGAGGTTGTTCGAGGGTTCGGTGATATATGAGATCACATCTAAATCTACACCTCAACTAGCAATTTAGATTATTAAAATAGAAAAATAAATCTAGAATTGATTTTGTTGTTCCAACGAAAAAATAAATTAATTGACCATTTAAAATTAAACACAATAATATTAGGACAAAATCTGAATTTATTGATAGGAAAAAATAGTAACATCATTCCATTCAAGAATCATTCCATTCAAGAAAAAGGAATAACGAATTTGTTTACAAAATAGTAGTTATTCAGTTTGGTTTAGGTTTTCATGTGCTCAATGCTACTCTTAATTGCTCCCAATTGGTGTGGGGGCTTGTGTGCTACTTTCATTTGGTTTACTGGTTGGGGTTTGAGCGTTGCTCCCAACCGGCCCAGCACCCTTCGGGGTTTCAGCGATGCTTCCACCCGGCGCAGCCCCTTCGGGAGTCGACGCAGCCCCTTCGGGAGTCGACGCAGCCCCCTCGGGAGTCTCAGCGATGCTCCCACCCGACGAAGCACCCTCGGGAGTCTCAGCGATGCTCCCACCCGACGAAGCACCCTCCGGAGTCTCAGCGATGCTCCCACCCGACGAAGCACCCTCCGGAGTCTCAGCAATGCTTCCACTCGACGCAGCACCACCCGATGCAACACCCTCAGAAGGTGCAGCCGCTGGGACTTGTGTGTCTTGTGTTCCAGATGAAAGATATGAAAATGAACGATCAAAATTGACATCACCAGTGATATCGCCAAAAGTGGCACCTACCTTCACGCAACATTGCAAAGCAATCACTAAGAAAAGGGCATGAAAGAGCTTAAAACCTTTCGCCATCGCCATGATGAATTGTCTTTAAGTTGTAGAGTTACAAACTCGTTTCACAAATGATGATTATTAGCAATGATGAAGATGTGAGTGTTTGAATTTTTCTGATAATGTGAAACCATATATATAGTTTTACGGGAACACTATATTTAGCACAGACCACCAAATTTAGAGAGGCTCTCAAATTTTGTGTATTTTAGAGTATTCCAAATTTAGAATGTTTGACTACTTATACGTATTTTTAACTATAGATTTAATATTTAATTTGCATCATAACTCAATTTTTAGGTATAAAAATTACAATTATTTTGTATTATCTAATAAGTTTATTTGTAAAATTTCTATATTTTAAAATTAGTTTAGTAACTAAAAAAATTAAATTGATATCTTTTAGGCTAATTCCATTTTAGTTTATGATCATATTTGGACTTGAATTTTCAATAAATCTTTGAATTTATTATTTCCTTATCATTAATTTTTTTTGGTAAAATAGTAATAATAATTTTAAATAAAAACATATAATTGCTCTGTTGATAGGTAATAAATTGATTATTATTTTATATCATAAAGTCAATATTGTTCTATAATATTGTTGTAGAAGTAGCGGGTAAAAAGCAAGCTCGAAAAGGCTTGTGTCGCCTAAATAATTAGTCTTTCAGACTTTTTTTTTTAAGAAATAATTATAGAGATCACTGGGACATGTTGGCATGCAAGTACTTTCTGTAATTTTGTATCAGAATACAAGGTATGTTATGAAAAATTACGAAAATACCCCTAAGTTAATATTTTTATGATGCACGTTGTTTTTAATTCTCTATGTTGTGCAAGAAAAGAGGATACGATATTGGGATTTGTGCTCCGGAGTGATTGATGAATGTTTTCTCCCTATTAAGCTTGCATGAATTATGAAAAATTACGAAAATACCCCTATATTAATATTTTTACGATGCATGTTGTTTTTAATTCTCTATGTTGTGCTAGAAAGGAGGATACGATATTGGGATCTGCGCTCCCAAGTGATTGATGAATGTTTTCTCCCTATTAAGCTTGCATGAATTATGAAAAATTACGAAAATACCCCTATGTTAATATTTATACGATGCATGTTGTTTTTAATTCTCTATGTTGTGCTAGAAAGGAGGATACGATAAAGGAGGACGATATTGGGATCTGCGCTCTCAAGTGATTGATGAATGTTTTCTCCCTATTAAGCTTGCATGAATTATGAAAAATTACGAAAATACCCCTATGTTAATATTTTTACGATGCATGTTGTTTTTAATTCTCTATGTTGTGCTTCTCTATGTTGTGCTAGAAAGGAGGATACGATATTGGGATCTGTGCTCCCAAGTGATTGATGAATGTTTTTTAAGCTTGCATGATTGATTAGATTATGAATTCCGTGCTTTAAGTGATCGATAGAATTATCTCTTTAACCAAGCATGCATAAACGAACCAAGTTAAGTTTAGAGTGCTTGAGTTAGAGCTCCTAGAAAGTGAAGTAGCCCTGATGAGTTCGTTTCGAATGTCCTGAAAATGTGAAATGAGATTTAAGCTGCCTAGACTCTCTAAAAACCTAGTTAACCTTCATGACATTTGTGGATGACTAATTGTTGTGTTGTTTAAGCCCTAACGAACTATTCATGGTACTTGCGTTGATAAAAGGTTTGGAGGCTTGTGTGCTACTGTTGGCTGTTGCACCCTCGGGGGTTTGGGTTTGAACAATGCTTCCAAACGTTACACCCTCCGAGGTTTGAGCAATGCTTCATAGTTTGAGACCATGAGAAACTATTATATTGTCTAAGTATGTGATTTACAAACCGGATATGCTAGATACCATGTCAAGTTAGGGTTTAGGTTGTGCAGATAATGAGAAAATATATGAAAATCATTCCATTAAGGAAAAAATATATAGAAATAATGAATTTGTCTACAAAATAGTCATGAGTTCAAGTTTTTCTTTGTTATTAGCCAAAGAAACCTCCAATGCTTTCAACTTCTGTTGGGTCTTGTGCTCTACCTCCAATTGGTGCAATGGTTGGGGTTTCAGCAATGCTTCCGATCGACGGAGTCCCCTCCGGGGTTTCAGCAATGCTTCCGACCGACGGGGCCCCCTCCGGGGTTTCAGCAATGCTTTCGGTCGACGGAGCCCNCGCTTCCGACCGATGGAGCCTCCTCCGGGGTTTCAGCAACGCTTCCGACCGACGTATCCTCNGCTTTTGACCGAGGTATCCCCCTCCGGGGTTTCAGCAACGCTTTCGACCGAGGTATCCCCCTCCGGGGTTTCAGCAACGCTTTCGACCGAGGTATCCCCCTCCGGGGTTTCAGCAACNACCGACGTATCCTCCTCCAGGGTTTCAGCAACGCTTCCAACCGATGTATCCCCTTCTGGGGCTTCAGCAATGCTTCCAACCGATGTAGCTGCTGAGACTTGTGTGCTACTTCCAATTGGTGCAATCATTGGGGCTTGTGTGTCATGTGATCCAAATGCACGAAATGAAAATTGACCGTCAAGATTTACGTCACCAGTGACATCACCAAAAGTGGCACCCACCTTCACAAAACATTGCAAAGCAATCAATAAGAAAAGGGTGTGAAAGAGCTTGAAACCTTTCGCCATGGTCATGGTGAAATGTCTTCAAATTGTAGGGTTACAAGCTCGTTTCACAAATGATGGAGAGTAGCAGTGGCTAATAGATGCTTGAATGTTTCTGATAATGTGATACCAATATATAGTTTGATGGAAAAACTATATTTAGAAAAGGGCTTTCAAAGGGTATTCCAAATACAGAATGTTTGACTATTAGTTCCCTTCGTTTGAGGCAATTAAGGATAATTATATTTTTAAACAAAAACATTCTCGTACTTTTAATGTGTAATAAATATGTGGAAATCTTGCTTAATTTTTTGTTTTTGTTTGAAAATTATGTTTAAGCTTTTAATATCTCTAAAAAAAAATACAAAATGATTTCTAAGCTAAATTTAAAAAATAACATCAAAATTTTCAAAACTATTTTAAAATTTTTTAAAATTTGGAATAAAGTAATTATTAAATGGATTTGAATTTTTGTCTTTAATATTAACTTTTTTCTTAGGTGTGCAATAGATGGAAGAAATGAATATATAATATAAAATATTTAAATTGGGCATACATTTAAAATGAATTATATCATCAAAGTCATATTATCATTTAAATTGACCATACACCTCGCCCTATTCGGAGTTGCCTCGATGTCTCATTTTTTAAATTCGATTTGCAATGTCGCATCTCATCTTGTCATCTCGATTCCCATCGACATGGTCCATATGTCTTGATGTCATCCCGAGTCTTAGGGTGTCATCGGCCATCACAACTCGTTCGGTCATGCTATTGAGAACGGGCCCACGTGTCGCTCATCTCATCGGGATTTCTCGAACATCCATCCATCCAGGTTCTATCGAGGCATTGGCTCTCCCATGCCCATGCTGTGTCATTTACAGATACCGTGCTGGATAGTGGGTGTATGTAGCAACCTCCAACACGCGGGCTGGGGCGCAATACCGGCACACCCGTACCGCCCGGTACTATCCTTGAAAAATCCATTTCAAAGGAAGTCGCTCTAGACACTCGTATCGGCACGTTCGCCCACACTGTGACACACGTATGTGCCACAAGGTAGCTCACTTAGGCCACAGGGCCTAGGGAGATCATAGCGAAGAAGTCGAGACCTAACAAAAGAAGTAAACCTGAAGTGTTGCGAAAGACTGGGATGGGAAACAAAACGGAATGTACAAGATTTTTAGCACATACAACCATGAAACCAGAGACCAAAGATGGGCTCGACAAAACAAAAAGTATCATGGTACGTCGTCCTTCCCTGAAATGGAGCTTTCATGCTGGAGCAAGAACTAGCGTGAAAGTGGCTCTATTACGACCAAGGCGGTTGTTCGTATTTCATTTTCTTCTTCCAAGTCAAGCCCATCTTAGAAAGCACTCGCTGAGTTACTTATGGAATCTCAAATCTCTCTCGACGCCGAGAATTTGTTATGTTTCCAGGTCGATCAGAGGTTCAGCTTGCTTCTCCCCCACCTTTTAGCGTTATGGGCCCTTGAAAAAAGAAAGAAACCCGAAAGAAAAAAGAAAGAAGAGAAATTAGGCCATCTTTCCCAAGAGAGGCCGTCTTCTCTCAGGCCATCTTATACTTCTAGTCGATTGCTCTATAACGGGCTTCCCCGTTAGAACATGCATGAAAAAAATATGAAAATACCGAGATTTCTATGATGCATGTTTTTAATCCTCTCTGATGTGCTATTATGCTCTGAGTGATTAATAGATGTTTTCTCCTCCTTGAACTTGCATAATTGATTAGGTTATGAATTCCGTGCTGCTTTAAGTGTTCGATAGGATTATCTCTTTAACCATTCAAATTAAATTTAGGGCGCTTCAGTTAGGGCAATTTCCAATATTGACCTAGGTCAATATATTTCCAATATTGACCTAGGTCAATATATTTCCAATAGGCCAAGCACTCTAGGAGTGAGCGACAACGATCAATGATCAAGACCTTAGTGCTCTTAAAAAGTGGATTAGCCCTAAGGAGCTAGGTTCGAGCATCCTAGAAATGTGAGCTATCTATGGATGACTACGAAAACTCATCCAGCTACTAGCAATGTGAACGATATTACCAAACTTCAATTGGTACACGCAAGAAATAGGTCAATTTGGCAGCCTTTTGCTCAATTTCTCGTGAGATCAGATTCTGATCGGTACGAGTCGCCCCTTGGCCTCTGATTTCCATAAAAAGGACACGTCCCCTTGGCCTTTGATTTCCGTATAAAGGACACGATGTGCATAAATACCCTTCTTTAACTTCTATTTTTCGTTGGAGGTTTCCTGAAGAAAAAAAAAAACGCCCATCATCCCTTCTAGTTTATTTTGTTTAAATTTGTATCCCACACTCACATTTGTAAATAATTTGAATACTTTTTTTTATTGATTTTGGTTTTGTTTTTAATTGTAGTGTTTTTTATTATTATTATTATTTTATTTTTATTTTTATTTTTATTTTAGCTTTTTCCGCTAAAATCGGGTTGTGACATATACATGTCATAGTGTTGAGTGATACGATATCACGCTCAAATCAGAGAGAGATACAAAAACGAAATAATGATTTTTTTTAGGAATACAAAAATAATGAATTTATCAGCGATTCAATTTAGCTTAGGTTTTTAGCTTTGCTAATGCACACTAACAAAATTTCAATGCGAATAGTGCTAACACTATTTGGAGTTGTTCGAGCTCTTTGTAGTTTGGATACCATGAGAATTGGTCTTGCTCTTTGTAGTGTGGATACCACGATGCTTGGTCTTGTCATGCATTCTAATTTCTCGAGCAACAAAATAGACAGTGCTACTTCCAATAACCCTTAGAAGCAAGATCAATGTTATTGCTACTTCCAATAGGTGCAACTGTTGGGACCTGTGTGCTACCTTCAATTGGTGTAAAAGCGGGTGGTTGTGAAATACCTTCAATTGGTGCAACTGCTGCACGAAATGAAAATTGACCATCTTAATTTACGGTACCAGTGGCATCACCAAAAGTGGCACTCACCTTCGCACAACATTGCAAAGCAATCAATAAGAAAAGGGTGTGAAAGAGCTTGAAACCTTTCGCCATGGCCATGGTGAAGTGTCTTTAAGTTGTAGGGTTACAAGCTCGTTTCACAAATAATGAAGAGTAGCAATGGCGAAGGTGATAATGTGAACCTCTACCTATAGTTTGACGGGAAAACTACATTAAATTTAGAGAGCCTCTCAAATTTTGTGTGTTTCCGAGTATTCCAAATATAGAATGTTTAACTAAACCATTTTAAAGAAAATTACATTGGATATAGTCTATTAATATGAGTTTTTTAAATAAAAATATATATAATTTCTATTTTATATTTTTTAGATCAAAATATTAGTGGGTGTAAATTTTGAATTTTCTATAAATCTTTTAATCATTTTCTTATAAGTAAAATTTTATCCAACTTGGTAAAAAAAAAAAATTAAATAAAATAAAAACATGCACTCTATACCATTCATACAAATCTATATCGAACATGAGGAAGAATGAGGTTGTCAGTGTAGTCGTGAGACCATGTTTGAGATCATGAAAATCAACAAGGTAATTGTAATTTTTTGTAGTTTTCGGACCACGTTTAAGACTATGAAAACAAATAAGATTATCGTTGTTCTTTGTAATTCTGGAACCATGAGGAGCTTGTTGCCACTCATTATAGTTTCGAGACCAAATAATAAGGTTGTTGATACTTTTATAGTTTTGAGATCATAAAACACAATAAGGTTGTCGTCACTCTTTGTAATTTTGATCATATTTGAGACCATGAAAAAAAAATTTGTTGTCCTTTTTAAATCCGAGACCATGTTTGAAACCATGAAAAATATTAAGGTTAGCGTCACTTCTTAGTAGTTTTAAGACTGTGAGGAACAACAACGTTGTCATGACTCTTTGTAGCTCCAAGATTGTGACAAACATCATTGCTTATAGATAGACCTTAAACAATATGGGATAGAGCTTAATAACGATGAGAAATACATGTTGAACACAACTCTCTGTGGGAAACACTCGCACTCTTTATTAAAACCAGTCGAGAAGAGAATACAAGACACTATGTAAAATACTACTACTCTTTGTTGTTTTTGGATTTCTTGGATGAATAACCTAGGTAGGGTGGAGGGGTATTTATACTCGAGCCTACACAATCTAGACCTAACAAATTTGAATCTTTTTCCTAAACATATGGTATCTTTCCTAAAATCTCTGCTAAAATAAATATACAATGGGCTTGTACTATTATTGGGCTTCACTCTATTGGGCTAGTGATTGACTCTATTGGGCTAGTGATGATATTTCAACACTCCCCCTCAGCACTAGTTCTCATTCGTTGCACCATGTTGAGTTGACCGTGAAAACTCTCATGTTTGCCAGTATTCAGCCGTTTTGTAAACAAGTCTGCCACTTGGTCATCTGTCTTGATCTGCTGCATCTCGATTTCTTCCTTTAGGACCTTCTCTCTAATGAAATGGTAGTGCACCTCCACATGCTTTGTTTTAGCATGAAACACCGGATTTTCTGCTAGGCGAATCGCAGATTGGTTGTCGCAAAGAAGTGATATTGGATAGTCAATTTTCTGGTGCAAATCTTCCATCAAGAGTTTCAGTCATGTACTTTCCTGAGCTGCTCCAGCCGCTGCTCTATACTCTGTTTCTGTAGTTGATAATGATACTGTTGGTTGTCTCTTGCTACACCAAGAAATTGTTCCCGAACCAAACTTGAACACATACCCAGTGGTTGACCTCCGAGTATCGTGGTCTCTTGCACAGTTAGCATCACAGTATCCAACTAGCTTGCAATCTTTGCTTCTTTTGTACAAAAGACCATAGTCGATTGTACCTTTGACATATCTCAAGATCCGTCGAGCTATATCCAGATGAGGCTTCTTTGGACTTTGCATGTATCGACTCATAACCTCAACTGCATAAGAGATATCAGGTCGAGTTAAAGTTAGGTAGATAAGACTACCTACTAGTTGTCGGTATGTTGTTTCATCGTTCAACTCTTTGCCTTTATGTGCACAAATCTTGGCATTTGTCTCCATCGGTGTTGAAATTGCTTGCACTCTAACATGTTGAACTTCTGAAGCATATCTCTTGTATACTTTTGTTGGCAGAGAAACAATCCTTCATCTGTGCGATCAACTTCTAGGCCTAAGAAGTGTTTAAGCTCTCCAAGCTCTTTCATCTGAAAGCGTACTGATAAATTTTCTCTTGTTTGATAAATTTCTCTTTCGTCGTCCCCGATGATAATCAAATCATCCACGTAGACCAATACAATTGTCAAATTTCCTTCTCTTTCTTTGATGAATAGGCTTGAGTCTACATGCGCAACTGAATAACCACTTTGGGTAAGAAATTCAGCAATCTTACCATACCAAGCTCTCGGTGCTTGCTTCAGTTCATAAAGAGCTTTTCTAAGCTTGCATACATAATTAGGATTAGCTGCACTCTCAAATCCCTTTGGTTGGTTCATATAAATCTCCCTGTTTAACTCTCCGTGCAAGAAGGCATTCTTCACATCCATTTGCCATAGTTTCCAATCTTTACTTGCTGCGAGTGCTAGCAGGACTCGTACGGTAGTAATCTTTGCCACTGGACTGAATGTTTCATCATAGTCTAGTCCATATTGTTGAGAAAATCCTCGAGCCACGAGTCGAGCCTTGTATCTCTCGATTGATCCATCCGGTCGACGCTTTATTTTGTAGACCCACTTGCAAGAGATGGGTTTGACATCTCCTAGTCTTGGCACTAGTTCCCAAGTTTGATTCTGCTCCAGGGCTATAATTTCTTCCTCCATCGCTTTCTGCCAAACCGAGTTTTGTGATGCTTCTTCATGTCTCTTGTTCGTAAACTCTATCTTCTACAATAGTTGCATTTGCATACTTAGGATTTGGCCTTCGGATTCTATTTGATCGCCTAAGTTGTTGATGTGTCGTTTCATTTTTATCAGATTCGCTTGATTGAGTCACCTCTTGCTTGTCAATATCAATGTCACTTGGATTTTCAGGTGCATCAACATTTGATTGAATTTGTGTAGTTTGCTCCCCATCTTCTATTGTAGAATTTCTTCGATGTTTGAATCTGGTAAGACTTTCTTCTCCGAGGACCACCATGAAGATGCTTCATCGAAAACTCCATCTCTTTATGTATAGTATTTTTCACTTGTTGGATCACAACACCTCCATCCTTTTCTTTGATTGTCGAATCCAACAAATACACACTTGACTGCTTTCTTGACAAACTTGCTACGTAGATGGTCAGGCACAAATACATAGCAAACACAACCAAATACTCGGAAGTAACTAACGGTAGGTTTCATATCCCATAGTATCTCAAATGGTGAGACGAATCCTAGCTTTGGTTGAGGAAACTTGTTGATCACATGGGCAGCAGTTCGCATAGCTTCAGCCCAAAATCTTCCTGGAACGTTCTTTGCGTGTAACATGCTTCGACAGGTTTCTGCAAGGTGTCGATTCTTTCTTTCTGCTACACCATTTTGTTGTGGCGTGTTGGCACATGTAAATTGACGTCGTATCCCACACTCGTGTAAATATTGATCGAACTCATCTGACGTGTATTCTCCGCCATTGTCTGAATGTAGGCAACGAATCTTCACTCCTACTTCTTCTTCAACCATCATCTTGAATTCTTGAAACTTTGAAAACGTCTCAGACTTTTTTTTCATAAAGAAAATCCACACGTATCTTGAGTAGTCGTCAATAAATGTCACCATATACCGCATTCCGCTGATCGATGCTTGTTTGACTGGGCCGAACAAATCAGAGTGAATTAACTCTAATGGTCTCTTTGCTTTGAAACTTGACTCTTTGTATGGTAATTGATGAGCTTTACCATATTGACATCCAGCGCAGACAACGTATGTTTTGACTTCAAGTTGAGGTAGATCTTTGAGCATGGATTTCTCCATAATCAGCTTCAACTTATGGTGGCTATTATGTCCCAATCTTGCATGCCATAGATCTGTCGTCTCATTCTTTCGGATCTTGTCAACATAGGCAGGCTCTGCAGATAGGACGTAGACAGACTCCACTCTTCGTCCTTCTATTATTGGCTTTCCTATTATCTTAACATCTTGATAAACTTTTACATCTTCTGGCCCAAATAAGACGTAGCTTCCTGATGTTGTTAGTTGTGACACTGACAACAAGTTCTTCTTTATACCCGGTACATGATAAACATTATGTAGTGACACTGTATCAGACTTATTGCCAGGCATGATTGTCGTATTGCCAATTTGAGCAATTGATAACTGTGTGTTATTTGCTGTGCGTATCATACGACTTCCTTTGTACTCTTTCTTGTCTTGCAATTTTCTCTGATCGCCAGTCATGTGGTTTGAACATCCTGAATCAATGATCCATTCATTCACATAATTGATATGGTCTTCCATTGTTGCCATGAGTGCTAGCTCGTCTTCTTCTATGAGACATAGTACCTTTGCATCCCATTCATCCTCTATCTTCTTTTTGGATATTGCCACATTACTTTCAATAGACTTTTTCTTGGACCAACAATCTCTAGACATGTGGCCCTTTTTCCCACAATTATAGCAAATACCTCTAAATCTCTTTTCTTGGAAACTCTTGTTGTCGTTCTTCTGAGCTCTCTCGGGTTGTGAAGTTCCTTGGTGGCTTCTTCTTTTGTCACCATTGTATCCACGTTTGGTAGACGACCTATTATTGCTCCGACTTTCACATGTGTAGAGTGCTTCTTCTTCACCCTTCAATGTGATGCCTCCCATTTGTTTAGCCATGGCTTCTTGGCTGGATAACAAATTTTCGAACTCTACAAGTGATGGTTGAGTGGGCCATCCTTGTACAACAATAATAAAGCTTCGATATTCCGGTCGCAATCCGTGGATTATAATCCTCTTCATTCGAGATTCTACAATGGCAGACTTTGAGTCTAGTTCAGTAATCTCCCGACAGATCGACTTGACCTTGTGGAAGTACTGAGCAATCGTCATGTCACGTTGTGAAATTGACAACAACTCATTCTCCAGAAGTTGTAGCCTTGTATCATTCTTCTTTAAGAACAACATCATGAACGTGTCACATGCTTCTTTCGGTGTCTTGTCATCCCAAATATGCTCTAACATCTCTTCTCCGATTGTGGTCTTCAAGGCAAACATTGCTTTGCCTGCTTTGATTCTCCATTTGCGCAAGGCGCCGTTAGAATCATCCTCTGGCGGCGTAGTTTCGCACCCGCCAACGATCTCCCAAAGATCATGTCCTTGTAAATAGGACATCATGCATGTTGCCCACATGTTTTAGTTGTTGTTGTTGAGTTTCTTGATTCCTCCAACGATTTGGAAATCACCCATCGTGTTAGCCATACCTCAGTAATACCAAACAAGCTCTTTCGACACAAGACTTGCAGAGTCACAGACTACTGATGACACAAAAGAAACTCACTCACTACTAATCTCAAGAAATCGTTTCTGATGTGGAAGATCAGACAAAGCTGTAACCACAGAGCATACTAAGAATTCCAAGAGATTAGATAACTTATACTAACCTCGCTCTGATACCAAATGTTGAACACAACTCTCTGTGGGAAACACTCGCACTCCTTATTAAGACCAATCGAGAAGAGAACTCTTTATTAAGACCAAATTCCAAGAGATCAGATAACTTACACTAACCTCGCTCTGATACCAAATGTTGAACACAACTCTCGAAACACTCGCACTCTTTATTAAGACCAATCGAGAAGAAAACTCTTTATTAAGACCAATCGAGAAGAGAATACAAAACATAGAATACTACTACTCTTTATTGTTTTTGGATTTCTTGGATGAATAACCTAGGTAGGGTGGGGGGTATTTATACTAGAGCCTACGCAATCTAGACCTAACAAATCTTTATGGTATCTTTCCTAAAATCTCTACTTAAAATATACAATGAGCTCGTACTATTATTGGGTTTGACTCTATTGGGCTAGTGATTGACTTTATTAGGCTAGTGATGATATTTCAACAATACATAAATGTAGAAAAAAAAAAAAGTAGGATAATACCATTTACTAAAGTGCCACATATCCATCAATTTCTGTCTTGATTCGTCCTCGAATTACATCTTACCAAGAGAGATATTGTCCTAATACCATTTGTAACTATTCATGCCCAGAATTTGGATCAAGTGTCAAAATCAAGTTTAGAATCATAATCCGAATCTTGAGCATGAGACGTTACAAAATTTGAAAATTTCTCTAAACATTTGTGAATGAACAAGTCGAACAATCTTTCGATTTATTAATCAAGGAATATACAAATCTACAAATGGTATGAACTTTTATTAGCAATCTATTCTATCTTATAACTTTTACCTCGGTAGAATACAAACGTCAAAACTGTTTCCCACTTCACCATGGCAGTTAAAGTAGTTTTGGGAATTTCAATGAGTAGCAGCCACAGTGCCATTACTGGTCGTAGTTGCAAGGCCATGAGACTCAACATTGCCAGCCAACTTCAAATCAATTTTGCCACCATTTGAGACAACACTGTCGCTGTTCTTCGAACTGAATTCTCCACTACGAGGAGCAACAATATTGCCACTGTTATTTAAACTAACGTTGCCACTATCCGAATCAGCAGCTCCCATATAATTGGAGTTGATGTTTCCACCATCTGAAACAGCAGCTCCCAGTTCATTGGGGCTGATTTCTCCACTATAAAAGCCAACAATATTAACACTACTTTTGAAGCTAATGTGTCCACCATCCGAACGGGCAGTGCCAAGATCATTGGAGCTGATTCCTCCACCATCCGAACGGGCAGCTCTCAGATTATTGGAGCTGATGCGTCCACCATCCGAACGGGCAGCTCTCAGATTATTGGAGCTGATGTGTCCACCATCCGAACGGGCAGCTCCCAGCTCATTGGAGCTGATGTGTCCACCATCCGAACGGGCAGCTCCCAGATTATTGGAGCTGATGTGTCCACCCTCCGAACGGGCAGCTCCCAGATTATTGGAGCTGATGTGTCCACCCTCCGAACGGGCAGTTCCAAGATCATTGGAGCTGATTCCTCCACCATCCGAAGGGGCAGCTCTCAGATTATTGGAGCTGATTCCTCCACCATCCGAACGGGCAGCTCTCAGATTATTGGAGCTGATGTGTCCACCATCCGAACGGGCAGCTCTCAGATTATTGGAGCTGATGTGTCCACCATCCGAACGGGCAGCTCCCAGCTCATTGGAGCTGATGTGTCCAACATGAGAACCCACATCGTTTCCACTACTCTTCAAATCAATCTTTCCACCATCCAAATCAGCAGCTCCCAGATCTTTGGAGCTGCCGGCTCCACCATGAGAACCAACAACATTGTCACTACTCTTCAAACGAATGTTGCCGCCATCCAAAACATCAGCTCCCAGCTCCTTGGAGCTGGTATCTCCACCATTGCCACTTCTCTTCAAACCAAGAGGAAGAATTTTTCCACCATAAGAATAAACAATGTTTCCACCCCTCTTCCTAATAATTTCATGACCCTTAGAATACCCACCGCCCCCATTGATATTTGGTACTTCACGACCAACAAATCCCGCGCCACCTTTCTTAATTTCATTACGAAAAGACGAAGCTTTGTCGTCGACACTCACTTCTGGACTCTGGATGGCGGTATGGTCAAATTTCGAGATTCCAATATAATGATCACCAAATGAACGAAAAGAAAACCGATGGTTTCGGCTTTTACCTATAACACCGGTGACATCGTTAAAAGTGGCACCCAACCTCGCACAACACTCCCAAGCAAGAACTAAGAAAAGGGCATGGACGATATTAAAACCTCTCACGGCTGCCATTGTTGATAGTCTTGAAGCTTCTATCACAAATGATAAGCAAAATAAATGATGAAGGTGCGGATTGTTTGTAATTTTGTGTTCTATATATGCTTGTTTGATCGGAAAACCATATTTAGAAAATTTTGACAAGTGTTTGGGTACGAGAATTATTAGTAACTCTCAGAATCAGCTTCCTTAAATGAATGTAGGGTTAAGAAGTAGTAAGTAGCATCGAGATGCTTCAAACAAAATCACTTAAAGGAACACGTGTACGATATTGATATGGGCTAATTTTGCAAATGATATGGGCTAATTTTTATTATTATTATCCGTACCATTTCATAAATATTTCTTTGAAGTAAAAATCTATTAGAATGTTCAACCGAACTTGAAACGATATGACTATGATTATAATTATTGTCTAGATTAAATTTGATATTCACGATTTTCAAGAATATTTTAAAACTTTTACGAAAAAGAGTATTAATTTGCGTCTTTTGAAAGCATACTTAGCTTATTCATCAAGTTAGAACACCAAAGTATTGATTCCATCTTGTTTGAGAATCTTGTTATGAACTTTGAATGGGTTTTGGTCAAAATTATTTAATTTCTAGAATTTCTAAACAAATTATGTTTTAAGATTAAATTAAGTTATTTGATGAAATTAAATGAGACAAAACATGTCTTGGAGAGTTGATTTATAGGTAATTAGTCATATGTTATAGATATTGGATAATATTTTTAGATAATTACAATCGATTCCAAACTTCTAATTGCGAAATCTGAAAGCCGCCGCCGCCGCCGCCGGTTTCTTGGTGATGTAGTAATCGATGATGGAAATTCCGCCGTACCTCTCAGCGGCCTCTTTGCTATCAATGGTGCTCCTAACTTCTCCGACACGGGATGGGGCCGGGTAATCGAAGAACAGATCGTGATCAAAGTTGTTCGTACGCCGAGGGAGGTGGTGAAGCTCGCCGTCGTTCACGACCTTTTGCAGTGGTCGGGAAATTTTGGTTCTTTGCTCGACGAAGTAGTAGTAGTTCTCCTCCCGCTTCCGGAAAGCTGCCATGGATTCCGGCGAAGTTGCAGAGTGGCCGCTCTTTTATGGAAGTTGTGTTTTTGTTTTTGTGTGAAGAGGGTGAAGGATTTTGTGGTTCCTTTATAGTTGACAACATGTGGGGTCTACCACCGACCCCATTAGCTAAAGAGAAAGATCATGAGTTTATATTTAAGGAATACCATCTTCATTTGTACCCGACATCTTTATCTTTATAAAATTACGAGAGATTGTGAAATCTTGCATCGATTGGAGAGGAAAACAAGCATTTTTTACGAAGGTGGAAATCTCTACTTGGTAGACGCATTTTAAACCCGTGAGGTTGATGGTAATACACAATAGGTTAAAGCGGACAATATATGATGGAAATGGATTGTGAGGTTCTACATTTTCTTTTTAAATCGTGAGGCTGACGACAATACGTAACAGGACAAAGCAGACAATATCTATTAGCGATGAACATCTTATGCTTGAACTATTACAAATATAAAGGTTTGTGGTTCCATGCCTATAGGACTCCATGTGACAAGCTTGAAGTTGATTCCGTCAAATTGTTCACCAAGAATATTTAGCATATAGGTTACTTTATCTTTTGTGGGAGTGTTTTTCTTATATTTACAGTGTTTAGTCGTTCTAACTTTATTCTCGAGATCGTTCTTTCACGTTAGCTGACACGCTTCTCGATTAAATTTTTGGGTCTTGGGAGCGTGATTGCTTCTTTGGGTAATTTCGATCTCATGGACCTGTTTACGATAATCGAAAAGGGTGAAGAATAGTTGAAGGAGAAGAAGAAGATGAGAAGGAAAGAATACAATTTTAGTCAAACGATTCTGGTTTATATTCACCCAATTTCACATTTATATTCGGTCAAAAAAGGAAGTATTTCTACTGATCAATTTCGAGTCTAATATCTTTTCAACTATTGATTTTGCAGATAATATGATCATAACATAGGAGATATAAGAAAATGTTGAAAGCAGAGTGAAAGAACGACATGTAGGGTTTGGGTGAGTGCCCCGTCTTCGAGTAACTATTTGTATGTCAATGGCTACAAAATTCGTATATATCAATAGGGCATAAACACGTAAGGTTGCATTTATCCAATCCGTTCAATAATACAAAACGAATAAAGGCATCCTATACTTCAACATTATATATGAATCTAACTTTTTCACAAAAAAAAAAAAAAAAAAAAAAAAATACTTTTCATAACTCATTTGTGGGAAGATATTCTTCATTTTCTACCTTACAATCTTTTGACTCAAAACAAATTCCATTGAATTTGATGTGTAAAAGATAAGAATCTCATCTTTTCATAACAAATAAAAAATAAAAATAAAAACACTTTATTTTATGACTGCATGTCAGATGTCCAAGACATATTGTCATGTGTCACGACGATGCTTATTCAAGACGTGTTGTCTGTGATTGCATGTCGGATGTCCAGGACGTGTTGTTTGTGATTGCATGCCCGTTCCAAACTGATAAGAATTAAAATCACGATGTTCCAAATGGACCTATTGTCAAGAAGATTAAAAAAATGTATTAAAATGTAGACAACAGTATTTCAAGTTTGTCTCCTTAGCTACTAACATTTGTTGTAATGTATTATTTTTAATTTCATAAATTATGTAAGGGTCAAATGTTCAATTTGACTCCGTCTTTTGTGGAGATTAGAGGGGATCGGGAATAAATCCCGGCCACAAATGTCTTTTGTCGGAAGACTATAAATACTCACAATATGTTATGTAAAAATCAGATTGGTGGATGAATGAAATTGAGATCTCGAATTTAGACGTTTTCCTTAGAAATCCGAGCATCAATTTTGGCATTTCTAAGTTTCAAACAATTCTTGTGGTAGAATTGCATCCGAGTCACTCAATCAAGCCTTGATCAAGTTCGATTGTGGAGTGATTCAATTTAGAACAAAATTCCAAATCTTGCTTCTAGATCTTTCGATCGTAAGAAGTGATATAATTCTAGCCTTATCTCTTGATTGATCCAAATTTCTTACAAAGGGTGTTAATTACCTTGATTCAAGGGTTCTTGATTCAACAAAATCTAGGATCGTTGTGCTGAGGATTAGGGTTACCTTATCACAAAGCTATTTTACTTGCTTTTATGTTAGATAGGTTTTTACTATTATTGTTGTGTCAATGCGCGAGTGTATGATTGGTCACCAAAATCATGTCTATACCGTCAGAGCTAACATGCCCCAAAATGTACCGTAGGAGGATGTGACTTGATGTCAATTCTTCCTACCTTGATTATATGCTATCAAAGTAATTGTTGTCTACACACTTTTAGCTTATAGCATTGTTTTCTTTAAAATTGTTTTCAACGTATTTCACTCTTCACGTTTTCTAAAACATTTCTCTCAAACGTGACTCGAGGCTTAAGGGTATGCCGAGATTGTCTGCGAAGTGCAAATTTCACACGACTAACTTGTTCGTTAGATTAGAACAAGTGTCGCACAATCACTATCTATTACTGCAAGAGTGCGATTGTGACACTGTGAACGCATGATTGAACAAGATCGTATAAAATGGACATATTTTTTTTAAAGAAACCCCGTGAACAATATTTTTTTAAGAAGTTTGATTTTTTTTTTTAGGAAGTAATATCTTTTAGGAAGTTGTAATATCAACACATTTTAATATTCTTGATATATTCTTAGGCAAATATCATAGCTTTGTTTATAAATGGAATCCAAATATGGTCGGTTAAGATTTGATGGTGTTAATATAACACATGCGGAAGCAATTTGGATCTTAGGCACTTTTAGAACATCAATTATTGTAAATGACTAGCATGTTCATAAGTATTAAAACTTAATGAGTTTAAATACTAACCTTTTGTAGTTCAAACTCCTTTTGCCTCACGAACCGATTTCGAACCACCACTAGTGTCTTCTCCACTATTCTCCGGCCTTAGAACGGGATTGTGGAATCCGGTGAGTGACTAAACTTGGGAGGGATTTTGTATACGTGAAAGAGAGTGCTTGTGAGAGGTTTTTCATCAAGATGAAGAATCCCTTCCAAGTATCATGATCACTCTATTTAAAGAGTCAAGTTTGCATGTTCATGCAAACTTGAGATCACCAAATCTTGACACTTAAAATTCCACTCAAATGTTTGAGATTATGTGGCAAGCATGCATGTTTGAGTTAACCAAATTTTGACACTCAAAATTCCACTCAAACTTGTGGGGTTTATTTGGCAAACATGCAAGTTTGGTTAAACCAAATTTTGACACCTCAAAATTCCACTAACATGATTTTTCCATTAGATGAAAGTCAACATTTTGACTTTCTTCATTTTAATTAGATGAAAGTCAACATTTTGACTTTCTTCATTTTAATTCAACAATTAATTTGAATAATGAATTTCAAATTAAAGTAACATTAAATAATTAATTAAACTATTTAATTAATATTTAATATTAATTCAAATGCCAATCCCAGTCAATTCCGACACATAATTGATTAAGATATTTAAATCTTATTTAAATATCTCAGATTCTCTCTTTTCGTTTATTTCGTAAATAAAATAAAATTGCGGTTAAATATATCGTATATATGTAACGCATATTCCCTAATTTGAATTCGAACACTTCGAACTCACTCGTCACACTGTTCTATGGTTTAGTCCGATATGAGCTAGCAGAGGGACCTAATGGACCTATAGATCATGGGCTCCAACGATTCAAGATTAACCGATTAAACTCATTAACCTGGTTAACCAACATTCGTTAACTACTAGGACACTCCACTATAGCCTAGTAGTTGCACTCCCCTCACTATAGATATATTTCTGTCCATCTGATATAACCATGATTAGTAAGTCGATCCTTCACAGGTTGTTCGTAACTAGAGCTGGGTCAATTTACCGTTTTACCCCTGAAGTTACTTCTTGTTCCTTATGTCTCACTGATCCTCTAATAAACAATTGGTTTGTGGTCCAACCAGTAAACCGAATCCCTCTCAGGCCAATGAGAGGGTGGGGCCCCTTGTTCAAGACCTGGAGTCAGTGCTTAAGGGAACTACCTTTCTTCTATCCCTAAAAGTGGGTAGGAGTGAATTCCGTCTTGCACCCCACGTCCCCAGCCATTCACCCAGTCTTACCCCTGAAATGGGAGGCCTGTTGAGTCGGCGAACTAGAGCCACTCTCACCCATGCAAATCTAAGGATAATTCCGAATAAACAGGAGTTCATGGTTAGCTCAGGATTAAAACCGAGTTACCTAGGTTATCGAATGAAAAGAAAATCAGTCTCAACAGTAAACGACTTTATAAAGTGAGAGTGGTTTTCTTCATGGTCCGATCTTATGCAATACTCATTGCATAGGACGCCCCCACTCACATGTCTCCACATGCACAATTTAGTGATCGCATTGTTTATATCATATACAAAAGTGGGCCGCATCCATAGTGTCCCCAGAATAAGGTACTCAGCCTTATCCTTATACTATAGATCATTTTGACTATATACTTGAACTTGATCCACTCTTATGTCTCTACATATAGTTCAAGTAGTCATACTATAGCCAGAGTGTTCTTAGTTTATTGGATTTAGATTAATGATCGTAAAGTTCACTTTATTCAATAACAATTTTTTCTGAATAAACAACAATAATAACTTTATTGAAAATAGAATATATCTTTGTTTACAAACTATGAGTTTTAGGACATAAAACCCAACAAACTCCCACTTGGACTAAAACTCTAGTGGGGTTTTATAACGTTGAGTAGAGAGAAATACAATAAACTAGGGCATCACATACTCATGCCTTTTCTCCCACTTGCCCTAGATTACATAACTCGTAGTCCTAGACTCACTAGGTGCCCTTCAAACACTTTAGCCGTGAGGGGCTTTGTAAATGGATCAGCAATGTTGTGTTCTGAAGCTATCTGTGTGACGATCACATCTCCTCGTTGCACAATCTCCCTTATGAGATGATATTTGCGCTCAATATGTTTTCCTCGCTTATGGCTTCTTGGTTCTTTTGAATTTGCAACTGCTCCACTGTTATCACAATAAAGAGTGACGGGAAGATGCATATTTGGAACGACTTCCAAATCAGTTAAGAACTTCCTAAGCCATACAGATTCTTTCGCTGCTTCACAAGCAGCAACATACTCAGCCTCCATGGTGGAATCAGCAATGCAACCTTGCTTTATGCTTCTCCATATTACTGCTCCTCCGTTCAGAGTGAAGACAGATCCTGATGTCGATTTCCTTGTATCTACATCGGTCTGAAAATCTGAGTCAGTGTACCCTGTAAGGATCAGATCCTTAGCACCGTACATTAGCATATAGTCCCTCGTTCTCCTAAGATACTTGAGGATATTCTTAACGGCAGTCCAATGAGTACGTCCCGGATTGGACTGATATCTGCTGACAATTCCCACAGCATAGCATATGTCGGGTCGGGTACATAGCATAGCATACATCAGACTACCGACCGCTGATGCATAGGGAATGTGTTTCATATCCTCAACTTCTTGAGGTGTCTTAGGACTTTGTTCCTTCGACAAATGAACTCCATGCCTGAAAGGTAATAATCCTTTCTTGGAGTCCTGCATCTTATATCGAATCAACATTTTGTCGATGTACGATGCTTGAGACAAAGCTAGTGTTTTGTTCTTGCGATTTCGAACAATTTGGATTCCAAGAACAAACTGAGCCTCTCCCAAATCTTTCATTTGGAATTGTGTCGCCAGCCAATGCTTAATGTCAGTCAGAATTCCCACATCATTTCCAATTAGTAGGATATCGTCAACGTACAACACCAGGAAAGCTACTGTAGAGTTGACTATCCTTTTATAAACACAAGGTTCGTCAACATTCTGTTTAAAGCCATAAGATTTGATCGCAGTATCAAACTTTATGTTCCAGGATCGAGATGCTTGCTTCAACCCATAAATGGATCTTTTAAGCTTGCAAACCCTTTGCTCGTGATCCTGTTCAATGAACCCCTCTGGTTGAGCCATATAGATACTCTCTTCAAGATCGCCGTTTAGAAAAGCTGTCTTAACATCCATTTGCCAAATTTCATAATCATAAAATGTGGCAATAGACAAGAGTATTCTAATTGATTTAAGCATAGCAACAGGTGAGAAGGTTTCTTCATAGTCCACCCCCTCTCTTTGGGTATAACCCTTTGCTACTAGTCTTGCTTTAAAGGTCTGTACCTTACCGGTTTGGTCTCGTTTTCTCTTATAGATCCATTTGCAACCAATAGGTTTTACCCCATCTGGTTGATCTACAAGTTCCCAGACTGAATTGAAGTACATTGACTCCATTTCAAGATTCATGGCTTTAATCCACTGATCTCTATCAACATCATTCATTGCCTGTTTATAGGACAATGGATCCTCAACGCCATCATCAGGTATGATGACTTGAGTTTCTATCAAACCCAAGTAACGATCGGGTTGAGTTATAACCCTCCCACTACGTCGAGGCATTCTCAACTTTTGAGAAGGATGTGATTGACCAGAAGTGTCAGCTCCATCAACAACTCTGGTTGAACGACCAGCTTGATCAACAACTCTTGTTGTTTTATCAGTAACTTCTTTAGAAATCTCACTTAATACTAGTTTGCTACGAGGTTGATGATTTCTTACGTGATCTTCCTCTAAGAATGTAGCGTTCGTTGATACAAACACTCTATTTTCTTGAGGATCATAAAACAAACCACCTTTCGTCTCTTTGGGGTATCCTACGAATAGACATAATTTTGAACGACGTTCTAATTTCTTGGGATTTTGCAACAACACATGTGCTGGACATCCCCAAATTCTGAAGTGACGTAAACTACCTTTACGCCCTTTCCATAACTCATAAGGTGTTTCTGAAACACTCTTAGTAGGAACCATGTTCAAAATGTATGTAGCAGTCTCCACTGCATATCCCCAAAACGGATCGGGTAATTGAGCGAAACTCATCATGGACCGAACCATGTCCAATAGAGTTCTATTTCTCCTTTCTGATACACCATTTTGTTGAGGCACACCAGGGGCTGAGAGTTGAGACCTTATTCCATGTTCTATCATATAGTCCTGAAATCTTAAATCCATGTACTCTCCTCCTCGATCTGATCGAAGTGTTTTAATAGTTTTACCTAATAGATTCTCAACCTCAGTCTTATACTCTCTGAATTTTTCAAGAGCTTCCGACTTGTGATGCATTAGGTAAAGATAGCCATACCTTGAATAATCATCAATAAAACTGATGAAATATTCATACCCTCCTCGTGCTTTGACATTCATTGGACCACAGAGATCTGTATGCACGAGTTCTAAGGTTTCTTTGGCTCTATAGCCTTTTTCGCAAAATGATCGTTTAGTCATTTTACCCTCAAGACAAGACTCACATGGAGGTAAAGAATTGTCTTCTAACTTATTTAGAAGTCCTCTTTTAACCAATCTCTCAATCCTATTGAGATTAATGTGGCCTAGTCTTAAGTGCCAAAGATAGGTATTAGGAGAAATCTTTTGTCGCTTATTTTGAGTTTCAGCTGTTTTAAACATCTCAATATTTAAAATAGCTTTTGTTTTGCTCGGTTTTAACATATATAAGTTGTTTTCTAGTTTTGCAGAACAAATATGAATACCTCTTTTGCAAATGAACACTTCATTGATTTCAAAAGATACTTTATACAACTGTTCTAATAAACAAGAGATGGATATTAGATTTCTTTTCATTCCAGGAACAAAAAGTACATTATCTAATATAATGAATCTATCTCCAAAAAACAACTTTAAATTTCCTACTGATCTTGCTGAGACAACCTCTCCTGTTCCAACCCTGAGTGTTATCTCGCCGTCCGCAAGCATTCTCCAGGAGCTAGTTTCCTGGTAAAAAGAACAAATATGATTAGTCGCCCCTGAATCTAGTATCCAAGTTGAGTTGTCATACTCTACTAAACACATTTCTACAACGAGTAAATCATATTTACCTTGTTGTGTCTTTTCGGCTTTCTTCTCTGCAAGGTATTTTGGGCAGTTTCTCTTCCAGTGCCCGTTTTCGTTGCAATGGAAACATTTTCCTTTATCTACTTTTTGAACCTTGTTCTTGCGGTTAGTAGGAATCTTATTTTTCCCTTTTCCCTTCTTCTTCATCAAAACACTTTTAGAAGTTGAAGGTCCAGACTTATTTTTGGAGGACGATCCTCGTAGTAATTTCTTGGAGATAGCAACATTTGCTTCTCCTGTTTGTCCCTTGTTTGTTAAGAGGGACTGATAAGTCTGTAGCTCATTGAGAAGAGCAGTCAAGTTATATTCTATTTTGTTCATAACCACATTGGTGCGGAACTGGAAGAAGCTCTTCGGAAGAGACATCATGATAAAACTGACTTGACTCTTCTCATCAATGACAGCTTCATTTTCTTCTGCCACATTGAAATGGACCATCATGTCCAGGACATGTTCTCTAACTGAGGTCCCTTCTTTCATACGGCAGTTGTAAATGTATTTTATGGCTTCATGTCTAAGGGAGAAGGACGGTTGTCCAAACATCCCTTTTAGAGATTCCATAATCTCTTTAGCAGTACCCATAACATCGTGTTTCTTAGCCAAGACATCAGATATGCTGGCTAGAATGTACACTCGGGCTTTGTCATTTGCCTTTATCCATCTGTCATATGCATCCCGAGCTGTTCGGTTTGCATTTGAGTTTGGGTTTGGAGGACACTCCTCAGTTAAAACAAACTTTAAATCATCAATGACCAGTATTGTGTTTAGGTTTGATTTCCAAGTTGTGTAGTTGTCGCCGTTTAATTTCTCAGAAGCGAGTAATTGTACTATTGAGTTTGTCATGCTGTGATATAAAGAAAATTCTATTAGTGATTTTGACTTAATCCTGTTTAATCCAATCAGTTTTAGCAAATGTAATAATGTACCCAAATCATTATTAATTTGCAACGATACTTTAGTGAGTTAGAGCAACTGCTACCGAGGGGCAGTCAATCACTCATTCACTAAACCAAGACATTCTTGACTTAAACACTAATCCCAGAATAACTCTTGTTCCTATAGTGTTTTAGTTATCGCTATTTTGGTCAAGAATATACTAACTCTTAGTAATTCTTCGCAAGTGTGACCCACCAATTTCAGACCTCAGAAATCGGCCCCAACAACGCTATCGAATGAAAAGGCCAAAGTTGGGAATGGACCTAAGAAATCCTATCCATTTCTGGAGTTTGCGTTGTTCCGACTCCCATGTTACGACCCTCCGAATGGGTAGTTGCTCTAGGGCAACATGCAGGCGGAACATGGGAATCTCACGGTGCAACCTAGTGGTGGAGACCATAGGACGTGTTGACTTCCTTCTCCCACTTACTATAAATACTTTCTCAATTCCCCTTGTTATTGACTCATGCAAATACCTTCCGAATGGAGGACGCTCCCAGGGCGACACGAGGCCGAGCATGAATCTCACTGTGTGAATTTTACAGAGAGCGTGAAGAGAAAACGATGTATCTTATACACCTTTTTCCTCCCACTAAGTATTTTATATGGTTGGGTATACTCATTACTTAAGTATATTCCGGCTAATTAAATATAACTTAAGTCTAGGTGATTTTTCTAAATCTTAAATCACTTAAGCATGCTCATAAAACTCGGCTAACTAAGCTCAAGTACTGGTCCGATCTCCAGGTAGTAGGTGTTCCGTAAACCGTCAACTTAAGTACCTTCAGCCTTAGACAAGATCGTGCCAGGTGAGCTTTCTCGTAACCGCAATTTTATAAGACATCGACCCCTTTTAACTGTTAAAATTGATCGTGCTCGGTTCTTAACCCTTAGTGAGCATGCACTTATCTTTATTATAGATTTTAACGTCTACCTCATTTTATGACGTTGAAAATAACCTATAACATGCTTTATATAACAATTTATATAATCATCCATTCCATGCCATAATATAACAATTTATATCTATCACTCATGGAACCCTAAGACATGCATACTATACATTATAACACTTATAACATACTTGGAATGCATGAAACATGCTTAGCCTATGGTGGGATTTTAAATCTATATGACATACTTTATGCATATACATTTACTATTTAATTAAAACATACATTCATAATGCATAATTAATTAAACACACTAAAGTGGGTTGGTTTTGGCATTTTAAAGCAAGCAATTAACTAAATTATTACATTAATAACTAAAAATAACTTGAGCCGCTCCCGACGATCACGAACTGGACCAACCAACCCTTAAAAACGTTCAATCGGTCCCCAACGACAGAAAAAACACCCGAACCGCCTCTTCCATCCTCTTCGGTTCAGCTTGCTTATCTCTTCCATTTTCGATCAATTACAACCTAAAGTGGACTCTAATGACTTTATAAAAATTACAGACCTTTCTTCATTTATTAAAGCCCATACACCTTAGGCTTATTACAATAATTGTATCAAATGGAAGCATAAAAAAAATGCCAAAACCAAAACCATCCACTTTAGCAACCACAAATTTCATGCATGAAATGGTACCCACCATGATCAAATTAATGTAAATAAAGTGCCTAAAACTTGCTCTGATACCAATTGATGGTGTTAATATAACACATGCGGAAGCAATTTGGATCTTAGGCACTTTTAGAACATCAATTATTGTAAATGACTAGCATGTTCATAAGTATTAAAACTTAATGAGTTTAAATACTAACCTTTTGTAGTTCAAACTCCTTTTGCCTCACGAACCGATTTCGAACCACCACTAGTGTCTTCTCCACTATTCTCCGGCCTTAGAACGGGATTGTGGAATCCGGTGAGTGACTAAACTTGGGAGGGATTTTGTATACGTGAAAGAGAGTGCTTGTGAGAGGTTTTTCATCAAGATGAAGAATCCCTTCCAAGTATCATGATCACTCTATTTAAAGAGTCAAGTTTGCATGTTCATGCAAACTTGAGATCACCAAATCTTGACACTTAAAATTCCACTCAAATGTTTGAGATTATGTGGCAAGCATGCATGTTTGAGTTAACCAAATTTTGACACTCAAAATTCCACTCAAACTTGTGGGGTTTATTTGGCAAACATGCAAGTTTGGTTAAACCAAATTTTGACACCTCAAAATTCCACTAACATGATTTTTCCATTAGATGAAAGTCAACATTTTGACTTTCTTCATTTTAATTAGATGAAAGTCAACATTTTGACTTTCTTCATTTTAATTCAACAATTAATTTGAATAATGAATTTCAAATTAAAGTAACATTAAATAATTAATTAAACTATTTAATTAATATTTAATATTAATTCAAATGCCAATCCCAGTCAATTCCGACACATAATTGATTAAGATATTTAAATCTTATTTAAATATCTCAGATTCTCTCTTTTCGCTTATTTCGTAAATAAAATAAAATTGCGGTTAAATATATCGTATATATGTAACGCATATTCCCTAATTTGAATTCGAACACTTCGAACTCACTCGTCACACTGTTCTATGGTTTAGTCCGATATGAGCTAGCAGAGGGACCTAATGGACCTATAGATCATGGGCTCCAACGATTCAAGATTAACCGATTAAACTCATTAACCTGGTTAACCAACATTCGTTAACTACTAGGACACTCCACTATAGCCTAGTAGTTGCACTCCCCTCACTATAGATATATTTCTGTCCATCTGATATAACCATGATTAGTAAGTCGATCCTTCACAGGTTGTTCGTAACTAGAGCTGGGTCAATTTACCGTTTTACCCCTGAAGTTACTTCTTGTTCCTTATGTCTCACTGATCCTCTAATAAACAATTGGTTTGTGGTCCAACCAGTAAACCGAATCCCTCTCAGGCCAATGAGAGGGTGGGGCCCCTTGTTCAAGACCTGGAGTCAGTGCTTAAGGGAACTACCTTTCTTCTATCCCTAAAAGTGGGTAGGAGTGAATTCCGTCTTGCACCCCACGTCCCCAGCCATTCACCCAGTCTTACCCCTGAAATGGGAGGCCTGTTGAGTCGGCGAACTAGAGCCACTCTCACCCATGCAAATCTAAGGATAATTCCGAATAAACAGGAGTTCATGGTTAGCTCAGGATTAAAACCGAGTTACCTAGGTTATCGAATGAAAAGAAAATCAGTCTCAACAGTAAACGACTTTATAAAGTGAGAGTGGTTTTCTTCATGGTCCGATCTTATGCAATACTCATTGCATAGGACGCCCCCACTCACATGTCTCCACATGCACAATTTAGTGATCGCATTGTTTATATCATATACAAAAGTGGGCCGCATCCATAGTGTCCCCAGAATAAGGTACTCAGCCTTATCCTTATACTATAGATCATTTTGACTATATACTTGAACTTGATCCACTCTTATGTCTCTACATATAGTTCAAGTAGTCATACTATAGCCAGAGTGTTCTTAGTTTATTGGATTTAGATTAATGATCGTAAAGTTCACTTTATTCAATAACAATTTTTTCTGAATAAACAACAATAATAACTTTATTGAAAATAGAATATATCTTTGTTTACAAACTATGAGTTTTAGGACATAAAACCCAACATCTTCTTTAATTAATACTAAGAAATTTTATTCCCTTTTAGTTTATTATTAATTGGGAAGTGAAATTGTAACGAAACGAGGAGAAATAAATCCACGAGCCAACTTAAACATCCAAGTAATTGATCGTTCAAATAGTTTCACGTTCGTAGATTCTTAAACCGTTCGTTTCAAACAACGAAGTGTCAAGATAGTTTAAGAAGTTTACACACAACATGAGAATTGATACATGGACGATTCCCAATTGAAGTCAGTCGTGTGGAAACCTCTCACTAGCATACGGGTTTTAAGACGATGAGACTACAGTTATACATCGCAAAACAAAACAGACAATATTTACTAACAGTAGACTTGGGTTTTTGAGCTGTTACAATCGATAGTAACATTTAAAGAAAAAAGACAAAATCATGATAGGTCTGAACAAGTAACGAGGACGATAATAATAATAATAACGTTACGCTTTCATTCCATTTTATGATCTAAGTAAAAATCAAACATATCATACCTACGAAACTTTGCTCGTAAAACGTTTCCTTATAAACTCTTACATCATCATTTGACTCGAGAACCCGAAAAAAAAAACATCGAAATCCACCACTCCCCAACCAAGTCAATAATGTATAGGGCAAAGCCTTTCCCTTTTAGCCATGTGCCCTCACGTTTTTTCTTCATTAATAATAGTAATCATGTGGGGTACCCCTCCCTTAGTTTAGAGGGAGAGTGCCCTTAGAGCTGGCCAAAAGAGTGAGCCAGATAAGCCAGTGACCCTACAAGAGGTGCATTCATATACGTGGCGGGCTCAGACTGCTCGTAATCCGACCGTTGATCTGGGAACCTGTCGTTCTTATCGGGCCCACCCACCACTGCACCAATCAGCAAGTTTGGATTTGGTGCGGCCGAGCTCATCACACTGAACCCTGCCGTGCATTGGATCTTCCCTGGATGGGATGCAATCGACGGCAGTGATGATCCCCTGTGATGGATCCTTTTAGGGTACCTTGCCCCATACCCCACCATGTAGGACATCTTTTGTGGGTTATCCCCTAGAAGATAGTCCACCTACACCACCCAAATATACAACATTAATAATTTGCACGGTCCTCAAGGACTCCCACGTCTACTAATTAAGGGGTTGATCATAAATTTATAAATAAGGAATAACGTCTACATTGGCACGAGACTTATTGGAAAACCAAAAATAAAGTCATAAGAGTTAAGGCTCAAAGTGGACAATATCTATAACGGGCCAAGCCAACAACCAGTAGATTGTCCTCTTTGAAATTTCCTTTTCGAGGTTCTCCTTAGAGGTCTTAAAATGCGTGTACTAGGGGAGATTTCCACACCCTTATATATTGTTCTTCTTTGGACTTTCCCTTTTGAGCTTCTCCTCAAAGTTTTTAAAACGCGTCTCGGGAGAGGTTTCCACACCCTTATAAAGAATGTTTCATTCTCCTTTCTGACCGATGTGGCGTCTTATAATATCATACCATTATGGAGGTTTGTGATTCCTAACAAATGAGAGCGGGTTTTCGAGGTACCTGCTTTTTAGCGATGGCACGGAGGGTTTTCGGGGTGATGGTCGTGCCGCAGTTCACCACGGTGCGGGCGGAGGTCAAGTACTTGGCGTAAGTTAAGAGTAGGAATGAAGTTGATGTAACATATTGCATGTTGCTATCATTCATTTTGAACAGCAACCCACCTGTCCAAACACACTAAAGTTCAAAACTTTGTTCAAATTTTCACAAAAAAAGTAGCCGTTAAGAAATTGAACAGAACCAACCAGGAGTGTATTTGGTTGAGGAAAATGAAGCTCCGGGAATTAGAGAGCATATGAAATTATCAGCATGCCCTTTATAATCATGAAGAGATTGCATCTTTTGCACCAAAAATGCCTATAAAAAACCACGAACAACGTTGTTCATTATCATAATATCATACCATTGAAGAGATATAAAGAGGGTGTTTTTCGAACCTTCGAGAGAAGGATTCGGGCTCCCGCGTGCTTGTTATCCCAACCGAACGTGTTATCGAACTCCCCGGCGCCGAGAGTCTGTCCATTGACTTGAATGTAATTGAGATATTTGGGGTTTTTGGTGGCTCTCTGAAGCCAAGCAGCTCCCCATAGAAGCTCATCCTGCAAACCCAAGCAGCTCCCCATTAAATGCTCTGTTTTTGAGTAAAAAACAGAGTTTTTGTAGCTTTACCTGATATCCAGAGAAGGAACAGTAAAATGGGCACACATATTTTTTCAAACCAGTGCTGTAAGATCCTCTATACTTATCAGCAAACTCAAAAACCTGCAAAGAAAATGGGAGAATTTTGAAATTGAATCAAAATGCTCTGTTTCAATCTTGTTTACTCTGTTTCTAAAGCTATAAAGGTCAGTCTTTTAGCTTACTCTCATGGCCCTTCTGACCAGAAGCTTTGAGTAATTAGGATCACTCCGTCGGAATACCAGCGATGCGGCGGCAAGAGCAGCGGCGGTCTCGGCGGCGACCTCTGTTCCGGGGTTGTTCTTGTCCACCTTGAAAACACTTCGGGGAGTGTCCATGTCCTCTGGCCTCTCCCAACAGGCATGGTCCTTGTTCGCATCGCCGACCTGAACGTAAATGGTGTCGGGATGAACGGTGGCTTTGAGGAGATAATCAGTGGCCCAATAAATGGCTTGTTTAGCATTTTGAAGCTCCCCTTTCATCAACCCACCGAACTCAAGAACACTCCATGAAAGCATGGTGGTGGTGAACGCCATCGGAAACCCAAATTTCACATTGTCGCCGGCATCGTAGTAACCGCCGACTAAATCGACCTACATTTCCATAAAACCAGTTAAATCCAACCAAAACCCACTTCATAAATTCACATTTTGAGTTGAAATAAAGAATCAAAACTCAAAGAACAAACCAAATCGGGAAATACCTTCATGGCAGCGCCGTCAGAGAGGCCGGAGTTGCGCCGCCAAGTCATCCTCTGATTGGGCGGGAGCCTGCCGGATCTCTGGCCTTCAAAGAAGAGGATGGATTTGGTGAGAGCGTCTCGGTAGTTATGGTGGGCAGAATGGGGATGGCGGTGAGTAGGGAAGCCATTGTTGCAGGGGAAGAAACAGAGGAAGAGGATGAAAAACAGAGGTCCGAGGGCAGCCATTGATGAAGAAGCTCTTGAAGGAAAGGGCTTTGGAGCAGCTTTCTGTGTTGCTGATGAGTACGTTTATAAAGGAAAAATTGGGGAAATTTCAATAATGATTAAAGCCATAAGCTTTTGAAATTCTTGTTTAATTGAAACCAAATGAGGGCATTTATGAGTATGTGACAAGACTTGTGACATTCTTTGTCGGAATAAATGAAGAGTACATGAATGAATCGATATCATACAAATGAGTACGATTCTAACAATAAGATGACTAAGAAATTATTATATCAGGAGAGTGCACATTTCTTCTCGATCACTTACCAATGAACATTTTTTTTCAGTAGCTCAATCATAAGAACTCAACAATAAAGTATGTTTTGCTTGAAATAATTTTAGTGGAAATTATGGAATTTAATTTAGATAAAAGATAATATTAAGTTGAATGATTTAAAAGGATAAGTTAAAATAAAGCAAAGAAAAAAACAACAAAATATGGCTATGAAAAAAAACATGTTTTTTTTAATTATTAATGTTGTTATTATTATTATTGGACCAATCAGAAATTTGCGTCCAAAACGTTCTCGAGCAACGCATAATTAATATAATATTATATTATTTGGAGTTGCCCAATTTTTAGGAAATAGTTATTTATTTATTTAATTAATTTGGTTCTGAAAAAGCTGTTATTGGCAGCGGGGATGAGACAGTCAAAGAATAATAAAAAAACAATGGGAAAATCAAAATTAAAAAAAAATGCTAAATTTATAAATAAATAAATAAAAATACTATGTTAACTGTGCATGTGTCTCCAATTTTTTAAATATTAAAAAAATTTAAAAAGAATTTAAAACATTTAACTATTAATTTATATTTCACAATGTTCTTAAATTTTTATAAAATTTCAAAAATATCTTTAAATTATTTTAAAATAAAAAATAATAAAAATTTCTTAGGTAAGGTTCATGGATTTATTCAAAATCAGATCACCATTTACCCGAAATAATAAAATTCATACTTCCTGATACTGTATTTGGAGCAGTTGTTCGAATCCCTTTTATGATATGCAACTGAAATAAGTTGTTGCAAATGGGGAAAGGGGCGGTTTGAATGTGGGGTTGTTCTTATTTTACCCAAAGGATTTGAATTTCCCCGATTGTATTTCTCTCGAGATTAAAGAAAATATGGGCAATCTGTCTTGTCAGAGCTGTCATCCCACTAAAAAATATTCTTGTGATAGGCCCGTTCTTGGTTAGAAATATAGTGAATCATCTTTCCTATTCTTTCCCTCAACTCTGCGACTAAGACTTAAAATATCCCATATACGTAGGCGGGAACAGGGGAAGGGGTCAGATTTATCCCGACGGGAGTAAGAGTAATAATAATGTTTATAATAACTTATTAAAGTATTATACTATGGATCAAAAGGTTGCATATGACATCTGAATAAAAGAGGAGGCAGACATTAATGAAATAATATTACATTTGAATAAGAGCAATTCTAAAGATAAGATAATTAAGAAAACCTTAAAACGATTGAAAGTGCATCTTCCTTTTCGATGACTCAATCATAAAACTTATAATTAAGCGTGTTTGACCTGGAGTAATTTTATGTTGAGTGACGTTTAGAAAATTTCTTATAATGCATGTGAGTGATGACAAAAAAAATGCTGAAATGACCTATATTGGTCTGTGGCGATTGTTTTGAGTCTTAAAAGATCATGTCGTAAGGGATGTACAGAAACATGGGGCGTTTTGGAAAAGTGGATGTTTGATTGAAAAGATAGGTAGGCCCAAATTAAAATATTGAGCAATCATCAATTCTCTTCCATTTGCACATGCAAACCTAAAGGATTCATGTTCTTGTGTTTTTTTTTTTTTTTTTTTTTTTTNTCTACTTTCTCTATTATACACATGAAATGAAGATAGGGTTCACATTCTTCCATATGCAACTTTTTCAATGAAATAATCGAAGAAACTAAACCTATCATTTGCCTTTCTCGAGCCTTTCTAGAGTACAATTGAGTTGGGTCGATTAGAATTTGTCAAAATTATTCTTATATCCACATATTAATTGTGAATATTAATTTTTTTTTTAATCGATCTATTACTTATTATTTAAGTTTGTTTTGTAATATTAGATCATAAAATTACGTTACAAACTTTAGTGATATGATTCAGACATAAATTTATTGTTTTTGTAGTTTAATAATATGATAAAATGATACATTTTTGTTATATAAACATTAAATATCAATTTGGACAATTAATCCATAAAAATAATTATATATATATAACATCTCATCTAACATCCATTGGTCAACATGCGTGTCTTTAGTTATGTCATTAAGTTGTTAAAAATGTCTTGTTAAAAAATAAATAAAAAGATTTCCGACCTGCCGGATTCGAACCAGCGACCTAAGGATCAAGCTGCAATCACACTACAGTCCTCCGCTCTACCAACTGAGCTAAGGTCGGTTTGTGTTGTACTTGTGATTAAAATTTTATTTCTATTAATATGTTTCCCTCAAAATACATGAAAAATAAAACTACTTATTAATAACTCTTAAAGTGTCATTTTCATATAAAAAATATAATAAATACATATCAATAAGAAAATGAGAAGGTTGTTAATGAAAAAAAAAAAAAATTGGGCCGTGAGATTAGTCCAAGATATATGCAAGTTGACTTCAAACGTTTTAATTAGTATCAAAGCCCAACAATAACAACTAAAAGCGTTGAAGGTTCAACCCTAAACTCAATAAATCACTTGAATATTGTTAGAAATCACGACTCTCTACAATGGTATGATATTGTCCACTTTGAGCATAAGCTCTCGTGGCTTTGCTTTGGACTTTCCCAAAAGGCCTCGTACCAATGGAGATAGTATTCCTCACTTGGACTCACTCTCAATAATCCTCGACAAATATCCCTTGCGCAGTGTACTAGCAGTTTTGGTTTTAGCCGTTCTAATTAACCATCCACAACCTAAATACTAAAATCGAACCGAACCAAACCAAGTTGAATTGGACCGAACTATGAAAGGTAGTGAAGGACGATGGTTGCGTAGGGTGTGCGAACTATGAGAGACGTCAAAGGACAACCGGCGGTGCGTGCGGTGGTGGTGGGACGCCGGAAAAAGATTGGAAGAAGGAGGGAGAAAGAGGTTGGAAATTGTGTTGGATTGAGATTTTAAAATATATTTGATTAAAAAAAAGCGATTAAATTTAATTTTGTCGGTTGAATTTGAATTACCATTTGGAAGAAAATATTGATTTAAAATATAAAAAAGAAAATTCTTTGCATCACCGTCACAGCTTTGACTATTGAGTTCAAATCCCGTTGGAGCTTGCAAAGTTGGTAAAGCCACACGCAATACAACACCATTATGGACCCATTTCTATTTAGTGGTACGATATTGTCCACCTTAAGGATAACTAACTCCTACGGCTTTGTTTTGGACTTTCCCAAAAAGACTTTATATTAATGGAGATGTGTTCATTACTTATAAACTCATGATCAACCTCTTAATTAGCCGATGTGGGACTCATCTCCCAACGATTCTCAATATGAACCGAGACCATATTTAAATGAGAGACATCCTTAAGATATAATTTTGCACCTTCCTTTTTGGTGGCGTAATTATAGAAACTTTATAATTAAACGTGTTTTTTTTTAAGCAATTCTATGTCGGGTAACCTCTTAGGATGACTCATATTAGTTTGTGAGTGATAATATCAATTGTCAAGTCAAACACCATTTGTTAGAAAAATACATGCACATCAACTAAGCTATGAATATGAATGAAAATAAATGAAAGTCGAGCTCAACTCTCTTATCAATAGATCTCCCTTTATCTCTATCATACATCTGTCTTACAATTTGAATCAAGGAGAAGTTCGGGACGAAACCAAAGTAGCTGTATGGTGGCTTGTGTTGTACCCTCGAGATGAATCACCGAGATCTACCAATATCAATACGAACGAGTTGACGTTATTGGACAGATCTTGGAAGAGATTTGTGAGATTTGTTAAAAATTCTTAATTCCTCGATGATTGAACCATCACGTCCCTTTGTTTCCCTTCACACTCACAATTCCACTCGCATCTTTCTTCCTTATTTGTAGCAAATTGTCTTTTGGAATCATTTTTTGGATTTTACTAAATAAGAAAAACAAAACGCCTCTATTTATAATTATTACCAAAATCATATAATTATTATAATTATAAATTATTTGCTAAATAATCATGTTAGTTGAACACGATCCACTTTGAGCATCAGCTCTCATGACTTTGCTTTGAGTTTCCCCAAAATCCCTCACACCAATGGAGAGAGTATTCTTTGATATAAACACATGATCATTCTCTAACCCCTCAATCGAGGCTCGACTCCTTTGGAGTCTTAATCATTTTTTACTATGCCTTCGAGGAGCGTTGACTCCTTTTTCTTTTGGAGTCCTTTGTTTGACATTTGAGGGTTTACTAACCTTCAAGGAGCGTTGACTCCTTTCTCTTTTGGAGTTCTTTGTTTGACATTTGAGGGTTTACCAATCTATTGGCATGACCAAGTTTAGGGCATGGCTCTGATACCATGTTAGACGAACATGACTTTCCACAATGGTATGATATTGTCCACTTTTAGCATAAGCTCTCATGACTTTCGTTTTGGGGAAGCCCAAAGCAAAGCCATGAGAGCTCATGCTCAAAGTGGACAATATCATACCATTGTGGAGAGTCCCCAAAGCAAAGCCATGAGAGCTTATGCTCAAAGTGGACAATATCGTACCATTGTGGAGAGTCGTGTTCGTCTAACAAATCAAACCCATAATATATATATATATATATTTTGTAATTTTGAAACAATTTCTAATTTATGTTATTAATTAATAAATGTGTTTCAACAATTATTAGGAATATGATATTGAAATTAATTAGAGTAGAATTTCAATCATTATTAAGTTATTATTGTTATTTTTTTCAAGTTCTTTTTATTATAATTATTATTTTTGTTTTTAAAATGAGTTAAAATAAGTCTAATTTCATTAATTTTAAAACCTTCCCTTTTTAATATTTATAATTTCGTCAAACTTCACCTAATTAATTATTTTCATTATTATTATTTAACAATAGTACCAATATTAAATATACCTAATATAGATATTTCATATTTAGTTAGTTATGTTAATACATAATGATTGAAATTCAGAGTTTAAAAAAAATAATAATAATGGGTTTTAATTTAGTATTTGTGAAAAAATTAGAAAAAAAATATAAATTTCAAAATTCAAAATATACCATTTTAAAATATATTTTTTATCGTAATTCGAACATAATTTATTGATTGGAGTATCGATTTCTCACTTATAAGTCATATGTTCATATCTCGCGTCTCTGATATAAATAATATAATTTTATATTAAAAAATAATAGCTCTCGAGAAAATATCCACGTAATTTTGCAGAACATGCAAGCACCTTTTTTTGGACTACATTAAGTATGTAAACCTAATACCACCGAGACTTTATTAATTAATATTTGCATGGAGTTGACTATGTCAAAAGTTTTTTTTTTAAATAAATTAATTTAATTACTAGACGCGGTTTTGTACACTCCAAGTCAACCATGTTATGGAATTCCAAGTCAACCATATTATTTTTTTCATAATATTTGTCACGCTCCATTATTTTAATTTATATATTAATTTCTGAAAATAGAGATTAAAAAAGGAATTTTATTAAATGAAATAAAATGATTATACAATGTTAGGTGCATTATTCATTAAACGATAATAACATATTCTTAATCAAATTATGTGACACAAACTTATATTTATAAGGTATAAAATATTGGAATGGATTAAATTTATAATTTATCTTAAATTAAATTAAATGTTATAAAACAATTTATTAAGAATTTAAACTTAATTGTGAATAAATGAATAATTAGAAAAGTGGGTCGCGTGAACTACACGTGGTCGGGTTCCGCGTCGAGTAATTTACATGTATTACACGCAATACCCTTAACGGCCTTTTTTTTTTTTCTCGCTTTATTATTATTATTATTATTTCAATAACTAAACCAACTTCGGACGTGACATTCCAACTTTTTTTAACCAATTATTTTTTCTCTGGTGCTTTAATAATTGTGTTTTTTACACATTTAATTTCGGTTATTGTAAAAAAAAAAAAAAAAAAAAAAACTAAATGATTTAAATAGGCGTTTATTTAGGTAATGACTGTGACTAAATGCTAAACATTTTGACTAGATTGGACACAGATTAAAGATATTTTTATCGATCACAATAGTCATTAATAGCATTGTATGAGACAAAAACATATCACCACGTGTCAAGTCGAAGAACGTTCGTGTAACAGTCTAAGTCCACCATCAGCAGATATAGAAGAACGAAACATTTCTTATAAGGGTGTGAAAACTCGTTCCTTAACGTAAAAGAAATTAAAAAAACCGAGGGAAAAAGGGAAGAATATTGTCACATCGAATTTTGTTGTTCCCCTTTGTTTGTTTGTCTTTTTTTTTTTTAATAAGAAAAAATTAATTAAAATTAATTTTTTTTATAAGATATAAAGCATAAAAGGGTTGGTGGTTTGGGTATGATTCAATTTCCATTATTAAAATTTTATTAATATTATTTGAAAAATATTTCTTATTTCTTGTTGGATCTCTCATATTTTTTTAATAAAATAATAATAATAAATAAATAAATAAAAAGACGTGTGGGTTTTATTTTTATTTTTATTTTTATTTTTTATAATTTAAAATTAGTTTATAAATGAAAGATTATTAGATTAAAATTAAAAGAATACGTATAAGGAAACAAGATCCCATACCGATTGCATTGGATAAGGGAATTATAATTTGAGAAACAAACTAAATACTAAATTGATTTTGTTAAAAATAAATAAATAAAATAAAATAAAATAAAAACATCTGCCGGACAGCTTGCAAATCTTGTCACCTTTTCCCCTTTCTTATTTGTCCGTAATATCAACGCGCTATTTTGACTTTCTCCTTCTCATTTATTAATTTGTCATCTCAAGCATTTGAACTAATCTGAGTGTGAGATCTCATACCGATTGAAGAGGGGAACGAAACATTTTCTTATAAGGGTGTGAATATCTCTCCCTAATAGACGTGTTTTAGAAACTGTGAGGTTGACGACGATATGTAATATGCTAAAGCGGACAATATCTGCTAACAGTAGCAAAACCAAACACCGAGCTATGTGCTAGCAAGAACGTTGGGAGATCCCATATCAGTTGATAAGGGTGTAGAAATCTCTCCGTACTAGACATATTTTAAAATAACAAGGCTGATAGCAATACGTAATAGGTCAAAGCGGACAATATCTACTAACAGTGGGCTCGAATTGTTACAAATGATATTAGAGCCAAACACCAAGCGGTGTGCCAGTTGTTAGATGAATACGACTCTCCACAATGGTATGATATTGTCTACTTTGAGCGTAAGCTCTCATGGAAATAGTATTCTTTACTTACAAATCCTTGATCATTCCCTAAATTAGCGGATGTGGGACTTTCATGGCGGATTGTGAGATGCTACATTAATTGGAGAGTGAAACGAAGCATTATTTATAAAAGTGAATAAATCTCTCCACACTAGACACGTTTTAAAATCACGAGACTGATGACGATACGTAACGAGTCAAAGTAGACAATATCTTCAAGCATATTACGAGGAGGACCGTAATAACATGTCGTGTCAATATCTAATTAAGTGGAAGTTTTAGTGCTTTTGTCAAAAGACAACGTACACACCAACAAACATTGAGTTTGATAGTTTTAAGAAAAACCAACCTCCCTTCTCCTCCTATAAATTGCACACAAATCCCAAATCCCAAACCACCACTTCTCTCTCCAATGGCGGCCACCACATTCTCCTCTCTCATCCTCCTCTCCCTCTACATAACCACCGCTCAAATTCCCCTCTCCGCCGCCTCCGCCTCCGTCTGCACCTCCACCCCCGACCCCTCCTACTGCAAATCCACCCTCCCCAACCAAACCGGCAATGTGTATTCATACGGCCGCTCATCTTTCAGAAAATCCCTCTCATCCTCGCAAAAGTTTCTCCGGCTAGTCAAAAAGTACCTCCGGTCACGGTCGTCGTTGACGGTCCCCGCCGTCCGAGCACTGGAGGACTGCCAGCTGTTAGCGGGACTGAATATTGATTACTTAACGACGTCGTTCCGGACGGTGAATACGACGAGTTCAAAGCTGTCGGAGATGAAGGCGGACGACGTACAGAGCTTGTTGAGTGCGATATTGACGAACCAGCAGACGTGTTTGGATGGGCTCAAGGCGACGGCGGGTTCGTGGTCCGTCAAAAATGGCCTTGCCCTCCCACTTGCCTCTGACACCAAGCTGTACTCTATGTCCTTGGCTTTATTTACCAAAGGTTTATATTTATATATATATATATATATATTCTAATTAATAATAATTAATAAGTTATTAAAATTAAATATAATTCAAAATAATATATATATATATATATATATTTTTTTTTTAATTTATTGATTTCCGGTAGGTTGGGTTCCGAAGAAGAAGAAACGGTCGACATGGACGGCGGCCGGGAGTCAGGGCGGGTTTAGAAACGGTCGGATGTCACTCAAAATGTCGAGCAGAGCGAAAGCGATTTACGAGATGGCGACGCGCCGGAATCTGCTGCAGACTGAAGGCGGCGGCGACGACCAGATTTCGATTAGAGACATCGTCATTGTCAGCCAAGACGGCAGCGGGAATTTCACGACAATTAACGAAGCGATTGCGGCGGCGCCGAATAACTCTGCTCCGACCGACGGCTATTTCTTGATCTTTGTGTCGGTCGGAGTTTACGAGGAATACGTGTCGATTGCGAAGAATAAACGGTATTTGATGATGATCGGAGATGGTATTAATCAGACCGTTATCACTGGTAATCGGAGCGTCGTTGACGGCTGGACCACTTTCAATTCCGCCACGTTTGGTTAGTGTTTAATTAATTAGTTGAATTTTCAATTTGGTTATTAATTAATTTTAAATGTCTTAAAATAGATTTTTAATTTTTAATTTTTTTTTTTTATTTTTTTTACCAGCGGTGGTGGGACCCGGATTTGTGGCGGTCAACATGACGTTCAGAAACACCGCCGGAGCAATAAAGCACCAAGCCGTCGCCGTCCGTAACGGCGCCGACTTATCCACTTTCTACCTCTGCAGCTTCGAAGGCTACCAAGACACCTTATACACTCACTCCCTCCGCCAATTTTACCGCGACTGCGACATCTACGGCACTGTCGACTTCATCTTCGGCAACGCCGCCGTGGTTTTCCAGAACTGCAACATCTACCCTCGTCTTCCTATGGCGAACCAGTTCAACGCCATCACTGCTCAAGGCCGGACCGACCCAAATCAGAACACCGGAACCTCCATCCATAACTGCCGGATCACCGCCGCTGACGACCTCGCGAACAACACCGGCGTCACTGTGAAAACGTTCCTCGGACGACCGTGGAAGGAATATTCAAGGACGGTGTATTTGCAGAGCTTCATGGATGAGCTAATTAATCCGGCGGGGTGGAGGGCTTGGGATAAGGATTTTGCTTTGAACACTTCGTATTATGCGGAATTTGGGAATTTTGGGCCGGGATCTAACACGTCGGAGAGGGTGAATTGGCTGGGATTTCATTTGATTAATGATACTGATGCTGGGAATTTCACGGCGGCGAACTTTGTCTTGGCGGATGATTGGCTGCCGCAGACCGGCGTTCCGTACACCAGCGGCTTGACGGAGTAGGAAACAGGAAGAATTTGTTATATATATATATATAATGATATTCCAAGGGCTAAATGTATAGCTTGGGATGATGATCGATTCTTTTGTACGGTGATTGACTTTAAATTTTTAGAATAAAAATACCACAAACTGTTCATCTTCAAGAATTGTAGGGTACATTTGTTATACTAAACATTATGGCTGCAAATTCAACGACCTTGTGTTTTCTTCTCAAATGAATGATCCATGTTATTCGGGAAGCAACTGCGCAGCAGCCGGTGCTCGGAATGTGCATCGAAGTTCAGAGACTTCTTTGATATCGTGAACTGGAAAAGGCGACTTGATCGGTTTCTCTGAAGATTGGTCTGTGTCCATGGAGATCTGCACTTCTGTGATTTACAACGGAGGCGACTCGCTTGATTGATAAGTCATTTGGATTAGCATTGCAGATCCCGAGTTTGACGATGAACACGCCTGTCGTACCTTTTTCGGGGCCATCGCTCTCGATCCATATGTGACCTCCCATGAGATTTGCAAACCTGAATCCAACAACCCATGTGAAAATAGATCAAGAAAAACTAGCACGTAAGTCAACTCATGATTCAAGAGATTGGATAGCTTATAAGAGAAAATAGTTGTGAATCCCACATCGGTTGAAAGGAGAACGAAGCATCTTTTATAAGGGTGTGGAAACTACTCCCTAGACGCGTTTTAAAACTTTGATGGAAAACCCGAAAGGAAAAGCCTGAAGAGGATAATATCTGCTAGCGGTGGGCTTGAATTGTTATAAATGGTATAAGAACCAGACACCGGGAGATGTGACCGCGAATAGAAGGGAACGAGTGCCAACGAGGACGCTGGGCCCTAAAGGGAGTGAATTATGAGATCCCACGTCGGTTGGGGAGGACAACGAAATATCTTTTATAAGGGTGTGGAAACCTCTCACTAGCAGACGCGTTTTATAAACCTTTAAGGGAAGCCCGAAAGGGAAAACTTAAAGAGACAATATCTACTAGCGGTGGGCTTGGACGGTTACAAATGGTATCAGAGCCAGACATCGGGCGATATACCAACGGGGAGAAAGAAACGAGTGCCAACGAGAATAAGGAATGAGTGCCAACAAGGATGTTGGGCCCTGAAGGGGGGGTGGCGGGGGTGGATTATGAGATCCCACATCGGTTGGGGAGGAGAACGAAACATTCTTTACAAGTGTGTAGAAACCTCTCTCTAGCATACACATTTTAAAAACCTTGAGGGGAAGCCTACAAGAAAAAGCTTAAAGAGGACAATATCTGCTAACGGTGGGCTTGAGAGTTGTTACAGTAGTATTTTTAAATTTTGTATGTTGGGTGATCCGAGGCATACCGTTTACAAAGAGCCAATCCGAGTCCAACCCCACCATTTGTTCGGCTAGATCGTGATCGAAGTTGAGTGAATCTGGTAAACAGATGAGGAATGTCTTGGGGAAGAACACCACATCCTGAATCTTTAACCTGAGAAGCAGAAAGAACAGAACAAAATGATTTAGAACAATGAATGAATATGTTCCTCATAATTCAACCATATCAGATGATATCAACCTGAACTCGGAGGTAGAAATGGCGGTCGGACTGCATCGGATAGAACTCGGGAGCGCGCCAATCTCTCAGAGACTCAAGTTTTGCAACAGATGCTATGATTGAAACATGACCTTCCTTAGTAAACTTCACCCCATTACCGACGATGTTCAAGATGATTTGCATAAGTCGCTTCTCGTCGCCAACGGCACAGACGGGCAAATCCGAGGCCAACATCAACGCCATCGACAGCTTCTTAACCGAAGCAATGGGCTTGATAAGATCCATTGCCTGCAGTTCAAGCTTCATGATGTTAGAACAAGATCTAATGATTGAGACAACCTCGGACTTCAAAACTCACCTCTTTGAAAATAGCATGGAGGTTGAATGATCTTATGTTCAATGCCAAACTACCATCTTCGAGTCTAGAAAGGTCCAAGACATCATTAATCAGTGTGGCTAGAAGATTACTACTCTTAAGTATTGTTTCTATCATCACTCTTTGTTCTGGACTCAGCTCGGTCTCCAAAAGTAGGGACGAAAGAGCGATTGTTGCATGCATTGGCGTCCTCATTTCATGGTTCATGACAGCCAAGAAGTCGTTACGAGCGTGAACCGCCATCTCTGCTTCTCTTCGAGCTAAATCCAATGCTACATTTTGGTCCACGAGCTGATCGCGGGCGTGCATAGACTCTTCGAGAATTGCAGCATGTGAAAGAGCTACAGCTACCTATATGGATTTCAAATTCCTGATGGGTGATTAGTACAAGGAAACATGAAGACAAGACAGGAAACAAAAGGAATGTGTGTGTGTGTGTGTGTGTGTTTGTGTGGTGCAAACCAGACAATTTTGTCTGAATCTTGAAGACAAGTGATATATGACATGACTTACAAAGTGAAGCATGTTCAATTGCCAAAATCAAAATGTAGAGAGTTGCTCCTATCACTTTTTGTATGGATTGAAGAATAACCAACAAACATGACATTTTTCGTGTAATAACCCATGCTCACCGCTAGTAGATATTATCCGGTTTAGTTCATTACGTATCGTCGTCAGCCTCACGGTTTTAAAACGTGTTTACTAGGGAGAGGTTTCCACACCCTTATAAGGAATGCTTCGTTCCCCTCTCCAATCGATGTGGGATCTCACAATCCACCCCCCTTGAGGGCCAGCGTCGTCACTGACACTACCCGGTGTATGGCTCCGATACTATTTGTAACAGTCCAAGTCCACCGCTAATAGATATAGTCCGTAGCCCGTTACGTATTGTCGTCAGCCTCAAGGTTTTGAAACGCGTCTACTAGAGAGAGGTTTCTACACCCTTATAAGGAATGCTTCGTTCCCCTCACCAACTGATGTGGGATCTCACAATCCACCCCTCTTTGGGGCTAGCTTCCTCGCTGGTACCGTCCGATATATGACTCTGATACTATTTGTAACAGCCCAAGCCCACCGCTAGTAGATATTGTCCGTTTTAGCCCATTACATATCATCATCAGCCTTACAATTTAAAACGCGTCTACTAGGGAGAGGTTTCCACACCCTTATAAGGAATGCTTTGTTCCCCTCTCCAACCGATGTGGGATCTCACAATCTACCCTCTTGGGGACTAGCGTCCTCGTTGGTACTGCCTGGTGTATGACTCTGATACTATTTGTAACAACCCAAGCCTACCGCTAGTAGATATTGTCCTTTTAGCCCGTTACATATCGTCATCAGCCTCACGATTTTAAAACGCGTCTACTAGGGAGAGGTTTCCACACCCTTATAAGGAATGTTTCGTTTCCCTCAGTTGGGTATCCGTGTCCTAAGTGTCGTAAGTGTCACATGGGTATTCGTGTTCATCAGCTGCTAACATCCTATCCTAAAATTGGACCTAATTCATACAGTTCATTAGAACTCCAGATAACCAATTGCTCATGAACTTAACTAACATAAGTTATGCAAAACATGCCAGTTAAGGGGCAGTGTACAGATGCAGTAGAACAATAAATCACACAAAACCTGGTCTGCGACGACGTCGACAAGTTCCAACTCATGATCTCGCCATTTCCGAGCGCTACCAGTAGGAAGAATCAAAACCATTATAGCATAGCTCCTGGAAGAGCCATCAGGCCAATTGTTCATTTGAAAATTTGAAAGGTTCAAGACAGGAACTCGCACAGCAACAACTTCAGGTGCCAAATATGGAGTCCTGACCTTAGCCAATTGGCAGTTGTAGGGAACACGAATGGCTCGATTACTCTTAAAAACATCATTCACAACAGGAAGGTTTATAGGAATATGAGCTCCCACTGGTATCTGATAGTTCAAGGCATGTGAAAGCTGTAGACTTATGCCAGCCCTTGATGGCATCCACAGAGCACATTCCTCAAGCCCCAACGTTTTTCCCAGCTCGACAAGCGTTGTTTTCAATATCGTATCTCGATCGAGCGTGCTTCTTATTTCATGAGTAAGCATTCTAACATGCCTTCCAGTTTCTTCTTGAGTAAGAATAAGTCCCATTTCCCTGTCAAGTTCTTCAGCCTTGTTCTTAAGGATCAATTCTCGAGTTTTGACACTCAAAAGATCAGGAATAATATGAACAAGCATCAATGCGGTCGAGCACGAAACAATAGCACAAGCAACTTTTGCAATAGTCATCGCCATGGCCACCGTCTTCGAGTGCGTCGAAAACGTCCAAAGGTTGATGAAGTGTGTTGCTCCACAGAGAACAATGAAAGCACCAAATTGCATAAGCACCCATCTGTAAGGAAAGAATGCAGACTTTTGCACAAAATATATGAGCTCCAATGGGATAGAGAAATAAGCTAATGCGATTAGCGCATCTGAGATATACTGATATTTCACTAGAAGTTCATCGGGAGGCCACTGGGTGTCAATGCAATCACAAGACTCCATCATAAGATAACCTTCTAAAGGATTTGGCTGAAAATATGAAAAGAACAGATGATATTAAAGAGTTGTAAGAAACATATCAACTCAGATTATAGCATTCCATGAATTCAGGAAGCACCAATGTTTTGTGTTCTTAGAGATGTTGATGCCCTCAGGTGCACCCATAAATGATCATTTGAAAATGCAACCAAAACCAAAAACTGTAACGGCTTAAACCCATCGCTAGCAGATATTGTCCTCTTTGGACTTTCCCTTTCAAGTTTCCCCTCAAGGTTAGAGAGAGAGGTTTCTACACCCTTATGAGAAATGTTTCATTTTCCTCCCCAACCGATGTGGGATCTCACAATCCACCCTCCTTCGGGCCAAGCGTCCTCGCTGGCACTCATTCTCTTATCCAATCGATGTGGGCCCCTCCAGTCCACCTCCCTTTGAAGCCCGGTGCCCTTGTTGGCACACCGCCTCATGTCCACCCCCTTCGAGGCTCAACGTCCTCGCTAACACATCACTCGGTGTCTGACTCTCATACCATTTGTAATAACCCAAGCTCACCACTAAAAAACATTGTCCTCTTTGGGATTTCCCTTTTGGGCTTCCCCTAAGGTTTTTAAAACACGTCTGCTAGAGAGAGGTTTTCACACTCTTATAAAGAATGTTTTGTTTTCCTCCCCAACCGATGTGGGATATCACAATCCTCGCTGGCACTCGTTTCCTTATCCAATCGATGTGGGATCCCCCAATCCACCCCTTTTTGGAGCCCAGTGCCTTTGCTGACACACCACCTTGTATCCACCTCCTTCGAGACTCAGTCTTCTCGTTAACACATCGCCCAGTGTCTAGCTCTGATACCATTTGTGACAGCCCAAGCTAACTGCTAGCAGATATTGTCCTCTTTGGACTTTCTCTTTCATGCTTCCTCTCAAGGTTTTTAAAACGCGTCAGCTAGAAAGAGGTTTCCACACCCTTATAAAGAATGTTTCGTTCTCCTCCCCAACCTACGTGGGATCTCAGAATAACTGTAATCCACCCCAGATTCTTTTTATAAATAAAAAGTTCATGAGGCTCTTAAACCAAAATCCAACAAGATCCAAGGAGTAGTAGATTAATCAGAAGCAATGAGCAAAAAAATGTTTCCACAACTTACTATTTCCCGTTCCTTCAAACTCTCAGCTTATGAACATACAAATGCTTACAGTAACTTGAATCAAGCTCTTGCTGTTCCACCACTCTCATCCATTGAACTTCAGTAGTTCCATTACTACCTCCCAAATTAAATGCCAATTTCATATACATAAACAACAGACGACAACTACTTTTATGACCCATTTGCAAAAGGGAAGCAAAAACAATAAAACAGCAGCAAAAAGGAGATCAAATCAAATCAAGCATAACAACAAAGAAAAAGGAAATGGGTTGGAAGAGTCTCGTGGATTAAACGAACAAACATGAAGAAGAACAAGAAGAATAGGAAATGAATGATCATACCGAGTTAAAAAGAAGGGTCGAAGCGAGGAAAGTGAGGGAGGGCAAAGCTTCCATGTGAAGAAGGTTTGGGAAGATGGGAAGGCAGAGAGTTAATGGTGAAGAGCAGAGGAGACACTGAAAGGCAAAAGAGAGAGGCCTGTGGGCATCACGGACGAAAAGGAGATACGGACGGACAACCGCACGTACGGTGCCTCCTCACCCAAAACGTATGATATTACCTTCCCTTTTCTTGTTTGTATTCACAAGAAAAATGAATATTAACATAATATGTTAGCCATTCTTTAACCCTAAATTTGAAGTTTGATTCAAAAACTTTACATAACTCAATCCAATTTGTGTTCATTCATAGAGTTTAATTAAGAATTGACAACTCATTCACTATCGAGATTGAATTAGTTGGCTGATTGGATGTTTTGAAAAAAGTTTTGAGAATGTAATTATCGGATCGGTTCATACAAAAGTTGGTATTAGTTGGGAAACATGGTGGGCGCTTTCATTTGCTATCAATCCTTGAAACATCATTCACTACTAACTTTCAAATCTGCCTTTAAGAATGATAATTAATCTCTTATCTAATCGGCTAATGGATGGATACCGAACATGTTCAACATCGTACAATTATGATCGAGAAGTTGCCATTTTGTGATAACTTGGTGCACACATCGTCGTCGTTAATGGACAATAGTAACTAGAGGAAATGAGCATGGTAAGAGATATTAGTTAAACCCATAGCTTATAATGTTATAGTGAGTGAGAGACTGGTTGCTTCTCAACAAAAAGGACATTCCATGTTGAAGCTTTACTGAGACAGTAATGGCAATATTAGTGTGTCCCCAAAGAATTGTGAACATTACCCGTCTTCATAATGTGTGTTGGTGTGGATCAGAAGGAAATAAGTTGAGAAGAGAACGGTGGATCATTTCAAAGCTGGTAAATGTGATGGCAGCTGCAGGCGTCGTCCTAAGAAGGTTGGCTGCGCACCCTCGATAGAAACCGGGGAGACCATCTTGCTGAAACACTTTCTTTACGCAATCGGTTACGCCCGAATAACGCTTCTCGGAGTGGAACCCTTGTTCCTGAAGCCTGGAACGTACAACCTGCAAGAAAGATTGCAATGTCACGGCAGGATCTTGGATGTTTCAAACCCAGATGAGTTCATCTCAATCAGAAAAGTATATGTTCTTGATCTGGATAATGTGCAGGAGAAAAGGAGAAAAGATCCCACCTCATGTGGATAAGTCAATGTGGACGCGAATATCTTGGAGACAGATGAGGCGACTGCAACGTCACGTGCGGAGAGTTTATCCGTCGTCGTATTATCTACGATATCACAATGTAAGTTTAGTACTAGCTTTTCCCTGAAGGAGATATCAAATGGGTTATCAAATAGTTACCTCTGCTAGCCAAATAGCCTTTTATTTTCTCATATGTCGGAAACTGGATCGCGACGTGACTAACACCAGCCAGAGCAGGCACAAGACCACTGTGGAACACCAGTGTTACAGCTGAGCTAATGATCATTATAGTCGTTTTCTCCATATAAGATACATAGATCAGATGGAAACATGATAAGAAATAGGGAACCTGTACAATCCACGGATGCCTTCTTCATAGGCTATTCTCTTCAAGGCAGAAACTGTGTTTCTATACGGTAGGACACCAGATTTCATTCCCTGCGTCTAGTCCAAGTAGTCATAACTGGTCGAGTTAGTTTTTACCAAACGAACCCGATTCATTTGAAATAGCTAATAAAAGCAAACAGTATGCAGAAGTAACCGTCCAAGCCCACTGCTAGCATATATTGTTCTCTTTAAGCTTTCTCTCAAGGTTTTTAAAATGCGTATGTTAGGGAGAGGTTTCCACACCCTTATAAAGAATGTTTCGTTCTCCTCCCCAACCGATATGAGATCTCACAGTCCACCCCCCTTCAGGGCGCCTTGTTGGCATTCGTTCCTCTCTCGAATCGACGTGGGATCTCACAATCCACCTCCCTTTGGGACTCAGCGTCCTCACTAGCACTCGTTCCTATCTCCAATCGAGATGGGATCTCACATAAGCTCACATTAGGCATAATAGAAAAGAAATGTTAACAAAACTCATGCAACAATTCAATGGACACCTCAGTTCTCTTTGTTTCACCCCCCATGCCTCTCAATCCACAAAGACGAATCCTACGTAACAATTTGGAGGAATGCCAGCTAAGCATTTATTAGATCGGTTCGGATTTACTTCTTTCAAGCGCTATGATGTCTTTCGGTCCTTACAAAACGCAATAACTGCTCCTTATACAACATGTTCAAGGGGCAAGGATTGAACAACTCTCTCATGATGAGTTTAATCTTTTTCGATACCATCCCTTTGATAAGAGAACCGCTTCGGATAAGGAAACTACAAGATTTCGGTAAGCTATCTTTCAGATTTCTCAATGGCTAAGGGCCTAAAGCTTATTAATAATTTTTTTTAACATAAAAATTAATTAAGAATATGAGCTTGAAATCCTCACCTGAAGTCTGGTCTTAACAACCCATAGAGGATTAGTTGCAATAGCTGTAGCAGCCCCAGCACCAGAAGCAGCCAACATATTAGCACCTATTGAAAGCTGATGCCTTTCATCTGCACATATACCATGGAAATAGATACAGAACGCATACCATGTGAATATCGATGCAAAATGATAAACGTCATTAATTGAAAGAAACGAAAGTAAATGATCAAACTAACCATCAGAGCCAAGAAAGCATTTAAGCTGTTCATAGATTGTGAAATAAACCTGCCAATGGAAAATATTGGTTAATATGAAAGATGTTGTAGAGGGGAACGAAACATTCTTTATAAGGGTGTGGAAACCTCTCCCTAGCAGACACGTTTCAAAACCTTGAGGGGAAGCCCGAAAGGGGAAAGCCCAAAGAAGACAATATCGAGGTAGTATTCGTTTGAAGGTTTACTACACTGATAAGGAGGTAATGCAAACACAGCAGACAGACAACATTGAAGCAGCTAATATTGTTTTAAAATCCAAGTTTCAAGAGATTTTGGATATAAACAAGATTCAGGACTTACAGCCCAGTTAGGAAGTAGTGCAAGCACAGTAGGTGAGAGTCCTCTATACATTCCACGCAGCCCCTCCGCATGAGCAATTTGTTTCAGACTACCAAGTATGAGACTCCCTGTACAGATAAAACAGAACAAATTCATTAAAAATGCATCACAAGTCATCAATGCACGATAACTAAGACAATTATGGTCATACCTTTTCCAATGTTTGGCAGTCCATGAACCTGAAATCTAGTCTTGATAACATCCAAAGGGCACACAAACGTAGCAGCAAGAACTCCTACAACAGAATCCAGAATCCAGAATCCAGTTCAAAAGTTCTCTCAAGCCAAGAATCAAATGCTTAATCATCTAACAAACTAGGTGATAGTGTATTCAAGAAGTATGAATCTCAAGCAACAACTAAATCTTCCAGTTTCATATCCCACAAAATTTACACCCAAATATAGATAAGCATCTCAATCGAAAAGAAAAATAATCAAAGGGATGCAAATACCAGCAGCGGCACCAGCTCCAGCATTACAGAGAAGAGCCCTCGGAGTAGGGGAATGAGAATCGGTAGCCATGGCAGTATTTAATCAAATACCCAGAAGAATAAACAGTGATTTGAGCGCAAAAATCACCAAAATAACCCTCTTTCGAGAGGCGGATCTCGGAAAACCAGAGTCGCATGGCCAGAACAAGAAGAGAGGAAAGTCAAGTCGATTGGTACGGGCACTCTTGTATTCGTTAAAGAGAAGGAAAGTAATCGGAAACTGAGAAGAAATAGAAGTGGATATACATACGAAACTGAGGGATATTCATTCGTGGATCAGAAATTGCGAGAGATTAAACAAAAAGAGGAACAAATTTATGGGGGCCCTCTGGTTTCTTCGCTAATCTCGTTGTCGTCGTTCAGCCGAAAAAACCTCACCCGGTTGCGGCCCGACGAGACGACTCGCCGCAAATGGGTCCTGAAATGAAATCTGATTTCAGCCATTCAATTCCATTTTGGTCTCTAAGTATCACACATATTAAATTCTTTTTATATATGCTTTCGTGTTATTTTATTTTATTATTGTATTTAGGGAATTATATCTATTTGTTTGTATAAACTAAATCAACCGAAAGAGATGAACACAATTGACTGACCATTGCATAATTCCAACAAACACCAAAAATCTTTTATTTAATCTAAGCATTTGTGGTGTACACTTAAACTTCACGCTCAAAAATCTAATATTATACATAACATTTCAAAATTTTCCAGCAAGTCCTCGCTCTCTATAAGAAAATAAATGAAGTATAAAAGAAGGAACTAAAAGAACTTACGCCCCCTCGGGTCGAAGTTTTCGTATCAACCACTTTCGTCGTAATTTGACATCCAACGCGATAAACGTTTTTGCCTTCTTTTCATCCTCAAGGAGATCACAAGCATCCAATACAAGGTCCTCATCCATGTTTGGCAATGCTTGGATAGCTTCAATTACTGTCTCAATCGAGATGGAACTCGAGTTATCGTCGTTTTTCTTCTTGTCTGATAAGGAAGAAACGAAGCTTGCCATCTCTCGAAGGGCACTCGCCATGCTCTCATCTTCACCTCTTAGCTTCTTGTTATGATCAAAACTAGACATGCTTTCTAATTCCCTCTTGTTCTTTGGACCTAAATGTGTTGATTCCTTCTCGCTTGCTTGTTCTTCACTTGAAACTGATGTAATAGGAGACTGGAAACCTATTGAAAGTTTTCCGTCCTCGGCGTCGTGGTGCTGCTCTATACCTTGTCCTGGAGAGCACTCTCTTTCGTCAAAACTCGGATCGCAGATCACACACAGATCCTTATAATATGGCACTGGCCGTGTCATGAATTGTCGAGCGTCTGTATGTGCCTACCATTCAGCAACAAAACTAGTTAAGAACTATGCTAATATTCTAAACAGCACAAAATACTGAATTTGTGTCCACTTTTATAACTATTACACCATATCATAATGACACATGACTTTAGAACGAATTCTCCCACAACTATAGTTAAAAGACCTTACTTATGCTGAATGTGTAACGGCCCAAGTCCACCGCTAACCGATACTGTCCTCTTTGAGCTTTCTCTCAAGGTTTTAAAACGCGTCTGCTAGGGAGAGGTTTTCTCACTCTTATAAAAAATGTTTTATTCTCCTCTCCAACCGATGTGGAATCTCACAATCCACCCCCTTCAGGGCCCAGCATCCTCGATTGGAGAAATCGAAACCTCTACCGAGTGGATTGCGAGATCCCACATCGGTTGGGGAGGAGAACGAAGCATTCTTTATAAGGGTGTGGAAACCTCTCTCTAGCATATGCGTTTTAAAAACCTTAAGTGGAAGCCCAGGAGGGAAAGCCTAAAGAGGACAATATCTGCTAGTGGTGGGCTTGGATCGGGCGATGTGCCAGTGAGGAGGCTGAGCCTCGAAGGGGGGTGGACACAAGGCGGTGTGCCAGCAAGAACGTTGAGTCCCGAAGGGGGTGGATTGGGGGGTCTCACATCGACTAGAGAAGATAACGAGTGCCAACGAGGACGCTGGACCTCGAAACGGGTAGATTATGAGATCTCACATCGGTTGGGGAGGAGAACGAAACAAAATATTCTTTATAAGGGTGTGGAAGCCTCCCCTAGCAGATGCATTTTAAAAACCTTGAGGAGAAGCCCAAAACGAAAAGCCTAAAGAGAATAATATCTGCTAGTGGCTTGAGCCGATGCCGGCTGTTTTTGGTGAAAACTAATCTAAATAATATGATTACCTTCAAAACCCCACAACAGTTCTTTTATGATCAAATTCAATGAGCAAAAGTTCAGTATGATCAACTGCAGCCGACATGTTCATGTGCAAATCTATGAACAACAAACAACAAAGTCCGCAGGCAAACAAAAATAGAATTGTTGAGCTAATGTGTAGTTTGCTTACCTTGATATAGTCTTGCCAAATGTAATCGTCAGCGGTAATCATTTGACGTGTCTCGTCCCAGAGAAATCCGTCCAAGTCTAATAGATTCTTTATGACATTATACTGCCTCCTCAGAGTTTTATACCTATTCTTCAATACATCCACATCATAATTGAAACCAAACTTAGCATTGAATGATGCAATCATCTCAGCCCACGAGTGTTTCCGAAAAATCCCATCTATTTGGTTGCCTTTCTGCACTTGCTCCAACATAAGGTCTATGAAGAATCTGTCCATAGGAGGCTGCCAATACGTTCGGGAACGAGAAATGGCTGTGGTTGCTGTAGTTGACATTTGTGGTAGCTCATCAACATCTCCAGACACAGAGATTTTATAGTCTTCACCGATCATGATTCCATTAAGTGCTTCAACATCTCCCTCACTGGCTGTCCCCAGCGGCTTCGTATACATCGTCTCATTATCACCTGAATGAGACGACTCCTGCGAATAGATCCCTGATGACCCATAATTAACAAACAGAACAACAAGATAATTGCGTGCTATAATATTGTCAAAGTAAAGATGATTACCTTTTTGTCCGACTGTCGCGCCTCCATATATTATACACAGATCATTGTAATATGGGATGCTCTTAATTCTAAAAGATCGTGCCTCGGGGTGTTCCTGTGAACATGATATATAAATTCTTCGAACTTTAGGTAAGAAAGAAGAAAACAAAATAAAGAAATATAGAAATGCTTTCTACAAATTTGCTGAATTCATCAAAACCTTAACATATTCATCCCAGACATGATTCTCAGCAGTCACCATTTGCCGCACTTCGTCCCAGCTGAAACCCCTCTGATCAAGGAGATTCTTCACAGCTTTGAACAGATTCCTCAACGTTTTATGTCGATTCTTCAAAACATCCTTTTCATACTCGAATTTGAATTTTGCATTGAACAGAGAGATCATAAATCTCCACGCTCGTTTACTGAACAAATGCTCGTCAAATCTGTTCCCTTTGTTAACTTGTTCCAACATAAGGTCTATGAAATATCTATCCATTTCAGGCGTCCAAACTGTTCTAAGCCGATCGTTACTATTCCGTGTCTGGACACCCATCCTGCTATCATTGTAGCAAGGCATCAGTCTAATGTACATAACTCAAACAATGATCTACTTGCAATTACAATTACTCACATTCAAACAGTATCTTTAAGCATATTGGTTCTAAAATAACTTCAATAGTAATAAGTTTTTCCATAACAATTTGATATTGGTTCTACACTCAAACTCACAAAGAACTGGTATATTACTTCTGATTTAGAGTGGGAAATAGTAAAGGATACAGCAAAAAATTTACACTGGACTGTTCATACTTATGTTTCCCATAAATTCCTCAAAATCATTGAAATCTCCTTCGAACAGAGCAATCCAAGAGGAAGCCAGTCCACAAGGGTAAATAACTCGATTATGCAACTTCAAAGCTCCATGGAAGAGCAGAGAAAGAATCAAAAAGTCATGCCATCATTCCAATACTCGAAGGAAAGCAAAATCGAAAACAGAATTCAATTGACTTCAATCGAAGACATAAATGAACAAGCAAAATCAAACAATCTAACAGCGAAGATGGATTTTGTTGATGGAATGAATCGAAACGCACCTTGAGAGTGAGAGCCGAGGATGGAGCTTCGGTAAGTGTTGGAGAGGAATGGGAATTTTGGGGATGAGATTTTCCTGGATAAGCCGATGGGAAACTGGTTTGTGGATTTCGGGAAAACCCTAGCTGGAGTAAGATTTTGACCCGGGTTAGAACTGGCCCCAACCGGATTTTGTAAACCGGGATAGGATTGCCCTCATCTCCACTAGATTCTACGCTTCTGCTTGAATCCAACCACTTTTATTTGTTTATTTATTTATGAGATATTACATCATAAATACAACTTTTTTTTGTTTTTTTGTTTTTTTTTGTTTTTTTTTTATTGTCGCATTTCACTCTTAGTATCCTCGAGGTCTTGAGTTCATGCATAGTTCATAATTGAACGTTACTTGCAAAATGTGTATCATGTACGATCTTAGTTTTTGATGAAAGAGATTGTTTCTTGAAAACAATGTATATCGTGACACAACAATGCTAAAGGATAAATCTCTCTTTCACGCTTGCTTCGAATCCTTCTCCTCTTCAATTTCTGGCCCCATATTCTGAGTGAGCCATGAGGAATATTTCCATGATAATGGAATACACGCATTAATGATCTATGATGATCTTAGTAAACAAACGGTGGCATACTGACAAATGTCATTATTGTTAAACTTGCTATCCTCTTGCCTAACAGGCAAAGATTTACCTATGAAAGTTTTTTTCGTCGTTAAAGTCGAGAGAAAAGTCTCTAAAGCCCTCGAGCTACTTACTCATTCACCTCTCCAACTCGACTTCTCTTACCTCTTTCACCTATCCGATCTTATCTTAGGATGACTTACAGGTTGGTTCAGTAACTCTTTTCTTGAATGAGATAAAGCTAATTGAAGAACCTTTACCGTCGAGACCAATCCCACGTGGACAACACAACTATTGCAGACTATCACAAGAACACCAGACACTTGGAACCTATAATGTTTTCTGTGGCAATCCAGTCTCTTGGTTGTAGTTAAGACTAATTTATGACAAGAAGCAGGAAAGCAAGGAGCTGAGGCGTAGCACAAGAGACAGAATGCTTACACTTTCTAACCATATTTACGAAGCCAAATTCATATATTCCTACGTCGTGTTCCCATTACAGTAATATGGAGGTTGAAATAAACACTAATCATAATACCATTTCCTACAAATATGATATAGCATCCCTCTTCTTCTGCCTTTGTGATGTCTATTATAAATTGTCGCCTAAGATGATGGAGAAAACTAGCCCCCGTACGAAGTCCGATCTCCGAGTCTTCTCTTCTTGGTTTGTGTCTGGTAGAGAAGGTAACCCGACATCCCTACATATGCATATTTAACATCATTAGGTTGGAGAGGATGAGTTTTGGGATATGAGGCATCTCCATCACAGAAGTTATAGAGTTGCTACGAATGAAATGACAGTAAGGAGAGCAAAAATAACTCGACCAACACAAACAACTCGATTCGAATATAAAGGCATGAAACTGAAACAGGATCATTTTACAGTTCAATGACAGTATAACTCCGAAGCTACAATGACCCTGTATGACCCTAAAAGGAAAATGGAAACCAAAATAAAACTGCAACGTAGCTCGAACCATGAGTTTAGAAAGCGAGTGGAACTAAATATTTAACTCCTGACATATCTTTGAACTATTTGTCATTAGCTGCACGATCGACGAAGTGTGTAAGTTTATAATAGCCTTAAACATATTGTGACACTCACAACAGTAACTCAGGGTTATTTAAGCTCGTAGGAGAAGCAGGACATCTCTGAACTTATACAGAAAACATTTTAAATAACAAACCAAAATGCATGCCTAAGAAGCAGAAAAAATCATAATTATGATGAACAGATGCAGGTACAAAGTGTGTAAGTTTCAAATCAGATCAAACACATCATCTTTTAATATAAGAGGCATCGAGAAGCATATTTCGGTGCTTACCTTTCCGACAGTGTATCGTCTAAATCTTTTTCCTCCATTTTTTCTATACTTGAAGGCCCGGGCCGAACAGTTTCAGACTCATTGATGACAGGTGCATTGCATAAAAATGACAGCAATGGATCAGGTGCCATCTTGGAGGTGGAATGCAGAGAAGAAAACCCAGAAAGAGTTCTTACATGATCATCTAGTAACTCTTTCCTCTCGAAAGAAAGACTTTGAGGGAAATCGTCTTTATCAAATTTCAATCTTTGTTGACTGTAATCTCAAGTTAAGGAAAAGAACGTATGGATTCGGATATAAACAAGAAACAGAAAAACATCTGAGAGCTTTACAAAATTGGGGAAACTTAACCATATCGAAACAATGAAAGAAAAGGATATATTAAATATATCTCCATGTTGCATCGTTATATGTCCAACCATATTCTCTCCCACGCTTGTAGAACAAATAGGACATATCTGGAAATGCATGAAACCAAACGCATGAAAAACCACAAAAAAGACAAACAAATTTCAAAAGAAGGTATAGAAAGATCACAAAAGCATGCAGAAAATGTTAGGATCGCACGACAACGCTCACACTCGATGTAGATGAACACAAAGAATAGGAGAGAGAAAATGCAAGGAGGAATATTGGCTAAAGGTTTAGATGGATGACTTCAAGTACATACCTAAAGTCATCCATACAAATCCTTTAGCCAATATTCCTCCTTAACTTTTCTCTCTTCGGTTCTTCGTGTTCATCTAAATCGAGAGTGTGTGTTTTTGTGCAATCCGATGCCGACATAAGAGTGTGTGTTTTCGTGTTCATCTAAAAAGATCTTTAAACTTTCAACGCTGATGCCGACATAATAATCATACACGAACATTCTTGACCGGAGGCAAGACAAGCACACGAGTATAACATCCACGGGAGGAAGAAAAAAATCTAAAGGAAAATACCACCACGCTACCACGTTATCCGAGCTACAGACACGCTACCACGTTATCCGAGCTACAGACAACCATAGCAATCTAATTTTCCAGGTCAAGTCCAATAGAACAATACATTAAGCAACAGAGCAGTACCAACATCTGATATTAGTAGGTGGGTTAATGATGATAAAGTCTATAACAACGAATAAGAGGATAGATCAGAAAGGGGCTTCTTATAGTCATGAAACAAGTTCCAACAAAAACTTGAAATGAAAAAGTTGCACAATAAGATCAAAACACTGAACGTTAACAAACAACAGGACAATGCCTTGAACTTGAAGTTCAAACTCACTCAAAGAAGACAATCAAAATAAGAACTATGAACTGACCCAAATCTCGAGAGTCAGAAAATGCAAGCAAGTTTTTGGTTGATACCACATATCAAGGGAAATATTTCGAATCTCCTACTAAAAAAAAAAAAAAAAGAAGAAGTTAAGCGATTGTCTTACTCCAAACTTGGCTTCTACGGGATGTTCGTCATCAATATGGCAGCATAACTCAACCAAATCAAATTCCTCAGGACAAAACGGGCAAGGATATTCCGAATTCAAATCATCATCCCCATCCACTTCCTCGTAATCAAAATAAAAATCTACAAAACCAAACAGAATTCATTCAAACCAAAAACCCCCAAAAACAAAACCTAAACCACAGAAAATGAGTAAATTAAGATCGAGAAACGACTAACGCGACTGGGATTTTAACTGAGAGTTCCTCAAAGCATCAGCAACAGCAGAATCAGAGAATCCATAGCTATAAGCTTCACTTTCCATTCTCAAATTCAAATTNGAATTCGATTCAGGGGTCAGAAACCGTACGAAACGTGGATGAATTCTTCAACACCCTTCGGCGAAATCTCTTAAGCGGCACCGTTCGTGGTTCTTGAAGAAAAGACGAAGAAATTAAGTAACTCTCGCTCGCGATTGAGGAGTTATAAGGTCAACGAGATTTGGCTGGTGATCCCTTAGCGAACACGATTTCTGACTCTGAGATGACCAAGAAAGAAACTCCCGCGTTTTACCGTCAAACAACCAGGGACCGCCGATTATGGATTAGGACTCCTATTCCCCTTTTTGCCCTCATCACAATATTACTGAAAATCTCCCGTGATATATTGTTGGGGAAAAAGTGCTGGGGTTATTATTGTCTTTTCCTATTGTTTGCCGTCTTACAACCTTTTCATAAAACAAATCTAAAAAAACAAACATTTAATTTAGTTTTCTTCCACACATTTATCTCTATAATTTCAATTTTAAATTATGTATTTATTAACATTTAGTTCTTTTTATTTTAGTATTTTAACAACTCAAAATTATTATTTTTAAATTTATATTTATATTTCTTAAATAATTAATAAAAAAATTAAACTTAAATTTCGATATTTTAAAGAATTGGATGACATTTATGTTATTGATGAATTAAATATATTTTCTTGATAAAAAAATATGAGAATTTTAGGCTTGAAATTACTTTTTTTAGTATGAGAATTAAAATAAATTATATATTAAAAAAAGGACTAAAATGAAAAAGGTAATATATTAAGTATGAGCCCACTCACAGCCAATTTTGAAAACGGAGGAACAAAAGAGAGCCCACTCAGGCCCAATTATGGGAAGCCCATTCCACCTAAAAGCCCAATTGTAAAGCCCATTCCACTTACAGACCCAATTATGAGAAGCCCATTCCACCCACAGATCCAATTATGAGAAAATTAAAAAAAAAAAAATTAATAATAATAATAATAAACAAATAAATGAATTAAAAACAACTAAAAACTTAAAATATAATGTAAATAGATTAACATGGACTCTGGGATTAGTACATTTTTTTTTTCTCAAAAATAAATATTATATAATTCTAAATTTCTAAATATTTCAAAACTAAAAATTAATATTATAATAATATTGATTAAAAATTAAACATCTTTAAATAATAGTTTTGAAATATTTTTCATAAGATAGAATATTTTTTTTGTATAAGTATTTATATAAAGATGCATTTTATAAAACTTACCGAAACTACGATACTATCGATGTTCGAAAAAAAATTTAAAGATATTTTTAATAATAACTTAAAAAATAAATATTAATTTAAATTTTATCCGAGTTGTTTGGATTATATTTGATTTAGTTATTTGAATTAGATTTGATTTAGTCGATGTATTCTGTACTATATAAGAGCCCATTTTATTGTTCAATACAACGTAAGATTTCTCCCAATTTATCTTATTTTTACAGTTTTCTCCTTGTGTTCAGATAAATTAAAACTCGACCTATAATCAAAGTGTAAACAAGTTGATATAGACTCGGTTAACAAACGTCCCACAATTCGACTGGTACATTCTGATTTGTAGACTCTTGATTAACAAACGTCTCACAATTCGATTAATACAGATTTTTTTCTAAAAAAAATGTTGAATATTAAAAATATTAATAATCGAATCAGACAATCATACAAACAACATACAATTCGATAGTAATGAGAGTATACTGAGTTATTTTTAGTTTTTTTAATTAAAAAAATCGGTATAATTTTTTTTTTATAATTTAAAAAAAAAATCAAATCTGAGATTTGAAATTTAGTTATAATTTAAAAAAAAAAATCAGATTTGAAATTTAGTTCTAATTTAAAAAAAAAATCAAAACTGATATTTCAAATTTAGCTATAATTTTAAAAAAAAATCAAATTTAGTTATAATTTTTAAAAAAAAAAATCAGAGATTTGGTCAGTTTGCGAGATTTCATCCAATAAATCACCCAAATTTAAATTTCAAAATTCACTTATATTCAAAATCAACTTTACCTCTAAAATTGATCGATAAAATTATAAATTTGAGGCCGTTTAACATCGATACATTTGAGCTGTTTAACGTCGATATTGTACCATTCAAAATTACACTAATAATCTTAATGATATTATAAATTTGAGATGTTAACGTCGGTAGTATTCAAAATTACACTAATAATCATGTTTAACATCGATACAGTACTATTCAAGAGTACTACACTAATAATCTTATTTAACATCTGTACCGTTACTATTCAAAATTACACTAATAATATCATCATTGGAATTGTAACGTAGAGATCGATAACACTAATGGACAAAATTTATTATATGATATATTTAAGAACAATATTTAATTGTATGAAAATTCAACCCAAATGGTGAATAATAAATAAATAAATACCTAAACCTTAAAAATCACTGATGGGAGGATTCCTGAACGTGCCCATCCTACAACACCATGACAAAATAGTTCTACTTGTGATCCTTTGTAAGTCTCTTTGTACTCTCTCAAGAGCTTGTGACAAAGATAATCATGCATTACATTATTTTCCATACCTAAAAACATTGTTAGCTAACTGATTCGGCCATGGGTTTGGATCGAAAATATGTTCTTGTGTCTGATAACACTCCGAAAATAACATGTTGGGTTGGAGATTCGATGCTTGTCCTGATGCTTCCAGTATAGGCCAAGGATGTTCCTCGTGTTTCAGGGCTTCCTGATTCAACCATGGGTTTGGGTTGAAAACATGTTCTTGTGTTTGATAACATTCTGAAAATAACGTGTTGGGTTGGAGATTCGATGCTTGTCCTGATGCTTCCATTACAGGCTGAGGATGTTCCTCCCATGCCAGGGCTTCCTGATTCGACCATGGGTTTGGATTGAAAACGTGTTCTTGTGCTTGATAACACTCCGAAAATAACGTGACAGGTTGGAGATCCGATGCTTGTCCTGATGCTTCCATTACAAGCCGAGGATGTTCCAAGGCTTCCTGATTCGACCATGGGTTTGGATTGAAAACATGTTCTTGTGTCTGATAACACTCCGAAAATAACGTGTTGGGTTGGAGATTCGATACTTGTCCTGATGCTTCTATGACAGGCCAAGGATGTTCCTCCCGTTCTAGGGCTTCCTGATTCGACCATGAGTTTGGATTGAAAACATGTTCTTGTGTCTGATAACACTCTGAAAATAACGTGTTGGGTTGGAGATTCGATACTTGTCCTGATGCTTCCATGACAGGCCAAGGATGTTCCTCCCGTTCTAGGGCTTCCTGATTCGACCATGGGTTTGGATTGAAAACATGTTCTTGTGTCTGATAACACTCCGAAAATAACGTGTTGGGTTGGAGATTCGATACTTGACCTGATGCTTCCATGACAGGCCAAGGATGTTCCTCCCGTTCTAGGGCTTCCTGATTCGACCATGGGTTTGGATTGAAAACATGTTCTTGTGTCTGATAACACTCTGAAAATAACGTGTTGGGTTGGAGATTCGATACTTGTCCTGATGCTTCCATGACAGGCCAAGGATGTTCCTCCCGTTCTAGGGCTTCCTGATTCGACCATGGGTTTGGATTGAAAACATGTTCTTGTGTCTGATAACACTCCGAAAATAACGTGTTGGGTTGGAGATTCGATACTTGACCTGATGCTTCCATGACAGGCCAAGGATGTTCCTCCCGTTCTAGGGCTTCCTGATTCGACCATGGGTTTGGATTGAAAACATGTTCTTGTGTCTGATAACACTCCGAAAATAACGTGTTGGGTTGGAGATTCGATACTTGTCCTGATGCTTCCATGACAGGCCAAGGATGTTCCTCCCGTTCTAGGGCTTCCTGATTCGACCATGAGTTTGGATTGAAAACATGTTCTTGTGTCTGATAACACTCTGAAAATAACGTGTTGGGTTGGAGATTCGATACTTGTCCTGATGCTTCCATTACAAGCCGAGGATATTCCTCCCGTTCAAGGGCTTCCTGATTCGACCATGAGTTTGGATCAAAAACATGCTCTTGTGTCTGACAACACTCTGAAAATAACGTGTTAGGTTGGAGATCCAATGCTTGTCCTGATGCTTCTGTTACAGGCCGAGGATGTTTCTCCCGTTCTAGGGCTTCCTGATTCAACCATGGGTTTGGATGGAAAACATGTTTTTGTGTCTCATAACACTTCAAAAATAACATGTCGAGTTGGAGATTCGATGCTTGTCCTGATGCTTCCATTATAGGCTGAGGATGTTCCTCCCGTTCCAGGGCTTCTTGTTGGATATCTAATGAAGGACATGAACTTACGTCGTCGTCTTTAAAAGATTTATCAACCTTAAGATCATATCTTTTAAGATGCAACCGATATTTCTGCACTTATAATTATACATTAGCTTCAAAATTAACCCAAATAATTCAAATCTATATCTATATATACCTGAAGGTGGCTACCAACAATGGCTCTAGTGATATTTCGAACGCCATGATTTCTCATAAACTCTAAAATCTTCCTTGGAACTGCTTCTACATTAATCAAATAATGAATTAGTCAAGGTTTGAAATAACTCGAGCTAGTTAATGTTGTTGAGTATCATCAGGGCACTTACTGTCTAAAGTATTGAAAGCGTGAATGAATATTTCATGGAGTTCATTCGTCCAAACGAATCGTTGTTTTTTGAATTCTTCTCGTCGTTCGATCGTCTTTAAACGTTCAGAGTCGAAATGTGTGGTTTCTACTTCTCCACCGCACGTGGCTGAGGAACCCCCTCCTCTGGCAAATTCATGGAGGGCGGCAGTCTCCAAGTCGCCAGAATTAATATCTAGTGAACCTCGAATAAGAGATAAAGAACTCAATAAAGGAAAAAAAAAAACATGAAATTTGAGTAAAATTTAGAATGAACTTACAAACATCTTGGAGTGTTGGGTCATCGGTAGTCGATCGATCAAGCAGTTTGGGGAAGTCATTGACCATTGACATCTGATACTCAAAAAAGTCAAAAACTTCTAAATTTTTCAAATCATTTTTTCGGTGAAAACACGAGCGTATATATAGAATATAAGTGTATTACTTTTATTGATATTCATCGATATCTTAATGTAAATTACAAGTTTAGCCCGTATCGAGAATTGTTGCTATATTCTCTCCTATTTTAAATTTTTTTTATCGTGTTGATTTTTTTAAATTTTATTTAATAGAACTCTTATCAGCTATTTACTAGGTTTTATGTTTTATTAAACTATGTACCAATTCTAATTTTTTTAATAAATATTGTTTTTCAAATTATTTTAATTAGTAACAAAATTGACATAAAAGATTTGATCGGGTAACCAATCATACACTTCGAATTTCGAAAACGTAATATTTTATTTTTTATTTATTCAAAATTAACGGTAAAAATATCTTTAAATTTGTTAAAAGTTTAAAAATATTATTGAAACTCGTTAAATTTAAAATTAAAAAATTAAATTAAATTTAGAGTTCATTTAATTAGTAACAGAAAAATAGTACCGAAGGTTTAAATTCCTTAAAATTAGGATTTTTTTTAGGGTCCTTTATAAAAGCCTATTCGAAGGGGTTGAAATTTGGTATTTACATTCCATCTTGACTCTCAATACTCATCTGGCGGCTGGCGGCTGGCGGCGGGCGGCGGGGGCGGGCGGTGCTCTAAGCTCAATCTCTCAAAAGTTCTTATTTTTCCACCAAATTATGAGTTTTTGTTCTTATTTGTTTCTTTATGCAGTGATGATTCTTCCTGATTTCTCCGATGATGTCCCCTCCGATGGGTTTGATGTTCATGGCGGCGGCGCTGATTATATTGTTCAACCCACTGCGCCTAATCAACCATCGAAGGACAACCCTTCCTTTGTCTCGGCGGATGTAAACCCGGTCGGCGTTCCCCATTCCTCCGGCGATGTCGATGGACGAGTTGGAATCTTGCCCGTAATCGATGATCGGACCAGAAGAAACAGTTCTTTGAACGCTAAATCTTCCAAGAAGAAGAATGGTTATTATCATCGTCGGAATGGAGAGAAGAAGGAACGTCTCATATGGACGCCAGAGCTTCATCAATGTTTTCTTGAATATTATAACCAATCTCCGAACGAGAGTAAGTTCTTAAATTTACCCTAAACCCTAATGGCAAATTATTAACCCTAAACCCTAAACCCTAATGGCAAATTATTAATCCTAAACCCTAAACCCTAATTGTAGAGCGAGTTCCGAAGAAGATTTTGGAGGAGATGAGACGGAAATTTCCATACGTTACGCGAGAAAACGTTGCGAGCCATCTTCAAGTAAATTTTCTTTGTCTTTCTTTCAATTTTTGTTTTCGTTCTTGTGAATTGTTTGATCTAACATAACTTTTCGATGCAGAAACATCGATTATATCTTAAACACTCGAACAACAAAGAACCGGAAAAGTTATCAAAACCCTCCACCAAATCAGTACCTCGCAAACAGATCAATGAAGAATCCAATATCCATCAAATTCTCAATAACACAGCCATTTCCACTTGCCCTAATGCTATTCTTCCTCACCAAAGCCATTCAATTTCCATAAACCCTAATACACAGCCACCTCTCCATACCCATACTCTCCAAGAACCAATGCAAAATCAAGTCTTTTCTCAATTTGATGATACCCATCTTATAGAACAAGACATAGTGCTGATGCCATCTTCGTTCGACCCGTGGAACGATCTTCCCTATTCGAATACGATGAATGTCATTGACCCTTTTGGAGGGCAATCATCAAATGCAGCTTCATGTTTCCCTGTTATGGTTGACAATTTTGCTCCTCCAATGCTATCTAATCATCAATTAGTGATATCCAACATTGATGCCAATGGTTATGGTTATGGCAATGGTAATAGCTTTTATCCTATGATGGGTAACACTTTTGGAGATTCGAGTATCGATAATTACTCCATTGGTGCTCTCCCAAATATTAATGATTATAACATGAATTTCCAATTGGATAATGTTCAAGTTTATGATATCCACAATATCTATGCTCTTGGAACGTATCCTGATCCTTTGCTGTTCGATTATCCTTTGAATTCCAATGTCCAAAACGAGTTGCAGGTTGGTACATTTAAGATTGTTTATATATGATTCGATTCGATTTGATTTGATTTATACGAATCGTTTGTTGTATTGAGCAGGTGCAAGATTTTGATCAAGCTGTTCAATCCCTGTTATATCCACCAGCTACTCATCTAGTAGACTACTATGCTTCTACATTGCCACAAATTTATGGTAGCCGCCATCTTTACTGACTCTATTTTTTAGTTCGAAAAACGATGCATCGTTTCTTGATTATGATTCTTATATGAATGTGAATGTAGATAATCGAGAGGAAGAACACTACGAGTGAAAGAACGGACGAAGAACGCGAGCGATGGATGGAAATAACGGATGGGGGCGCGACGATGGAATCGGTTGGTCTTAGGTTTTAGCTTTGTTCATAGGATGTAAATATGTAGCTGCAGCAGATTCATTTAGGTCTTGTCTTTCTTTCTTCTAGGAATGTTAGATGTGGCACAGTATTATTTCTTTAGTTATTGATTTTAATAAATTTAGTTATTGGTTTTATTTGAAAGTTTTTTAAAACAAAAAAAAAAAAAAAAAAAAAAAAAAAAAAAAAAAAAAAAAAAAAAAAANATCGAAACAATGAGAATCAAGATTTTATTCAATTCAAAATAATAAATTATTTAATAAAAAAATATTGAAAAAAAAAATGTTAATGGAACAAAAAAAACAGACAATACTTATAAAAGTTATTATATTGTTTTATTTAGAAATATATATTTTTAAACTCTCTTAAAATGACAATGAAATAAAATAAATTATTTAGAAATATATATTCTAAAAGTTATTATATTGTTTTATTTAGAAATATATATTTTTAACCTCTTGGTAACAAAAATAAAATAAATTATTTAGAAATATATATTTTTAACTCTTAAAATGACGAAAATAAAAAGTACTATATTTTTTTATTTAGAAATTAAATAAAATAAATGAGGTACTATATTTTTTTTTATTTAGAAATGAAATAAAATAAAAGAGGTACTATATTTTTTTTTATTTAAAAATATATATTTTTAGAATATTAAAANTTTTTTATTTAGAAATGAAATAAAATAAAAGAGGTACTATATTTTTTTTTATTTAAAAATATATATTTTTAGAATATTAAAATGACATGAAATAAAATAGAAAAGTACTATATTTTTATATTTAGAAATATATGTTTTTAGCCATCTTTAATATATTGGTATTATTTAGAATGAAATCGAGTGAGTGAAGGAAAGAAATTGATACGACTTGGTGGTCGTTAAACGATTATTTTCACGCGATATTCCCAATGGTGGAGGGCCTCATGATTTTTTGATCCTTTCACTTAGATTTCAACTCGGAATGTCTCAACTCGATACGACCTTAACAAAGGTCTTAAAGTGTATAATGTTTCAACTCGGAACTTGTTGTAAGTGCTACAACTAATAACAACATAGAAACTACGTCTTGTTTGGGCCAGAAGATGTAAAAGTCTATTAAGATAATAGGAAAGTCGACAGTAGAAGAACGAGCCAAAAGATGTAAAAGTCTGTTAAGATAATAGGAAAGTCGACAATAGAAGAACGAGCCAGAAGAGGTAAAAGTCTGTTAAGATAATAGAAAAGTCGACAATAAAAGAACGAAGGGTGGAGTCTATAGAGTCTGCCTATGTTCAAGATCCAAAAGAATGAGACGACACATATCCGAAAGAATGAGACGACAGATCTATGACATGCAAGATTGGGACATGTTAGCTACCATAAGTTGAAGCCCGAAAGAACCACAGATCTATGACATGCCAGACATATTAGCTATCATAAGTTGATGGGACATGTTAGCTACCTTAAGTTGAGGCTTATATTAGCTACCATAAGTTAAGCTGATTATGGAGAAATCCATGCTCAATACGATAAGATATAATTTCTTTTTTAATTTCTTTTTTAGTTTAAATGATTAAATTTAGTACGGTATTCTTAATATAAATTTTAAATTGGAAAATGATAGTTTTTAAAAAAAAAAAATTAAAATAAACGTACTAAAAAATTATATTTTATTAATGAATTATTTTCTAGATCAATGTTATTTACTCGTTTTACACTACCATCATGCCAGGACTATATGCTACTCCCGTGTGCTTGACCAACTATTACCATGCAAGAGCGTATATATATAATCTAAGCGTTTCTTATTTGAATGATATCTCCGATTTAAAAATAGTATTATTTTATTAATCTTTTTAGTTTTTATTGATATTCATCGATATCTTAACGTAAATTACAAGTTTAGCCCTTTAATTTTGAAGTTCTTTTGTATCGAGAATTGTTGCTATATTCTCTCCTATTTTAAATTTTTTTTATCGTGTTGATTTTTTAAAAATTTATTTAATAAAACTCTTATCAGCTATGTACTAGGTTTTATGTTTTATTAAACTATGTACCAATTCTAAATTTTTTAATAAATATTGTTTTTCAAATTATTTTAACTAGTAACAAAATTGACATAAAAGATTTGGTCGGGTAACCAATCATATACTTCGAACTTCGAAAACGTAATATTTTATTTTTTATTTATTCAAAATTAACGGTAAAAATATCTTTAAATTTTTTAAAGGTTTAAAAATATTATTGAGACTCGTTAAATTTAAAATTAAAAAATTAAATTAAATTTAGAGTTCATTTAATTAGTATCAGGAAAATAGTATACAGAAGGTTTAAATTCCTTAAAATTAGGATTTTTTTTAGGGTCGTTTACTAAAAGCCTCTTCTAAGGGGTTGAGATTTGGTATTTACATTCCAGATTCTCAATACTCATCTGGCGGCTGGCGGCTGGCGGCGGGCGGCGGGCGGTGCTCTCTAAGCTCAATCTCTCAAAAGTTCTTATTTTTCCACCAAATTATGAGTTTTTGTTCTTATTTGTTTCTTTATGCAGTGATGATTCTTCCTGATTTCTCCGATGATGTCCCCTCCGATGGGTTTGATGTTCATGGCGGCGGCGCTGATTATATTGTTCAACCCACTGCGCCTAATCAACCATCGAAGGACAACCCTTCCTTTGTCTCGGCGGATGTAAACCCGGTCGGCGTTCCCCATTCCTCCGGCGATGTCGATGGACGAGTTGGAATCTTGCCCGTAATCGATGATCGGACCAGAAGAAACAGTTCTTTGAACGCTAAATCTTCCAAGAAGAAGAATGGTTATTATCATCGTCGGAATGGAGAGAAGAAGGAACGTCTCATATGGACGCCAGAGCTTCATCAATGTTTTCTTGAATATTATAACCAATCTTCGAACCAGAGTAAGTTCTTAAATTTACCCTAAACCCTAGTGGCAAATTATTAACCCTAAACCCTAAACCCTAATTGCAGAGCGAGTTCCGAAGAAGATTTTGGAGGAGATGAGACGGAAATTTCCATACGTTACGCGAGAAAACGTTGCGAGCCATCTTCAAGTAAATTTTTTTTTGTCTTTCTTTCTATTTTTGTTTTCATTCTTGTGAATTGTTTGATCTAACATAACTTTTCGGTGCAGAAACATCGATTATATCTTAAACACTCGAACAACAAAGAAGAGGAAAAGTTATCAAAACCCTCCACCAAATCAGTACCTCGCAAACAGATCAATGAAGAATCCAATATCCATCAAATTCTCAATAACACAGCCATTTCCACTTGCCCTAATGCTATTCTTCCTCACCAAAGCCATTCAATTTCCATAAACCCTAATACACAGCCACCTCTCCAAACCCATACTCTTCAAGAACCAATGCAAAATCAAGTCTTTTCTCAATTTGATGATACCCATCTTATAGAACAAGACATAGTGTTGATGCCATCTTCGTTCGACCCGTGGAACGATCTTCCCTATTCGAATACGATGAATGTCATTGACCCTTTTGGAGGGCAATCATCAAATGCAGCTTCATGTTTACCTGTTATGGTTGACAATTTTACTCCTCCAATGCTATCTTATCATCAATTAGTGATATCTAACATTGATGGCAATGGTTATGGCAATGACAATGGTAATAGCTTTCATCCTATGATGGGTAACACTTTTGGAGGTTTGAGTATCAATAATTACTCCAATGGTGCTCTCCCAAACACTGTTGATTATAACATGAATTACCAATTGGATAATGTTCAATTTCATGATATCAACGATATCTATGCTCTTGGAAACTATCCTGATTCTTTGCAGTTCGATTATCCTCTGAATTTCAATTTCCAAAACGAGTTGCAGGTGAGTTTATTTAAGATTGTTTATGTATGATTTGATTCGATTCGATTTGATTCGATTCCTACGAATCGTTTGTTGTATTGAGCAGGTGCAAGATTTTGATCAAGCTGTTCAATCCATGTTATATCCACCAGCTACTCATCTAGTAGACTACTATGCTTCTACATTGCCACAAATTTATGGTAGCCGCCATCTTTACTAACTCTCTCTATTTTTTTAGTTTGAAAAATGATGTATTGTTTCTCGATGATGATTCTTATATGAATGTGAATGTAGATAATCAAGAGGAAGGACACTATGAATGAAAGAACGAACGAAGAACGCGAGCGATGGATGGATGAACGGATGGGGGCGACGATGGAATTGGTTGGTCTTAGGTTTTAGCTTTGTTCATAGGATGTAAATATGTAGCTGCAGCAGATTCAGTGGCATTTAGGTCTCGTCTTTGAGCTATGTTCAAAGGATTTTGTTTTGTCAGACATTCTTTTTTTAGAAATGTTTAGGATTTAGGGTTTAGATGTGCCACTTATAGTTATTTCTTTAGTTATTGATTTTAATAAAATTCACTCTTATGTGAATTATTTACGAGCTATTTTAATTTTTTCGTGTTCGACCATTTTGTTGTGTTGAGAATATTATGCGGTACTTAGTAAGAAAGAATAATTTATTTCGATAATTTTGAATTGAATAAAATATTGATTCTTGTTGTTTCGATTTTTGTTTTGTTTCAAATGATTCATTGAACAAAAAAAGAAAAGTTGGCTATGAAATAAAATAAAAGAGGTACTATATATTTTTTTTATTTAGAAATATATATTTTTAGCGATATTTCATATATTAATATTATTTAGAATGAAATCGAGTGAATGAAAGAAATTGATACAACTTGGTGGTCCTTAAACGATTATTTTGTGCAAAGGACAATGCTCGGGAAGTTTGCATTCTCTCTCTTCTCGTGGCTTTAGGGCTTCGTATTTTAGTGACATCGGTCAATTCTTGTAAGGGGTCATATCCCGACATTCACGGGATATTCCCATTGGTGGAGGGCCTCATGATTTTTTAATCCTTTCACCTAGATTTCAACTCGGAATTGGAATGTCTCAACTCGATACGACCTAAACAAAGGTCTTAAAGTGTATCACAACTCGGAATCGGAATGTCTCAACTCGATACGACCTTAACAAAGGTCTTAAAGTGTATCATGTACCGAGTATAAAGGAGAACTTGTCGTAAGTGACAACTAACAACATCAGAAACTACGTCTTGTTTGAGTCAGAAGATGTAAAGTCTATCGTTAAGATAATAGGAAAGACAATAGAAGGACGAAGAGCGAAGTCTGTTTATAGAGTCTGCCTATGTTCACAAAACCCGAAAGAATGAGATGACAGATCTATGGCATGCAAGATTGGGACATGTTAGCTATCATAAGTTGAAAAAAAAGCGGATTATGGAGAAATCATTGCTCAACTCGATAAGACCTTAACCGAAGTCAAAGTGTTTCGATTCTTAGATACTTAACACTTTGAGGTAACATCTTTATTGAACACTTTGACATCTTTATTGAACACTTTGAATGTCATGTCTTTATTGAATACTTTGAATGTCACATGTCAAATTGTGACTCGGATCTCGCAGATATTCGATTCTAACAAATGATGATGCTATAGACACAAACCATTATTACAATATCCAGTAACCTCGTCATATATTTATTGATACATTCTTGAAGAGCTCGATATTCTTCTTATCGATCAACGATTATTACAATATCGAGTAACCTCGTCATATATTTAATCTCGCCCTGATATGTTTGCAAATGAAAAGGATCAAAACTAAAATATAAAGATCTTGTTATTTTGAAATTGAAATCTTTTTATTTTTTGGTTAAGATTATATTTGTTGGTTAAGATTATATTTTTTTTATATGTTTGAAAGCTCATAAGTGATTAAAATAATTTTTTTTTATTTTTATATTTTGAAATTTATAACCATTTTTTATTTTAATTTCCTTCATAAGTGATTAAAATTATTATTTTTTTTTTATATTTTGAAATTTATAACCATTTTTCATTTTAATTTCTTTTTTAGTTTAAATGATTAAATTTAGTCCCATATTTTTAATATAAATTTATTTGTAACCGCCAGATCTAGGGTAGAAGAATGGGACCTATTATGGGACATACAATGCATTACAGACGAGATCATTATGCTTCGGATTGTTGATTATTATGGGACCTATCTAACGGAGAGCTATTGGATCAAATGACAAAGACATTGTTGAGAAAACTTTTCCCGAATGAAATGTTTGTAGATATCTGGATAATACACATTCAGTTCAACGAGCCTAATTCTAATTGTTTTGTTCCGAAGCAAACCACGGGGCCCAACCAATGTGGGAGACATCACAATCCACCCCCCTTCGTGGCCCAGCATCCTCGCTGGCATTCTTTCCTCCAATCGATGTGGGATCGCCTACAAATCCACCCCCCTTTGGAGCCTAGCGTCCTTATTAGCACACCACCTCATGTCTACTCCCTTCAGGGAACAGCGAGAAGGCTGGCACATCGCCCGATGTCTGGCGATACCATTTGTAACGACCCAAATCCACAGCTAGCAGATATTGTCCTCTTTAGAATTTCTTTCGGGCTTCTCCTCAAACGCTACTAGGAGAAGGTTTCCACACCCTATAAATGTTTTTTTTTTTTTTTTTTTTTTTTNAACGAACAGTATAAACCAACACATTATTAAAAACGACTAAAATTATATTTTATAGTAATAGTTATTATTAAAATAACCAAAAAATTATATTTTATTAATGAATTATTTTCTCAATAAGAGATGAATGTTATTATAAAAAAATTAAATTCCACTCCTAAAATTCTAGGACTAAATAGCCATAGATCGAACAGTTTTACACTACCATCATGCCCGGACTATATGGTACTCCGGTGCGCTTGATCCAACTATTACCATGAATAAAGAATGCAGGGGTGAAGTCAAGGGCGTGCTTTGCTGAGATTTGTTTAATTCCCCTCCACTTAACTCGATTCTGCGTTGCTGCACCAGGTCCTCTATTTTCGAACTCTGAGTAAAACAGAGTCTTCAGACCAAAATCGGCTTCCCATGGAAGCCACCCTTCAGGTTGTATCAAGTCGTCGATTTGGCATTGCATGATGATGGTTCTTGAGTATTCCTTCCATGGGCGGCCAAGGTAGGACTTGCTGATATGGCGAACAGGAAAGTACTCAGGGTCAGAAGAGATGACGCAGTTCTGGAGTATGATACCGGTGGGCTCTTTCCTCTCGGTTCGGCCTTGGGCAGTGACAATGCATTGTTGATTCTCTAATGGCTTCCTCACAAAGATCTTACAATTCTGGAACACGACAGCAGCGTTGCCAAAGATGAAGTCGATGGTGCCAGTGATGATGCAATCTCGGTAGAATTGACGGTGGGTGTGGGCGTAGAGAGTATCTTGATAGCCATCCATTCTACAATTGTAGAAGATGGACATGTCGGATTGAACTCGAAGTGCCACGGCCTGATGTTTTTCAGCCCCAGCCGAATTCTCGAAACATAAGTCTTTTCCAATGAAGTTGACCCCATCGACCGCTGTTAAGAATATGAAAACATGTTATCACTTGGTTGAATTCACAAGAATGTGATCATAAACTAAATGCTAACTTACCAACGGTAGCAGTTTTGAACGTGTTTACTCCATCCTTGAAATTCTTGCTACCAGTGATCTTGGTCTTATCCATTCCATCTCCAATCATCATGACATAGGTCATGGATTTGTCAACCAATACTGGCTCTTCATAAACTCCTTCCTTAACATAAATAATAAAGGTTTTATTGCTAAACTTCGGGACCTCTTGAAGAGCTTCAGTGATTGTCGTATACTTTCCACTTCCATCTTTAGCCACTATCAGATCGGCGTTAACGTTAGCACCAGTGGCTTGGAGTAGCCCCCGCCTATCATTGACCCATGATGGCTCTTCCTCATCGTACTCGTCTACTCTAAGTTGTCGCCCAAATGATTGAAGCCCCAATGCACGCCACAAAGAGGTCACAATGGCTGTAACCTCACCCACCATCGACAACCCATTGATGGTCATTTCTCTAGACGTCTTCAACAAATTGGTCATCTTTTCCCCAGTATCACCAGGGACATTCTTGAAGCCATCCAAACAAGTTTCTTGATACGTCAATGCGCCACTCAACCAAAGCCTAATTGTCTCAATATAATTAGAGATTCTATTCACAGTAAAACTATCAGTGACTTTATCAAATGACGTTAAAAGATCGTCAACCGCATGATCAATGAGCTCTTCGCACGCATCAACCGCTTGCTTAGCCATTGGGTCAGTAGCTGATTCTTTCAAAGTGGGGGAATTTGCAATGGCCAATTTGAGTTGATCAACGGCATAATGGAATCCTGCCTTGATCAAGTCTCGTGGATCTTTTGAGTCTTTGGTTGCATTCACCAGAACTTTTTCGCAGGTTTCGCGATAAGATGTCGGTTGACATAGAGACTTAACTGCTGCGGTAGACACAACGTCACCCGCCGTGCCGCCACCACTAGCATTGTCGTCGACATTGTCGGCCGCCACCGCCACAGCGGCTAGAAACAGAGATGACATCACAAAGGTAGCAATTTTGTTCTTGCACCCACCGCGGTCATATGCCATGTTTATTCTTTTTTTTCTTATTTTTTTCTTTTTTTTGTTGGGTAATGGGAAATGGGAAGCTGAATAATTGCTTGATGTCTTCTGTTCAACAATGGACTGTTTTTATAGTTGAAGATTTTAACTAATTTCCGACACTACCGTTAATATAGTTAAAGTTGGAGAATTCTGTACCGGTAATTTTTTTAAAAAATAAAATTTTGATTTTTCTCTCTAAATTTAGCTAGTGAGTACTGATTTTTTCTAAATTTAGGATTATGTTTAATTAATTTTAGCTAATTTGGTGTTTAGAATCTTCCGTGATTATGTTAAGTTAATTAAATTAAAATCATTAATTATTAAGTAGAAGTTAATTAACTCAGATAAAATTAATATATTTATAGCTCGAACAATTTGTTTAATTATACTAATATAATAGCATAAGAACACTACTAATTTTGCTTCAATTTATCTTATGAACTACTCATAGATTGTTCGTCATAAAATTCATCTAATTTTGAAATTTTGAATTGAATTAATTAGAGGGTTTAGAGAGCTTTTTTTTGTTTAGATGTTTATCCTATGAACTATGATGTTGGTGGTAAAATTTATCGAATTTCGAATTAGATCAATTAGAAAGAATAGTTTTTTTCAATGGGTTTGAATTGAATTTAAATGAAATCGAGTAGACGAAAGAATTGAATTTTTTTAATCTAATAAGTTCGATGAACAAAAGAAATTGCATAAATTAGAAAAGAGAGAATAAAACTGGATTCATCTTCCATCAAACTTGGACTAGGTCGCGCCGGGTTCCAATTGAATTAATAAAAGAGTGAGAACGAAAATGAAAATGTGATGGCTAGGGTAACAATATCTTACAAGATACTTAAATGCAAAACGGTACTGCGATTCTAAATTTAGAAATCACTATATTACTATATTTTATAATTGATTGCAACCAAATCTTTTATAATTTTATTTCTAGTTACCAACTTCTTTTTTCTTCTTCATTTTGGATCGGAAAATAGAAGAGTTGCATGAATAAAAAATACAAGTGAGGTTCATACTTGTGTAACGAAACCAATATATATAAATAAATAAAAATAAATAATAATAATGGGGGTTGTCGGCAGAGCCGAAAACTCCTGCGAACGCTGGAGTTTTCGCTCGCACACGACCCACAAAGGGCAGCCGAGGGCTGGGATGCCAGAGAACTGGTCCCCGACCTTCAGCCATCCCGAAATGACCTGCAAAGAACGAAAACAGTGAAAAAAAAAACAAGAAGGAACTGAAAACCCCGACGGAACTCCGGTGAAGTCGAACCATACGAGATCGACGTCAAAACCTCCATTTTACATCACAAAAGTAATCCCAGAACCCTCTACACACATCAGGAGTAGGTTTTAGACGAATCCCTTATGCTGAACACCGTCGGCAAGGAAGACGAAACGTCGGACTTTCAAACTCCTCCAGATCCAGGAGTGTGAGGTCCATACAAACGAGATCTGTACCAAAAACGGGGTTAGGGTGAAGAAGAGTCTCGGGAATGGAGGAAAAAAGAGGGAAAAAGGACGTCGAGACGACGTTGTTGAGGAGAGAGAAAGGCCGCCGGAAAATCATGCAGGCAGTCGAGCGAAGAGGACGAAGTCCGACCCAAGGGTCGGATCCCGCAACCCAAAACCAACCTAGTTCCCTTAGGTCGGCCCAGATCCTGACGGTTCCCGCGGCCCAAACCGCATAAGCCAGCCCGCCTGCACTTTTTTCCTTCACCCGCGAACAGCCCTTCACCCGCAAAACGGCCCATCACCTGCGCACGACCCATCACCCGCGTACGGCCCGAGACCCGCGAGCGATCCGATAACCCGCGCCTTGACCCGAGACCCCTGCACACTCGTCGCTCTCTGATTGTGCCACGTGGCACGTCTGCAGCGCGGCTCCCCTCGGCTCCAGCAGGTTAATCGGCTCGGCGGTGGCCTCTCGACTCCGGCGTCTTATTCGGCTCGAGAAGCCTATTTCCAGCCTGTTTGACATCGTTTCAACCCTCCCAGACCTAGTTTCGGCCCTGTTTAAGGTAAAATGTTACATTTTAAAGTCGTATTTAACAAATTCAAGTTGGAAAATTAATTATATTTGTGAAACACTAACGAAAGTGACGAATGAACCGATAGAAACCAACCACCAACGGAGGCGTAGAACGTTCACGAGGAGCTAGGAGTTTACGTTATATTCTAAGAGTACTTCGGCTAAGGCCTACCAAGTAAGTGGCTCACCCGTCGTAGGTTACGCGTTATTTGCTGTATGTTGGCATGTGCCCATGGATTTGCACGTGTCATTAAATTGTATGCTAGTTTAATATGCTTAAGTATGAAATCATGTGAACATGTATGTACGCTATGTATGCTGCTTAGTTTGATGTGATAGGTTATGCATGTGACGATATGTGGTCCTTGAATGATTATGGTATGTTTGTATGGAATATGTGAATGTGAACCGCATGAATTGTATGACATGAAACACGGTAAACTGTCTGGAATCATAACCCCGATATAAATGTGTATGAAATGTGAACTGAAAATGCGAATGACATGAAGCATGGAACGTGATAGGGGGACCTCATGCATTGTGTGTGTTCATGCATCTCGGGGATACCCCCATCCCATCACGAGGGTACGGATCCAATGGCAGGACAACGATCGTTATGCATTGCATAGTGCTACCATGACGGTTCTAGTTTTAACGGGTCCCGACATAAGGGGCTCCCGGAGTATGCCCACCGGATAAGGACAATGGCCCAGCGGTGTGCGAACTAGCTGGTGAGCCCATACTCACACGTATGGGCTGTGTGTAGAGTATATGGTACACGTCCACGATTACCCGTTAGGATTGCACCGTAGGGAAAACGAAACGAAACGATAGGTCCCATCATTTCATTGCATGTGATTGTTGCATAACCTGGGTCACTTACTGAGTATTCTAGAAATACTCAAGCCTCGTGCTACTTTACATTTGCAGATAAGGGCAAGGGTCACTTACTGAGTATTCTAGAAATACTCAAGCCTCGTGCTACTTTACTTTTGCAGATAAGGGCAAGGCACCCATGTGACAACGACGGCGACATCGTACACCTCGGGACCGTGGCACATGCATAGAATAGTTGTTTGTTTTTTTCCATTTCGTAGTCTAGGCTGAATTCGGTTTGCATCATTAGTATAGGTTACTATAGGTTGAAATTTTTGCATAATAAACAAACATTCATTTGGTTTTGTCACTTCCCCTTTATTTTCAATAATGTTTTTTTTTTCTTCTCGTAATCATTTTCTCTTGCACGAGGGCGAGAGTACATGGCATTCATGAGTAGGGTCATTCCGCATTTCAAGGTGTCATTTTCTTTCCGCATTTCAAGGTGTCATTTTCGCGAGAGTACATGGCATTCATGAGTAGGGTCATTCCGCATTTTAAGGTGTAGTAATGACCTTAGATTAAATAGGTAAAATATTAGGGTCGTTACATGTTGTGTTCGAAACAGTGTTAACAAGGGGATTGACCCAATACGCCTAGTCGAGATTGGAATTGAGAAAATTCTATCCCCGTTGTTACAATCATACAATTCATGGGGAGATAAATAAATAGAGTCACCCTTTTCCAAATCCTATTTCTTAATTATAAAATAGGATTTTCGAGATAAGGAATAAACAAACCATGGATAAATCCAAGAGACTCCTTCTTAAATCCAAACGATCTTTTCGTAGGCGTTTGCCCCCGATTCAATCGGGGGATCGAATTGATTATAGAAACATGAGTTTAATTAGTCGATTTATTAGTGAACAAGGAAAAATATTATCTAGACGGGTAAATAGATTGACCTTAAAACAGCAACGCTTAATTACTATTGCTATAAAACAAGCTCGTATTTTATCTTTGTTACCTTTTCTTAATAATGAGAAACAATTTGAAAGAAGGGCGTCTACCGCTGGAACTATTGGTCTTAGAACCAGGAATAAATAGGCTACTCTTCAATTGAATTAAAATGAAAATCCAAACTCAACCGCCGATTGATGCTTTGTTCGAAAAATCCCAAAATCTAGATTTGATTGTCGTGTCGTAAGAAAAAAAAGGAGAAGAAGAATTAATCTTTTTTTTATTGAACATATTTGCTCATTTTGACCACTTTATCATATTTTATCATACTAATTTCTACTTTACCTTCTCGGAGTTCATTCTCGAGAGAACTCCATTTTAAGCATTNTCCCGATCCAATTGATTATAGAAACGTGAGTTTAATTAGTCGATTTATTAGTGAACAAGGAAAAATATTATCTAGACGGGTAAATAGATTGACCTTAAAACAGCAACGCTTAATTACTATTGCTATAAAACAAGCTCGTATTTTATCTTTGTTACCTTTNCATTTTGGATCGGAAAATAGAAGAGTTGCGTGAATCAAAAATACAAGGGAGGTTCATGGCCAAGGGTAAAGATGCCCGAGTAACAGTTATTTTGGAATGTACTCGTTGTGTTCGAAACGGTGTTAATAAGGAATCCGTGGGGATTTCCAGATATATTACTCAAAAGAATCGACACAATACGCCTAGTCGATTGGAATTGAGAAAATTCTGTCCCCGTTGTTACAAACATACGATTCATGGGGAGATAAAGAAATAGATCGAACCAATCGTCTGTGTGTCACCCTTTTCCAATCCAAGGAAGATGCAAAATTACATATATTAAACATATTTTCGATTTAAATATAAACAAACCAAATCCTATTTCTTAATTCTAAATTATTTTAGATCCGATCGAAATAGGATTTTCGGGATAAGGAATAAACAAACCATGGATAAATCCAAGAGACTCCTTCTTAAATCCAAACGATCTTTTCGTAGGCGTTTGCCCCCGATTCAATCGGGGGATCGAATTGATTATAGAAACATGAGTTTAATTAGTCGATTTATTAGTGAACAAGGAAAAATATTATCTAGACCGGTAAATAGATTGACCTTAAAATAGCAACGCTTATCTTTGTTACCTTTTCATAATAATGAGAAACAATTTGAAAGAAGTTTCATAATAATGAAAAACAATTTGAAAGAAGGGCGTCTACTGCTCGAACTATTGGTCTTAGAACCAAGAATAGATAGATAATCCAAACTCAACCGAGAACCACCCTCCCCTTTATTTAGATTTGATTGTCGTGTGTCGTAAGAAAAAAAAAAAAAAAAAAAAATCTTATTTTATGATCTCATTGGAAATCATATAAAGACAATTCCTATTTAATATTGCGATTTGAGCAAGTATTTTACTATGAAGAAGCAACGGCCTCTTGTACAGATTGTATATGAATCTACTATAACGGTAGTCTACCTTATTATATCAAATTATATAACGGTAGTCTACCTTATTATATCAAATTATATAACTGTAGTCTACCTTATTATATCAAATTATATAACTGTAGTCTACCTTATTATATCAAATTATATAACTGGAAAAACAAAAAGGATTATTAGATTTTAAATTAAGATTAATAATAAATGAAGAATAATCCCAATCATTGTGCTGACTGGCAGATGCCAATGCCTTTGATTCCATCACATCACTACCACGTGTAACTGGCCACGTGTCATCATAATTCAACTCTCCCCCTAATCCTACATGGGTCCCATCTTCTTCTTTTTCTAATTTTTCTTTTTTTAATTTAACTAATTTAAATTGAGAGTTTGGAATAATGAATAAAGAGGAGGATGGCTCACAAGGCTGGCATCGTTCTTTGTTCTTCTTCCCCTTGAACAAAGCTACCACTACTAATCTCATAGAGCCCGTGGCCTATACGGTTAAATAGTTTTACACTACCATCATACCCGGACTATATGGTACTCCAGTGCGCTTGATCCAACTATTACCATGAATAAAGAATGCAGGGGTGAAGTCAAGGGCGTGCTTTGCTGAGATTTGTTTAATTCCCCTCCACTTAACTCGATTCTGTGTTGCTGCACCAGGTCCTCTATTTTCGAACTCTGAGTAAAACAGAGTCTTCAGACCAAAATCGGCTTCCCATGGAAGCCACCCTTCAGGCTGTATCAAGTCGTCGATTTGGCATTGCATGATGATGGTTCTTGAGTATTCCTTCCATGGGCGGCCGAGGTAGGACTTGCTGATATGGCGAACAGGAAAGTACTCAGGGTCAGAAGAGATGACGCAGTTCTGGAGTATGATACCGGTGGGCTCTTTCCTCTCGGTTCGGCCTTGGGCAGTGACAATGCATTGTTGATTCTCTAATGGCTTCCTCACAAAGATCTTACAATTCTGGAACACGACAGCAGCGTTGCCAAAGATGAAGTCGATGGTGCCAGTGATGATGCAATCTCGGTAGAATTGACGGTGGGTGTGGGCGTAGAGAGTATCTTGATAGCCATCCATTCTACAATTGTAGAAGATGGACATGTCGGATTGAACTCGAAGTGCCACGGCCTGATGTTTTTCAGCCCCAGCCGAATTCTCGAAACATAAGTCTTTTCCAATGAAGTTGACCCCATCGACCGCTGTTAAGAATATGAAAACATGTTATCACTTGGTTGAATTCACAAGAATGTGATCATAAACTAAATGCTAACTTACCAACGGTAGCAGTTTTGAATGTGTTTACTCCATCCTTGAAATTCTTGCTACCAGTGATCTTGGTCTTATCCATTCCATCTCCAATCATCATGACATAGGTCATGGATTTGTCAACCAATACTGGCTCTTCATAAACTCCTTCCTTAACATAAATAATAAAGGTTTTATTGCTAAACTTCGGGACCTCTTGAAGAGCTTCAGTGATTGTCGTATACTTTCCACTTCCATCTTTAGCCACTATCAGATCGGCGTTAACGTTAGCACCAGTGGCTTGGAGTAGCCCCCGCCTATCATTGACCCATGATGGCTCTTCCTCATCGTACTCGTCTACTCTAAGTTGTCGCCCAAATGATTGAAGCCCCAATGCACGCCACAAAGAGGTCACAATGGCTGTAACCTCACCCACCATCGACAACCCATTGATGGTCATTTCTCTAGACGTCTTCAACAAATTGGTCATCTTTTCCCCAGTANTAAGTAAAAATTGACTGTAAGGGAACTCTGTCTAAGGAAGGTTCTGGCTAGGCTGAAGTATTTAAGCTGACAAAATGGAACACCTCTACATGTGAACTCACGTGTGTTGGGTTTTATGTCCTAAAACTCATAGTTTGTAAACAAAAACATATTCTATTTTCAATAAAGTTATTATTGTTGTTTATTCAGTAAAAATTGTTATTGAATAAAGTGAACTTTACCATCATTAATCTAAATTCAATAAATTAAGAACACTCTGGCTATAGTATGATTACTTGAACTATATGTAGAGACATAAGAGTGGATCAAGTTCAAGTATATAGTCAAAATGATCTATAGTATAAGGATAAGGCNGCAATTTTGTTCTTGCACCCACCGCGGTCATATGCCATGTTTATTCTTTTTTTTTACTTATTTTTTTCCTTTTTTTGTTGGGTAATGGGAAATGGGAAGCTGAATAATTGCTTGATGTCTTCTGTTCAACAATGGACTGTTTTTATAGTTGAAGATTTTAACTAATTTCCGACATTACCGTTAATATAGTTAAAGTTGGAGCATTCTGTACCGGTATTTTTTTTTTAAATAAAATTTTGATTTTTCTTTATCTAAATTTATCTGGTGGGTACTGATTTTTTCTAAAATTAGGATTATATTTAATTAATTTTAGCTAATTTGGTGTTTAGAATCTTCCGTGATTATGTTAAGTTTATTAAATTAAGTCATTTTTTAATAATCATTAATTATTCAATAGTTAATTAACTCAGATAAAATTAATATATTTATAGCTCGAACAATTGTGCTTAATATCAATAGCACAAGAACACTACTAGTTGTTCGTTATAAAATTCATCTAATTTTGAAATTTTGAATTGGATTAATTAGAGGGTTAGAGAGCTTTTTTTCATTTAGGTGTTTATCCTATGAACTATGTTGTTGGTTATAAAATTTATCGAATTTCGAATTAGATTAATTAGAAAGAACGGTTTTTTTCAATGGGTTTGAATTGAATTTAAATGAAATCGAGTAGACGAAAGAATTGAATTTTTTTAATATGATAAGTTCGAGGAACAAAAGAAATTGCATATGGTCCCGAAAATAACAGATTTTTTTAAGTGCCCTAAATTTCTAAGCTTTGAATGTCCATTTGAAAGGCACAACTATGGGATGGGTCAATTCTTGTAGGGTATACCCATATTTTCATTGGTGGAGGGTCTCATGATTCTCTTGCTTTATTCCAATCTCCTACGCTAAAACGAGACTCAAATCTTATGATTTAAATCGAACGACTTAATAGTTTTGCTTGAAGAGCCTCAACTCGTAAGATATCAACATCAACGAAGACCATCTAACCTAATTTGGAGAAATCGTTATCTAAACGTACTTGACAAACATATGATTACATAGATTAATGAAAAAACGTAGTTAATATAAGATAATTTAATCCAATATATGAATTGGACTTAAATTGTTGTAATTTAATCCAATTTCAATTTCTAGGATATACCAAATATGTCGGCCAATTTTGCTTTGTTTTTTTTTTTTTATTATTTAATGATGCATATGATGTTGTTTTAAATTAATTGATTGAATGCATAAGATATGTCATTTATGTTAAAATCCCACCATAGTTAAGCATAATCATGCATTTGATTTATTTTTAGTATAAACGTTATATTTGGAAAATTTTGATTAAGTTGCTCCTAAATAGAATTAAGATGATTTCGTAATAAGCATGTATTTTCCATGTACATTTTAGTATAATTGTTAGGATTAAAAACCGTTTAATTCACTGATGTTCATTGATCTAGTAATTAATAGTTAATTAAAGATTAATGAATTTTTAAGTAAAAATTGACTGTAAGGGAACTCTGTCTAAGGAAGGTTCTGGCTAGGCTGAAGTATTTAAGCTGACAAAATGGAACACCTCTACATGTGAACTCACGTGTGTTGGGTTTTATGTCCTAAAACTCATAGTTTGTAAACAAAAACATATTCTATTTTCAATAAAGTTATTATTGTTGTTTATTCAGTAAAAATTGTTATTGAATAAAGTGAACTTTACCATCATTAATCTAAATTCAATAAATTAAGAACACTCTGGCTATAGTATGATTACTTGAACTATATGTAGAGACATAAGAGTGGATCAAGTTCAAGTATATAGTCAAAATGATCTATAGTATAAGGATAAGGCTGAGTACCTTATTCTGGGGACACTATGGATGCGGCCCACTTTTGTATATGATATAAACAATGCGATCACTAAATTGTGCATGTGGAGACATGTGAGTGGGGGCGTCCTATGCAATGAGTATTGCATAAGATCGGACCATGAAGAAAACCACTCTCACTTTATAAAGTCGTTTACTGTTGAGACTGATTTTCTTTTCATTCGATAACCTAGGTAACTCGGTTTTAATCCTGAGCTAACCATGAACTCCTGTTTATTCGGAATTATCCTTAGATTTGCATGGGTGAGAGTGGCTCTAGTTCGCCGACTCAACAGGCCTCCCATTTCAGGGGTAAGACTGGGTGAATGGCTGGGGACGTGGGGTGCAAGACGGAATTCACTCCTACCCACTTTTAGGGATAGAAGAAAGGTAGTTCCCTTAAGCACTGACTCCAGGTCTTGAACAAGGGGCCCCACCCTCTCATTGGCCTGAGAGGGATTCGGTTTACTGGTTGGACCACAAACCAATTGTTTATTAGAGGATCAGTGAGACATAAGGAACAAGAAGTAACTTCAGGGGTAAAACGGTAAATTGACCCAGCTCTAGTTACGAACAACCTGTGAAGGATCGACTTACTAATCATGGTTATATCAGATGGACAGAAATATATCTATAGTGAGGGGAGTGCAACTACTAGGCTATAGTGGAGTGTCCTAGTAGTTAACGAATGTTGGTTAACCAGGTTAATGAGTTTAATCGGTTAATCTTGGATCGTTGGAGCCCATGATCTATAGGTCCATTAGGTCCCTCTGCTAGCTCATATCGGACTAAACCATAGAACAGTGTGACGAGTGAGTTCGAAGTGTTCGAATTCAAATTAGGGAATATGCGCTACATATATACGATATATTTAACCGCATTTTTGTTTTATTTACGAATTAAAAAAAAAAAAGAGAATATGAGATATTTAAATAAGATTTAAATATCTTAATCAATTATGTGTCGGAATTGATTGGGATTGGCATTTGAATTAATATTAAATATTAATTAAATAGTTTAATTAATCATTTAATGTTACTCTAATTTGAAATTAATTATTAAATTAATTGTTGAATTAGAATGAGGAAAGTCAAAATGTTGACTTCATTTAATGAAAAAATCCATACGGGTGGAAGTTTGAGGTGTCAAAATTTGGTTTAACCAAACTTGCATGCTTGCCAAATAAACCCCACAAGTTTGGTCACTCACCGAATTCCACAATCCCGTTCTAAGGTCGGAGGATAGTGGAGAAGACTCTAGTGGTGGTTCGAAACCGGTTCGTGAAGACACTAGTAGCGGGGGACATTAAGATGTTAAGTAAAAATTGTTACTAAATGCTGAACATGGTGTTTTTAGTNTAAATTAATTGATTGAATGCATAAGATATGTCATTTATGTTAAAATCCCACCATAGTTAAGCATAATCATGCATTTGATTTATTTTTAGTATAAACGTTATATTTGGAAAATTTTGATTAAGTTGCTCCTAAATAGAATTAAGATGATTTCGTAATAAGCATGTATTTTCCATGTACATTTTAGTATAATTGTTAGGATTAAAAACCGTTTAATTCACTGATGTTCATTGATCTAGTAATTAATAGTTAATTAAAGATTAATGAATTTTTAAGTAAAAATTGACTGTAAGGGAACTCTGTCTAAGGAAGGTTCTGGCTAGGCTGAAGTATTTAAGCTGACAAAATGGAACACCTCTACATGTGAACTCACGTGTGTTGGGTTTTATGTCCTAAAACTCATAGTTTGTAAACAAAAACATATTCTATTTTCAATAAAGTTATTATTGTTGTTTATTCAGTAAAGATTGTTATTGAATAAAGTGAAATGAAAAAATCCATACGGGTGGAAGTTTGAGGTGTCAAAATTTGGTTTAACCAAACTTGCATGCTTGCCAAATAAACCCCACAAGTTTGGTCACTCACCGAATTCCACAATCCCGTTCTAAGGTCGGAGGATAGTGGAGAAGACTCTAGTGGTGGTTCGAAACCGGTTCGTGAAGACACTAGTAGCGGGGGACATTAAGATGTTAAGTAAAAATTGTTACTAAATGCTGAACATGGTGTTTTTAGTAACCACGAGAAAAATTTAATTTCTCAAACTTTATTATATTAAATAATTCATATAGCATGAGTTACTTTGAAATATTAAAATTTATATTTTCAAAATTATTTGAAAATATGTTCGGCTCAAATTAATCAAATTAAGTAAGTATGTGTTAAAATGTTAACACTTACTATATTACGAAACATTGATATATTCATGATTAGAGAATCAAGAATAAGAGGACAAATTGTTTTCTCCAAAAGATGATATACTTGTTTTGGCAATTCATTTGGTAATATGTCAAATTGAATAAAATGAAAAGACTTAGTAAAAATTAATTCTCTAAACGTTGGAGTTAATTACTTTACATGTCTATAGATCTCGCTTTTCATGCAACATAATCATCGGGCTTTTATTGAACAAGGCTGGAAGATCAAAGAGCGTTTTGGGCTGCTGCATTCTGACCCAAGTGGTCTGATGAATGCAGGAGTCAAAGAATATTGTTAATATTTTATATGTGATTGATGATTATTTAATATATAAGTATCTTTACCAAATGTAACTTTTTTTGAAAAGTTAAAGAAAAAATGAGACTAAAGTTAAATCCATTTTGGTAAATCTATCAAGACATTATGATCCGATCATAATGAATGGTACGAGAACATTGTGTACAAAAATTAGTTGATAGAAAGTAGAATTGATTTCCAACTCTAAGCACAATACAATTTTATAAAATTGTGATGTAGGAGGAGAAAACGAGACTATATTAGATATAGTCACGTATTAAAAAAAAAAAAATTATACGCTATTACTCAGCTATTTCCTCTGATTTCTCGGGATTTTGGGTCATTTTTTGCTATCTCTCTCTTGATATGTATACGTACGCAATATCTTCAAGTAGCAGAGTGAATTTGAGACGGGATATCTTAGTAAATTGAAGAAGTGTTGGGCTCAGGAGTGGCTAGCACCTACCAAGGTGAGTGAGCTAAGATCGTTTTTAGGGCTCGTGAATTTAGCTTTACCTCGTTCAATCTGTCTCATTCATCTTTCGTCTCAAAACAAAGAAAAGGATATGCAATAGAGATTGTACAGTGAACATGATTGCCTTCAAAATTGTCTATGAAACAACATTTCAATAATTGTAATCAAGCATAAGACAAATATGTTCAAAATTATGCGATAGTGTAGGCCACTCCTACAGAGAAACAAAATAGTCATTTATTTAATTCTAAATAGAAAACATATTTGTACAATAAATGTAATTTTCTAAAAAAGTTCAAATCGAAGGACATACACCTTTAATAAAGTGAGATAGTGTTAATTAGATAGTTACAAGTGAAGCCCCTAAAAGTTAACCAAAGTTGTTAACAATTTAATTTCACTTTAGAGTCAAATAGCTTGGTGGAGTGTCTCATGATTCTCTTGCTTTATTCCTTTCTCCTACACTAAAACGAGATTCAAATCTAATAATTTGAACCAAACGATATAATAGTTTTGCTGGAAGAGCCTCGACTCATAAGACGCCAACATCAACGAAGACCATCTAACCTAATTTGGAGAAATCGTTACGACAAATAGATATCCTTTCATCTAAAAATTTGATGGTGACATGTTAAATGGAACAGTAAAATTTAAATTTTAAAAAATCAAACTATTTTATTTTTAATTATTTTTGTGAATACTAACCATTTTTAATGTAATAGATTTTCTCGTTAAATATATATATATATATATTCTTATATCTATGGTTTCAATAATCTATACCTAATTAAATAAACTAACAAATATTTGCGGAAAAAAACATTTTTAATTCCTGAATATGGACAATTATATTAGTTTATATAATTAATTAATTATATCATGTCATTTGAATTTAATAGTTAATTTCTTTTATATTTCAAAATTCCAGTTGCCCTCCAAGTTGAATATAACAGTTATCATGTCATAATCACATCTCCAATAATAATAATAAATACAACTAATAATACATTTTTTTAATATAGAAGAAAAAAAATTAATTTAAAATATTTTGAAAAAGAAAACGACCAATGAAAAAGGTACAACAGGCATGTTACGGTGGGTACGTCACCACCAGGACATTGTAAGCTAAAAAAAAAAGGATTATTAGATTTTAAATTAAAATTAAATTAAGATTAATAATAAATGAAGAATAATCCCAATCATTGTGCCGACTGGCAGATGCCAACGCCTTTGATTCCATCACATCACTACCACGTGTAGCTGGCCACGTGTCATCATATTTCAACTCTCCCCCTAATCCTACGTGGGTCCCACATTCTTCTTTTTCTATTTTTTTTAATTTGGAAAACTCACGGGCAGGAAAAGAGAAAAAGAAAGTAAAGGGTGTGAGGGAATGAATAAAGAGGAGGGTGGCTCACAAGGCTGGCATGGTTCTTTGTTCTTCTTCCCCTTGAACAAAGCTACCTCTACTAATCTCATAGAGCCCGTGGCCTACTTTCTACACTAACCAACAATTTTTGTCACAACTTTGATCGATCTGATCATCTTTTCTATCAGAATCAGAGATTAAAGTTTTGATCAAAATCCCAGAGGAGGAAAAGTTAGTTCCTCAAATGGGCAATCAGGGGTGGGTTGATCAGAATAAGAACTAATATCCAAAAAGCATGGGGGGTAGCAGAATCTACGCAAAATGAAAGAAAGAAGCTAAAATGGCATTAAATCCAAAATCAATACAGATATCAAACATGAAGAAACATACCATCTATAGATAGAAAGAAAAGACAAACCCATGGGAGTCTATACAACAATTTTTTTTTTTTTTTTTTTTTTTTTTTTTTTTTTTTTTNAAGGAATAATAATCATGGGGTAGAGTAGAATACAAATGGTATGAAGGAAGACGATGATGGAGCAAAAAAGGAAGAGAGAATTTAATGAAAATCTGTAAAGAAAAAGGGAGAAGAAAATATGAATTAATGGAGAAGGAAAAGAATGGGGGAATTTTGGAGGACTAAATTAGGAGACAAAACAGTCCTCCTTGGGGAAGAGGTTGAAGAAGGGGAATGATCAGGGAGGGATTTTTAGTGTTTTGAGCACTTACCGACGACGGCTGTAGGTGGTCGGTGGTGGTTCAGTGGGAGTGGCCGTACAAGTCATATGGAGCCCAAAGTGAATCAAGAGGGCAGGGATTCTTTGAGTCCAGTCTCATCCATGGCTTTCCACTACCAGACCAGTGAAGAAGGCTTACTGGACCGGCGTGGAGATTCCTGCAACTTCCTTTCACATTGTCGCCGCCGAGGCCGTGCTGGTTCCACCGGTGTTCAATAGGCGCTACATCACCGGCGAAGACCAAAAGAAACGGTGGGAGAGATCCGAGTTCGTAGATCCGATCGTTTTTCTGAATCTCCATCCATCGTTCTATCCTCTTCGTGTAGCTAGCCCGCCGCCACTTAACCAGATCTATAACCATCACGCCGGTGTTGAAGTAACAAGGTTTTCGGCCAAGAAACGTGCCGGAAAACCGCTTATCCAACCAAAACCGAGAGGTGAAGTACTTTGAGAAGTTTGCGTGACAGTATTCCGGAGCTCCGATGGTTCTGGAACCTAAATTAGTTCTCCAAAGCTTCGAGATATCGTCAACAACGACGAGATCGGAGTCCAAATAAATCACTCTCCGAACACAGGGCTCCAAAAGCTCTGCCAAGTAGTTTCTCGCGTAATTAAGCGGCTGCTCAAGCGCTTGCCTCACCGACGTCGAAATCAGATTCTGAACAATCGCTGGATTGAAATAATAGACCTTAAATTTCAACTGAGGGAAAGCGGATCTAACAACAGCTTCCAGATTAGTCTCAGAAACAAGGAAATGGAAGAACACGCTCTCCGGACAGAGCGAATGCTGCAGAATCGAATTCACAGCGGCGATTGAGCCGCGGAGATACTCAACATCAAGCGTAATCGCAACATGAACCAAACTCGGATCGCAAACACCAAATCTACCAGAAAACTTCGAGTCGCTCGAACTGCATTGCTCCGCATTACGATACGACGGCGACCTACGGAACAGAAACCGAGTGTGCGAATCGGAGAGCGAAAGTGGAACCGACTGCCGGAGATGAAAGTCAAGATGAGAGGATCGAATGGCTTCCGCCGGAGGAAATGATTGAAGAGATGGAGAGAGAATAACCATCAACATAGCGGCAGAGAAGAATCCGGAGAATCTCATAATCCACAACATCTTCACTCCTCGAATCGCTCTTTTCCCCTTCCTCCTCGACTTAAAATCAAACGGATTATTATCCAGATTAGGCGAAATCGAAAAACGGACAAAACCTAGGGTTTCTCTTCTAGAATCAGCCAGAGTTGGAAACGAAAACAGAATCGACGAATCGATCTTCTTGAACATCAAACAGAGAAATGGAATCGAATTTTAAGCCAGTGCATGAGTGAACCAAAGTAGAGAGGAGGATGCCGTGGATACAAACCGGCCTCAGAGAAGAAATAGCCGCAGCAACATTCAGTGGACATGGAAGTAAACAAAACAACAAAGGCAAAGAAGAAAACTCACCGGTGGAAGTTCGCCGGTGAACAGAATGTAGAAAAATCCCCTCCCTCTCGGTGCCGTAAAATGCTCTGTTCTTCGTCCTCCTCCTCCTCGATTTTTCAGATTGGTATCGATTCCCGGGAAGAGGAGAAGGCGAAACACAAAACCAGAGCCACAGACAACTCGCAGCTGTACAACAGAAAGCGGAGGAGAGAGAAAGATAGAAAGAGAGGACTTTTTTTTTTTTCTTTTTTTTTTTTAATTTCTTTTTTATTTTCAGCTTTTGGATTTCCACCATAGAAAAGCACAACCAGAAAATACAAATCAATAATTTAAAAAATAATAATAATTTGTTTAATTAAATAATTATAGAGAGGTAAAACAATAAAATAAATTAAAATAAATTAAAATTAGATTATTGTCATTTAAAATAAAAATTTACGTGGGACAGAAAAAAGACAGCTGTCGCTGTCAGTTCAAGGATGAGAGGTGGGACCCACTTGGCCAGATGTACTCGTGTACGTATTCTGCACTCCTTAGCCTTTTTATTTTTTTTCTTTTCGCATCTCTTTAACTAAAAATTAATTATAATATCAAACCTAAGATTAAGTGTTACACTATTTATAAAATTAATAAATATTATTAATCTTAATATAACTTAACTAATAATTAATACAAAAATAATAAATTTACCGGATGTATTTATTATTTGGTCAAAGATTAAATATAAGGACCATTATGGGAAATTAGTACATTCATTAGATGAGTTACTGGTGTACTGAATTTGTAGTCAGGTTTTCATTTAATGAGATTTTTATTTTGTGGTTCTCATCATATTTTATTCTCAATAAAATTAAATTCTTTTTTTATTATTTCATGCTATCATTTTATTGTCAGTATTATTACATTTTCAATATAAAAAAGTATACCCACAACTTTTAAACCATGTGTGTTCAAATTTGAAGTCAATTTATATTTTTAGTAAAATTTAAATTAAGTTAAATAATAATAACTGTGACTTTTATGTAAGAAAAATATAATCTATTTTTTAGAAAATTAATAATATTTAAAAAATTATTGAAAGAAATTAACTAAAATTTAACAAATAAACATATTTAAATCAGCAAGTCGTTGTAGTATAGTGGTGAGTATTCCCGCCTGTCACGCGGGTGACCCGGGTTCGATCCCCGGCAACGGCGTTTATTTTCAATTTAACGTCGTCCTGTTTGCATATAATAAATTTCAAACGGTAATCAACAAGTCGTTGTAGTATAGTGGTGAGTATTCCCGCCTGTCACGCGGGTGACCCGGGTTCGATCCCCGGCAACGGCGTTTTAATTTTTATTTTTTGCTTTGTATCTTTGCACCTATTTATTAAATATTATTTTATCTCTAAACCACAAATATATATTATTTTAATCTATCATCCTACCGACAAACAATATTGAATTAAATTACAAGTTCAATTAATTATTAATATTAATATTGATAAATTATTATATATCAATTTTTTTGTTCAACCATATTTGATAAAATAAAATAAAAAAGTTAAAAAATACTTAATATACATATTAATCAGTTAAATTATAATTTAAATAATAACACATGATGGTGGTCTAAGAATAACTTATAATTAATAGTTGGAGTTATAAGTCAAAAGAAAAAATAAATAAAATATTATTTAAAGCCTTGTTTTTATTGATTTACTTCTCCCCAAATTAATTTTCTTTAAAACAAAAACCCCAAAATCGACCGACAGGACATTGATCTTTAAAACATGTACAGATTTTTTTTAATACGAAATGACAATTTTGTCCTCGTGAATGAACCCCGCAGAATCTAAAGCCACCTGTACCATCCGCATAATAACGCAATTGTTAATTATTTAAGAAATATATGTATTTTCCATCTATTTATGTTTTCGAACAAATCTCAAAGAAATTATTTACTTTTTATAAATTAAAAAGGAAATATTGGAGCGAAAATAAAAGGAAAAGGCGCATATCGAATCAGAAGAGAGCACGTGGAGGAGACGGTCAAATATCGAGTAGCCTGTGGGCAATTGTACGATAGGACTGGAGATGACAGCTCAGCATCTGCGTGTGATTATTAGGAGAGCTGGATAGTCAAGGGTCCCACGTGGAGGCAGATCGTGCAGTACAGGGCCTTCTAGGCCAGCCTGGCGTCCACCATCATCATGCGCTTTTTGTGTTTTTTTTTTTTTTTTTTTTTNATCGGTCTCACGGTTTTAAAACGCGTATCTTAAGAAAAGGTTTCCACATCTTAGTATCATCGTCCGTTCTCACGATTTTAAAATGGGGAGAGGTTTTCACATCCTGGTATTGTCCTCACGATTTCAACACCCTTATATTGTCGTCGGTCTTAACGCGTCTACTAGGGAGAGGTTTCCAAACCGATAAAAAGAATGTTTCATTCCTATCTCCCGTCGACGTGGGTTCTCACAATTATAATTAAAATCATGATTAAAAAGTTTAAATATATATTTTTCGAAAGAGAACTATTTAGACTATATCAACTCTAACTTTCGAATTAATTAATATTGTTAATGCTCTAGAATTTAATAATAACGGGCATGGTCCCCATTTTTTTATTAAGGGAATGCATACCTTACATCTAAGTTAAAATAAGACATAATTGTATACCACGATCTTTATTTGGCATATATATTCGAGTTGCGTTGATAATAACCTCTCTTTCGAGTTATTTAATAATTAGAATACTTTATTTATATGATTATTTTAATTTTATTTAAAGATAATAAATTAGTGGTTGAATTTAACATAAAGTTAAAAAGAACATGTGTTTCGAAGTTACAAACTTTGACTGATTTATATATTTTATTTATTTAATAATCAATGCTTAAATTTATTAATATCCACCAAATTTAATTAAAATTTAGTTCTATTATTTTAATTATTTTTAAAATATTAAATTTTTTATTTATTTATCCGGTTTGCATAACATCTGATATTCTAAAAGGTTGGATCAAATTCTAATTTGACGTTTAAAGAAAAATTTTGGTTCGTTTTTAAATTAATTACGTCATTAGATCTTGTCGATAGTATTTTCATTGTTAATTCTTTATCCATTACTAGATATGTCCACTGAGCGGGATGAAGATGGCGAAAACTTACTCGTCTACTTGTGCTATTTATTTCAATTCTCATTTTCAATAATATTATTTATTTACAGGTGATTTTTTAAATTTTATTTTCCACCGTAATAACAATTAAACCAATAATTTTAAATATAATTGTTTAAAGAAAACATTATAAAATGTCATAATAAATCAATAATTAGTACCAGGTGAGAGTGAGGGTAAAATAGACATTTTCCAAAATAAATGAAAATATTTATAAAAAAAAACTTATAAAATAATAATTCAGTACTTGACAAAAAAAACTATTTATTTAATTTTAGTAATTCCCAGAATTAAAGGATATTAATTTTTAAAAACATTAATGGCACAGTTGTAATTAATAAATGGAGGTTAGGATTAAATGAAAATCAATACAATCATAAAAATAACAACAATTAAGTACATAATTTAATCTTCAATTATTGTATAAATAAATATTTTGAAAAAGAAAAAAAAATCTTTTTAATTGTATGAATATCCTTAAAATACCTAAAATACCCCTAATTACAAACCAAAATTACAGCGATTTTAATAAACGAAGTTTGTAGTTAAAATTGAATTAATGTAATTAAACAAAATAAGAATAGAAGTTCCATCACGTGATTATTATTAAAATTAACCAAATTAACTAACTAACTAACTAACTTATTATCCACTTAACTATTTTTTTTTTTTTTTTAATTCAAGTATATTTCAAACCCCTTTTTCTTTTTCTTTTTCTTTTTTTTTTTAATTTTTAATATTAATATCTTAATTAATTTATTACAAAAGAAACAGAAAAACTGAAGAAAAATAAAAAAATCAGATAGAATATCCTTCCCCTACCTCCACCGGATTATTCCGCCACAGCCGGCAACCGGCCGCCGACCCAACTCGGCCGGACAGATTCCGGCGGAGGCAACCGCGCCTGAGCCACCACCAACGACTTGTAGATCTCCGTGATCATTTCCTCATCATACTCCTTCAACGTGGCCCTTCCGCCAGCGCCAACCCAGACCCCATCGCCACTACCGCCGCCGCAACCAACGACCCTAGAGCTCGCAAACGCCAGCATCGCATTCATATAAGAATCCCTCAACCATACAAGCAGCTTCTTCAGCGACGGCAGCCGCCGGAGTCGCCTGAGCTTCGGCGAGACCTTGAATTGCCACACATTCCGCCGCTTCCCCCCGGGTGCCCCAAGCTGCACCGTCTTCCGCCGCCCACGGCCCACCAAAACGCCTTCCATTGAAATTAAATCCACAATTTTGTGAGAAATTGGAGTAATTTAAAGAGAGAAAGAGGGTGGTGATGTTCATTAATGGAAGCACGTACCATGTTCAAATCTCTACCCTTTGCTGGTTCAATAAAGACTGCCAGATGTCAGATCTCCTCCTTGATTTTATGCCATTGTTCTTCAAACAATTATTCGATCGTTCGAGGTCCAACTTTCAAATAAAAAAATTCCGATGTTTTAATTGTTGATTCTAATATCGAGCGAAACGTGTAACTTATAGATTAAGTCGACCCTACTCCACCGATATAAAAACAGGTAGTGGAGGGGAAGAAACACTATACCTAGGAATCAACAGCACGAAAGCTTTGTTATAAATTATTCATTTTCCTTATCGGGATCGAGAATTGAAATTCCTTGCAGCTTGTGAAACTTTACTGTTGGTAAAAGAAAAGGGTGGATGGGAACTACTGCTACATTGTCTACTACACTTGGTGTGCGTTAAGGTAGGAACTAGATCACAAATGTGCTATTCCTTTGTTTCGAAGGACGGGAATGAATGAATGGACTGACTATGATTCAACCTTCCCTAAGTTAATGAAGTACACTGACTTGTCCCTTAATCGAAAGACTAACGCACTCCTAGAAAATGGCAATAGCCTTCTTGAGTAACTAATAGGGAGAGGGAAGAGAAGAATTTTTTTACCTCGTTCAATCAAATAGATAGAGAAACCCTCGTTGAATCAAATTAGGGAATAGAGTCAAATCACAGTTATGGGTTGAAATGATAACGAATGTCAAACAAATTCATAGATTATTCAAGAAATTACACTTTATCATACTTTTTTTTTTTAGTCTTTTCTTTCCGTAAGATCGTTGAACCTTCCTTCACTGTAAACTCTCGTTCATCTTTCGTTCTTTGATTCTTATTATGATTGAATTTCCTTTCCCTAATTTCACCGAAAATGTCACATAATTATATTTTCGTTCTTAAATTATTATTATTATTATTTATTTATTTTTGTGTGGATAAAGTAAGCAATGTAGAGTTAAAAAATGGACCAAAGTGGGAAAGTGAAAGGCATATAGTTAAAAGATACAATATTCCAATAAAGTGGGAATTTTGGAATACTCTTATCCTAAACGAAGCTACCAACTACTATGGGACACATAATCATCTAAAATTCTCAAGTTTTGGTGCCATTAATTGAAAATAAATTAATAATATCATTCTACGAATCATCGTAAAAAAGAAATTTATAAATTTCAATCCCTCGGGCTTATAATAAACTGATATTATGAATAACTTGTACTGATAGACATACGTTGCCTCGTATTTATCTATTTGGTCCAAAATATCTAAAATGTTTATGAATTTTTAATTTTGTATTTATTATTTAATAAGTTCATAAAATTAAAAAAAAAAATGGAACAAACATCTATTACAGTGATTCGAACCCAGGATTGAAAGAAAATAAAGAATGATTAATACATCATAATTTATGGCATAAATTCATAATCAGCACGACCCATTTCTCTGTCAGCAATGGAGAATTCAGTGTTCTTCAGAGACAGATAATGATTAAGAGACCCAAAGGCAAAATTTTCCATGAAATTGAAACGCTTTCGCCAGAAGCAGTGGGGGGACTGTAATAATAGTAAGGATAATATGGTAAAATTGGATTCGGCGGCGGAGGAGCAAGGCCGGGGAATTGGCCTCCATCGGCCGGCAGGTATGGCTGGACAGAGGACGGCGGCAACGGAGAAGGGTGGATGCAGGTACTGCACGAGGGCGGAGGCGGAGGAGGAGGGCATTGTGAAGTGGGAGGTGGCGGTGGCGGCGGAGGGAGTTGGCAGGGGTTGTCACAACTCGAGCACATGGAACAGCCGACCTGATCCTTGGCCACGGCGGTCGCCGATGAGAGAAAGGAAAATTTAGAGAGTGTGAAGAGGAGGAAAGTGAAGTAAATTGAGACGAGATTCACCATTGTTGTGTGAATTGGAAGCTCCACAATGGAATGACGGAGAAAATGGGAATTTAAAGCGAGAGAATATTTGATATTTGTAATTAATTTGAGTGAATTTTAGTAATATGTTGTCTTGTAAATGTTTGATATTTAAAATTTACGATAATTTTTTTAAAAAATAATAAATAAAAAAAAGAAAAACCGGACAATCCAAGAAAATAGAGGATTTCGAGTCCATCGAAATGGTTTCTCCAATTGAGCTTAACTTGTGTTGGAAGCTTATTCGCACGTGAGAACGAATCGTGCGGGAATCAACTTTGTGTCCAGACCCACATCGGCTGGAATCGGAATCGGTTGTAAGACGTCGGGTATAAAAGGCAGGCGTGGCAGCACGATCCAAAAGGCATACCTTTTTCGGCTTTCCGTCCAGCCCACGATGAAGTCTAGTATCTTGTTCCTGGAATCTTATATGGGCCACGGCCCATCTAACTAACTATTTTATTTAAATGAAAATTAATTAATTCACATTATCATTTTATATCTCGCACGTATATCTGGCCGGTCTAGACATAATTTTTCTGAAACGTCACTCTTAAATACAGAAGTTGAAACGTCATACTTCCTAAATATAAAAGTAAAACACTAGAATAGAAAGACATAAAGGGTTTGACTTGTCATGAGCATGCGGCTATGGGCAACACGTCTTGGAAGTAAAACACTAGAATAGAAAGACATAAAGGGTTTGACTTGTCATGAGCATGCGGCTATGGGCAACACGTCTTGGAAGTAAAACACTAAAATGGGCAACACGTCTTGGAAGTAAAACACTAGAATAGAAAGACATAAAGGGTTTGACTTGTCATGAGCATGCGGCTATGGGCAACACGTCTTGGAAGTAAAACACTAAAATGGGCAACACGTCTTGGAAGTAAAACACTAGAATAGAAAGACATAAAGGGTTTGACTTGTCATGAGCATGCGGCTATGGGCAACACGTCTTGGAAGTAAAACACTAAAATAGAAAGACATAAAGGGTTTGACTTGTCATGAGCATGCGGCTATGGGCAACACGTCTTGGACGAGCATGACCGTGACATCCTCCCCCACCTAATTGGTTGACGTCTCTGCCAACCGACTACTCTCAAACTTGGCGATGTGGGTGGCGGCAGAGTCCAGATCTTCTGTGCGTTCCCAGCTGATTCCCTCTATAGGGAGATTCTTCCATTTGACAAAGAATTCGCAAATCTTCCGTATAGGTCTTGCCATTAACTAGCGCAAATTAGATGCAAGCACCTTAAGTGGGTTCTTTCTTTTGCTCCTTAGCATACGAGGTATCAACGATCCTTCTTAGTGTTTCCCTCTCAAAGGCTGGTTTTTACATGTTACTCACCCGTCCACGACTAAAACACCACTTTCCATCCGACTTGTATGCCACCCACTTTCATCCCGAACAAGATTGAATTTTTCATCAAATTCAAAGTTGCATTAATTATTTTCTTTGATTATAACTTATTATTCTCTCGATTACAACTCTCCTAAGATACAATAATATTGGAATTAAAGCACAATGCCAAACATTATAAATTAAATAAATTATTTGAATAAAATTTATTATAAATTAAATATTATAACAATAATCTTTAATAATGTTTTTATATTATTGTTGGGTTATTCTAAAACAAATTAAATTAAATTAATTATTATTTTTAAAATAAAATGATTTATATTTAGAACTTTTTAAAATTTAATAGTGAGATTTAGGTTATTAATTATTTTCGATATAAAAAGTTATTTTTTATTAGAATAAATGTTAAAATACACTGAAATTTGATATAAATATTATTTAGTCCTTAAAATTTTAAAAATAATAATTTTTCTCAAACTTATATATTATTAAATTCATTTATCTCTAATTTATATTGAAAATTGATTATAAAATTGTTAAATAATTCCGTTTATGATACATAGCCGGAAGATAGAGCCATGAGAAGCATCGCCGCCGCCTGTTCTTCTTCTCCGATCGTCTCTGCACCTCCATTTTCCGCCATCGCCGCCGTCGCTCTATGCAGCATTATCTCTCTCCCCAAATCCACCACTCTCACCACTTTCTTCCCATTTCCACTCTTATTCACTCCGCCATTACTGTTCTTCAGCTTCCTGTATCTAATCCCACACGCATTACACAGCGACTGTCGAAAAAAAAATCCCAGAAATCGATCAAAATCAAAAGATTATTGAAATTAAATGATGAATGAATCACACCATTGTTTAAGTGGTTACCCTTGGGCCGGCAGGACCGGCTCTCCAGAGGGGGGTTCTGGTGGTGCGACAGTGGTGACAGGTCCTCTGTTTCTGCGGCTCGATACAGAGCAGACCATGGTTTGAAATCGCCATTAAAGACGATGGATTGAAGGTCGAGCCAGAGAGATCGGGATGGTTGTTGATGAAGAAGGCCATGATGATCAAAGAAAACGAAAAATCGGCGATTATTTGAGCATCGATCGATCGGATTCTGCTACAAAGAAGAGTGGTCGGAAGGTGTTTGATGAAATGCCTGAGAGAGATTTTGAATTGTGTTTGGCTAATTCGTTCGAGTTTTTATGCTCAGGGTAATCGTGAAATGACGGATATGCCCTTTTGCTTTCACCCATAATTGGGAAGTGGGTTTCTTTTAATGCCCTTGCCTTATAAGCATATTTTAAATTTATTTTCTTTTATTTCTAATTTAATTTGTGAATTTAAAAAAAAAAAATCAAAATTTAAAAATGTTGGAGGGTTTTGACAAATTTTTAGTTTTAGAGTTCCAACATAATTGAATCATGGACATCTAGAATGACAGCGCCTTATATTCATCGAGTTTTGCGCAATCTATTATAGAAATTTAGCGTTTCTTTTTATAGAAACAATCGAGTGCAGGATCAAAGGTCGATTGCTTTAATTTCAAAGAGGATAACGATACTTCATTTGATGGCTATGTGGAGCTATTGATATCTTATTATATGTTGTGAGATCCCACATCGGTTGGAGAGGAGAACGAAACATTATTTATAAAGGTGTGGAAATATCTCTTTAGTAGATGCGTTTTAAAATCATGAGCCTGACGACAATACGTAACGGGCAAAGCGGACAATAGTTGCTAGGGTAAATTTGGGCTGTTACGAATGATATTAAAATTGGGCTGTTACGAATGATATTAGAGTCAGACAGGATGGTGAATCAACAACAATTATGAGGTCCCATATCGATTGGAGAGAGAAACAAAACATTTTTTATAAGGGTGTGGAAGCCTCCCTCTAGTAGACGCATTTTAAAATCGCGAGGTAAGCGACAATACGTAACCGACAAAGCAGACAATAGTTACTAGGGTGAGTTTGGGCTGTTACGAATGATATTAGAGTCAGACACCGAATGGTGTGTCAACAACAATTATGAGATCCCATATAGATTGGAGAGAGGAACGAAACATTCTTTATAACGGTGTGGAAGCCTCTCCTTAGTAGATTCATTTTAAAATCGTGAGGCTCACAGGCCAAAGTAGATAATAGTTACTAACAGTGAGTTTGGGCTGTTACAAGTGGTATTAGAGTGAGACATGGGGCAGTGTGCCAGTGAGGATGCTGGTTCCCAAGGAGGATGGATTGTGAGATCCCACGTCGGTTGGAGAGGGGAACGAAACATTCCTTATAAGGGTGTGAAAACCTCTCCCTACTAAATGCATTTTAAAACGGTGAGATTGATGACGATACGCAACAGGCCAAAACAGACAATATCTATTATCGGTGAGTTCAGATTGTTACATATGTTTCAACCAATTAAGCTATGCTTGAACGGATTGATTGAGAGTGCGGCGGTGGAGGCAAAGGCTGAGTTATGGCCAGAATTTGCTCCAAATCCCAACTGGGGCGCACTAATTACACAACAAAAGGGTCAGTTTTTGGTGTGTTTTTTGAGATTCTGTCTACTTTTTTGTTCATCTAAACCTCAACTTATGGGCATTCTTTTTGTCTCCGAACATGTTTTTATGAATCATTAATATTAAATATTCGACCTTTTCGTTCAATAATGAATCCACTTTTCGTGTCTGTCTTAGGACACCCGTCACTAATTAATTGATTTAATAAATCTCATTAATAATTTTTTTACCAAAAAGAAGAAAAAAGATGTTTTATTGAGTTACTGTTCGTTATTCGACTCGATCCAAATCAATGTCGTATTAGAATTGGATGATTATTGAGAATCATAGAATTTGTTAATAATTATTTATATTTTTGAAGAAATCAAGAAATCAAACATTATTTCCCAACAAAGGGTATTTTAGTCATTTCCTACTAATCAAAATCCCTAATCAAATATGGTCATCTACACTATTCGTAGATGGGCTTTGGATTAGTAAACGAAATGGGCTTTCTATTAGTGGCCCAAATAAATACCCCAAGCCCACACGTGGCCCATTATCTTCCCTCCATTTTGTTAAATTACCATTTGACTCATCTAAATTTTAACATTTTCAACTAATTAAACTATTACAGCTAAAATTAACTTTTTGGGTATAAAACAAAAAGTTACCATATGGTAAATGTTTAATAGGAGTGTACATTCAACCCGACAATCTGAATCAATCAAACTCGAATATTAAGAGTTGGGTTGGGTTGGGTTATTTTTCTTGAACCCGAATTGACTCGGTTTGGTTTCGGATTCATAAGATAAAAACTTTGGGTTGACCCGAACCGAACAAAACTTATGAAATCAATTAAAAAGTTTAGCGTATTCATGGGTATGTCACATATTCCACGCGCAGATTGAAATAATATCTAAAAAGAACACGACAAAGCAAAAAAAAATGGGACGGGGCCTTAAATGGTTGACCATAACATAGAGAACCAACTTACTTATCTATGGCCACTTAGAGCCATATGCACTTTACTTTACACATTTTTAAAAGTTCAATCAAATCACTTTTTTCTCCTACGATTCTGCAAATCTTATTTCAATTCTCTTTCTGACATTGATTGAAACATCTATTTACTTTACCGTTCTTTTAACACCCGACTCAACGTTTAAGCTGTTAATGATATTGTAACAACTATTTTCCCGTTTTAAAGTATCTCGAGGCTTAGAATAGGTAGACATCTCACGTGAAACGAGGCGGGTTTGAAAGGGGAGAGACAAAGAAAAGGGAGGTATGGAGTGTACTTAAAATGTGGGAATAATATTAGATGGTAGCATTGGAAAAGCATAAGAAATCCAGCTCTATGTAGTTATAATGGGAAAGGGAAGGTAGCCCACTCGAATAATTTTAGTCCTCACTGCACAAATTCCAATCAATGGATTTGACACCATCGTCAGAGTGGCATAGGTCCAACTAATTGCTCGCTTGTCTCCTCCCTCTTTTTCGGAGTGATATGTACCAGTCTAAGCTCACCACTAGTAGATATTGCCTGTTTTAGCTCGTTACGTGTCGTTGTCAGCTTCACGGTTCTAAAATACGCATGTTATGGAGAGGTTTCTACACTGTTTTCCACCTTCTTTGTCGGGTGTAATCCAATTTCGTTAAAGTAATAATAACATTCTTTTTGTAGCATTATATATCTCCGTACCTATTTTATTCCAAAATCAAACTCAATTGACCTACGTGGCTAACTTATGTGAGGACATTAATACGCATAATTATATAACCAATTTGAGCATCGTTCAATGAATAAAGAACTAATTACACTCTTAAAAGTCGATGATTCAATCTTCTGCTCTCACAATTGTTAACCAAATTTGAGCATAGTTCAGTGGATATGTTCAATCTTCGACTTTCACAATTGTTAGGTATCATTTAATGGATAAAGAACCAATTATACTCTTAAAAGTTGATAATTCAATCTTCCACCGTCGTAATTGTCACCCTCATAAAACGTCAATTCAACCATATATGAAACATCGTATGCAACATTAACCTAATCATGGTTGATTAAAAGATGTGGGTATCGATAAAACTCAACACCTTTATTAGGGTTAGTTTCGAGCGAATACGAGGGTGGCCGACATCTCAAACTCACTCATCCAATTACAAAACGACACTCACAAACATGTCGTCTCGTGCACTTCTATATATATATATATATATATATATGAAGCAATCTCATCAATCAATCTAATCAAAATCTTGAAACCCTACCAACAATAATGAGATAATAAGAAAAAGAAATGCTATCATATTCCTTCCACTTTCCCTCCTTTTTTACATCCAATTTATACTAAGCACATGACATTTTTTATTCTACATGTGTACTATCATTTATCGTCGTTTTATAACCTCGAACTTTGATAGAAACATATCTTAAAACGTATCTTGATTTAGATCTTTGTCGATCTTTCCTTTGGTATGCACATTATTGTGAGAATTCAACTCTTCTTCCACTACTATTTTCCGTTTTTTCCATTTGAATATGGTTTTAATACGATCAACAAAGATATAATCCTCCCGATAAATCTAAATTATGACTAATTTTGATTATTATTCGGGGTTTTCAAGATTTAAACTTCTAACTGTCAAGTAAAAGAAGCAGATATCTTAAGTATTAGACTGTGTTTATATTGGTTAAATAATCAAACTAAGACACGGTAAAATGTGCTAACAAGAACGCTGGGCCCTGAATAAGGTAGATTGTGAGATCTCACATCGGCTGGAAAGGGGAACGAAACATTTTTTTTTTTATAAGGGTGTAAAAACCTCTCCCTAACACTCAAAAAAGACAATATCTACTAGCCGATGTGGGACTCTCCACAATGGTAAATTAGCCGATGTGGGACTTTCATACAACACCTCCCCTCGAACAAAGTACACCTCCCCTTAATTGAGGCTCGACTTCTTTTCTCTTGGAGTCTTAGTCATTTTTTACTATGCCTTCAAGGAGCCCTTCGTTTGGAGTCGTTTGTTCGACATTTGAGGATTCTATGTATGACTAAGTTTAGGGCATGACTCTGATACCATGTTAGATGAACACCTTGAGCAGAAGCCCTCATCGTTTTCCTTTGGGTTTCCCCAAAAGGTCTCACACCAATGGAGACAATATTCCTGGATTATAAACCGATGATCATTCCCTAAATTAGCCGAGGTGGGACTTTCATCCAAGAGACTGAGTTGTTACCCAAAATGTCTTCAAAAGATTAGATTTAACTTATTTACTTGACGGTTTAAGTTAGATTGATCGAATTTTTTAAAATATCTGGACGGATTTACGTTGACAGTTTTACATGATTACATTATCGTGTTGGGTTCAGGACGTTATAAACCATGATCCACATACATTGTATGGGGAGTAAATATTGAACAACTCCATAACTTTAATAATAAATGATGTGAGGTTATGGTCCCATTTATTGTGTACTAAGGTTGTCCTTTTTTTACATACAAAAAAGGTAACAACATGACAACCGTCTACTCCCACCACTTTTAACCTCACTTTTGTTTTTTTTACTCTTATTTACCTTCAACCTTCTCCTATAAATTTACCCTCCCCTTTCCTTTCTTTCAAAGATTTACCCCTCAACGTTCCAACAAAAGTTTACCACCTTTATCGGTAGATACTAATCTAAACAGTTTTACCGTTCGATGCCATGAATAAGATTGTCTGTGCTTATGGACACATTTACAGTGTACTAAGCTTGTTCTAAAGAAGATGAAATAATTAGGTAACGAATATCGATGAAATCAATTGACCGACTGCAATAACTGTAGATGTAATGATTACGATCAAACCTATGCATAGTTTAATTGGTCAAAATGCGGGAACGTCTCTTTCTTTTTAGTTTATGATAAGAACGGTGAAATTTTGAACATTTAACCCTTGAAAATAGTTTTATAATAATTTGATTTGTTGAGTTCGGCTCGAATTAGTAAAACGAAATCATTATATATGAATTCTTTTAAAATTAAAACGAGCTACTTCGAAGATAAGTTTCTTTACTCCGACAACATCTAGGGTTTCTCGAACAATGTGGTATCTCACACCGAGTAAATCCTTAACCATTTCCTCTCTTATTAAGACTACAGAATGGTCTGGTAAATTATGGCCAATACTAGATATATAAGCAGCGATTTCCAGTCCCGAGGTTAAGCGTACTCTGGCAACAGAGTTTAGTTTTTTGGGGTGATAGTGGAAAAGTTGATAGATAAGTCACATTTACTGTCCTCGATAGAACCGTACATGAAATTTTCACATCATACGGCTCCTCGTTCAATTCTTTCGAAGTCATTGGATCATTTTCCACGTTCGAGAATCTCCTCCCGTCTTCCATTTTATTTTGAAAGAGTGATCGGGACCAATTCAATCACGTTTTTCATTCAATTCTAATTTATAATTTTAACATAATTTTAAGATTAATTCTAATTTTCCTTAAATAAAAAAAAAAAAAAGAGTATAAATATAGGTACATGGGGGAGACGAGGAGACAGAGCTGAAATGTCCAATCAAAATCCCTCCTCCATTTTGAAACTATTTGGGGTCCCACTGGTGGAACACGACGACCTTCCGCCGGCGACACCCGACGGTGGCGGCGGCGACGATACCAACTCCGACTACGACAGAAAATTCCGGTGCCAATTCTGTCACCGGGTTTTCGCCAATTCGCAAGCCCTCGGCGGCCACCAGAATGCCCACAAGAGAGAGCGGCAGAGGGCCAAACGCGCCCTTTATTTCCACGCCTCAGACCACCACCTCGCCGCCGCACTCCGACCGCTGCCGTTTTACTCAAGCGTTTTTCCGGCCAACATTGGTGGCGGTGGTGGTCATCGTGGTTATAGATTTGTGCCTCGGAGCGATAACGGTTACTTCACGGCGGCGTACGGCGGCGTATCGGTGGGTTCGGGGCGGTGGATGTTTGGAAATTCCGGGGAAGGAGGTGAAAAAGGATCAACAGATGATGTGGGTGTTGTTGATCTTCATCTTAAACTTTCCCCATCTGGTTTGTGAACTTTGATTTATGAACATCAACGCTAATTTAATGGAATTTAGATTCTTCTTAGCTTAATTATTTCTTTAATTTTTCAGTTTAACAATTAATTAATGTTAATTAATGGAAGTTACATGAAAATTTTGACATAATTTAAATTGTAAATATTATATGTGAATAGAAAATTTGAGAAATCCCTTATGATTTAATAAATACTTTTACATAATTCAAGTCAAAGGATGAATTTTTCAAAATTTTGGTTTGTTTTTTAGGAGGTACTAGGAAGATTATTGTAGTATTATGGTTATTCTAGGGCAGCTTAGTGATTTAAGGTTGTGTCGGTAAGCTTTCGGTTTTTCTACTAGTTGAGCTCGTGTTAAGACGAGTAAATTTTCTGGTAGACATGTGAGCGTCACTCCAAGAGTGCATCGTTATGTGTTACTTAGAGAATGTGTTATGGCGGGTGGGAGTTGGGGTGTGTTCTCCTAGCTAAGACACTGGTGAATCATGTGACTGGTGAATCATGAGCCAAGTTTGTTAGGATGCATGAAGGTTTATTGTGAGATTGTGATATCCCACATTGGTTGGGGAGGAGAACGAAACACGGATGTGAAAACCTTTCCCTAGAAGGCGTTAAGAAACCCTCCTGTCTCTAAGATCCTTTTAAATCTCCCCTCCGGGCTCTAAGATCCTTTTAAATCTCCCCTCCGGGCTCTTCCTTTCTCTTTCGGGAAGGGAGGATTAAGAAAATCCTATTGATTGGAGCTTTCTCCAGACCTCCGGGAAAAGCATGAAAAAAAAGGCTCGAATGGTACGATCCCTCCGTCACCCCAGAATGAAAGGGGCGATCTCGTAGTTCTTGGTCTATGAAGATACCTTGTTAGGTGCTCCATTTTATTTTTCCATTGAGGCCGAACCTAAACCTGTACTCAAGAGATAGTTGTCCATATACTGATAAGGGATGTATGGATTCTCGAGAAGAGAGGAGCCGAGGTGGTCTCCCCTAGACCGCTCGGATCCCACGAGTGAATAGGAAGTTGGATCTACATTAGATCTCACTTGAATTGACCCATCTATCCTCTTGAGGAGAAGTTTGGTTTCAAGCCCCGATTCAAACGGGAGAAGTAGAGGAGAAACCTAGCGGTGGGCTTGGTTATAGGGTTATAGGGATAGTCCACAACGCATGTTTGTATATTAAGTCATCGAGAGCTATGACACTTTAAAGTGGAAGAGAGTATGTTGTAACGTAGATGGTCATGGCATAAACAAGATAAGAAATGACACTGTCGTCAACACAGAGACAAGCTTCAAGCTTAATGAGGCTAGATAAAGGCTTCTGCCCGTGCATATAAGTGTAAGATGCAAGTCCACAATATTTGGTGTCAATCAAGCACCGTATATGAATCCTTGTCGTTTTGATGTTTTGATGTGCACGAATCCTTGTCGTTTTGATGTTTTGATGTGCACGAATCCTTGTCGTTTTGATGTTTTGATGTGCACGAATCCTTGTCGTTTTGATGTTTTGATGTGCACGAATCCTTGTCGTTTTGATGTTTTGATGTGCACGAATCCTTGTCGTTTTGATGTTTTGATGTGCACGAATCCTTGTCGTTTTGATGTTTTGATGTGCACGAATCCTTGTCGTTTTGATGTTTTGATGTGCACGAATCCTTGTCGTTTTGATGTTTTGATGTGCACGAATCCTTGTCGTTTTGATGTTTTGATGTGCACGAATCCTTGTCGTTTTGATGTTTTGATGTGCACGAATCCTTGTCGTTTTGATGTTTTGATGTGCACGAATCCTTGTCGTTTTGATGTTTTGATGTGCACGAATCCTTGTCGTTTTGATGTTTTGATGTGCACGAATCCTTGTCGTTTTGATGTTTTGATGTGCACGAATCCTTGTCGTTTTGATGTTTTGATGTGCACGAATCCTTGTCGTTTTGATGTTTTGATGTGCACGAATCCTTGTCGTTTTGATGTTTTGATGTGCACGAATCCTTGTCGTTTTGATGTTTTGATGTGCACGAATCCTTGTCGTTTTGATGTTTTGATGTGCACGAATCCTTGTCGTTTTGATGTTTTGATGTGCACGAATCCTTGTCGTTTTGATGTTTTGATGTGCACGAATCCTTGTCGTTTTGATGTTTTGATGTGCACGAATCCTTGTCGTTTTGATGTTTTGATGTGCACGAATCCTTGTCGTTTTGATGTTTTGATGTGCACGAATCCTTGTCGTTTTGATGTTTTGATGTGCACGAATCCTTGTCGTTTTGATGTTTTGATGTGCACGAATCCTTGTCGTTTTGATGTTTTGATGTGCACGAATCCTTGTCGTTTTGATGTTTTGATGTGCACGAATCCTTGTCGTTTTGATGTTTTGATGTGCACGAATCCTTGTCGTTTTGATGTTTTGATGTGCACGAATCCTTGTCGTTTTGATGTTTTGATGTGCACGAATCCTTGTCGTTTTGATGTTTTGATGTGCACGAATCCTTGTCGTTTTGATGTTTTGATGTGCACGAATCCTTGTCGTTTTGATGTTTTGATGTGCACGAATCCTTGTCGTTTTGATGTTTTGATGTGCACGAATCCTTGTCGTTTTGATGTTTTGATGTGCACGAATCCTTGTCGTTTTGATGTTTTGATGTGCACGAATCCTTGTCGTTTTGATGTTTTGATGTGCACGAATCCTTGTCGTTTTGATGTTTTGATGTGCACGAATCCTTGTCGTTTTGATGTTTTGATGTGCACGAATCCTTGTCGTTTTGATGTTTTGATGTGCACGAATCCTTGTCGTTTTGATGTTTTGATGTGCACGAATCCTTGTCGTTTTGATGTTTTGATGTGCACGAATCCTTGTCGTTTTGATGTTTTGATGTGCACGAATCCTTGTCGTTTTGATGTTTTGATGTGCACGAATCCTTGTCGTTTTGATGTTTTGATGTGCACGAATCCTTGTCGTTTTGATGTTTTGATGTGCACGAATCCTTGTCGTTTTGATGTTTTGATGTGCACGAATCCTTGTCGTTTTGATGTTTTGATGTGCACGAATCCTTGTCGTTTTGATGTTTTGATGTGCACGAATCCTTGTCGTTTTGATGTTTTGATGTGCACGAATCCTTGTCGTTTTGATGTTTTGATGTGCACGAATCCTTGTCGTTTTGATGTTTTGATGTGCACGAATCCTTGTCGTTTTGATGTTTTGATGTGCACGAATCCTTGTCGTTTTGATGTTTTGATGTGCACGAATCCTTGTCGTTTTGATGTTTTGATGTGCACGAATCCTTGTCGTTTTGATGTTTTGATGTGCACGAATCCTTGTCGTTTTGATGTTTTGATGTGCACGAATCCTTGTCGTTTTGATGTTTTGATGTGCACGAATCCTTGTCGTTTTGATGTTTTGATGTGCACGAATCCTTGTCGTTTTGATGTTTTGATGTGCACGAATCCTTGTCGTTTTGATGTTTTGATGTGCACGAATCCTTGTCGTTTTGATGTTTTGATGTGCACGAATCCTTGTCGTTTTGATGTTTTGATGTGCACGAATCCTTGTCGTTTTGATGTTTTGATGTGCACGAATCCTTGTCGTTTTGATGTTTTGATGTGCACGAATCCTTGTCGTTTTGATGTTTTGATGTGCACGAATCCTTGTCGTTTTGATGTTTTGATGTGCACGAATCCTTGTCGTTTTGATGTNAGAAAAGCATGAAAAAAAAAAGGCTCGAATGGTACGATCCCTCTGTCTCCCCAGAATGAAAGGGGCGATCTCGTAGTTCTTGGTCTATGAAGATACCTTGTTAGGTGCTCCATTTTATTTTTCCATTGAGGCCGAACCTAAACCTGTACTCAAGAGATAGTTGTCCATATACTGATAAGGGATGTATGGATTCTCGAGAAGAGAGGAGCCGAGGTGGTCTCCCCTAGACCGCTCGGATCCCACGAGTGAATAGGAAGTTGGATCTACATTAGATCTCACTTGAATTGACCCATCTATCCTCTTGAGGAGAAGTTTGGTTTCAAGCCCCGATTCAAACGGGAGAAGTAGAGGAGAAACCTAGCGGTGGGCTTGGTTATAGGGTTATAGGGATAGTCCACAACGCATGTTTGTATATTAAGTCATCGAGAGCTATGACACTTTAAAGTGGAAGAGAGTATGTTGTAACGTAGATGGTCATGGCATAAACAAGATAAGAAATGACACTGTCGTCAACACAGAGACAAGCTTCAAGCTTAATGAGGCTAGATAAAGGCTTCTGCCCGTGCATATAAGTGTAAGATGCAAGTCCACAATATTTGGTGTCAATCAAGCACCGTATATGAATCCTTGTCGTTTTGATGTTTTGATGTGCACGAATCCTTGTCGTTTTGATGTTTTGATGTGCACGAATCCTTGTCGTTTTGATGTTTTGATGTGCACGAATCCTTGTCGTTTTGATGTTTTGATGTGCACGAATCCTTGTCGTTTTGATGTTTTGATGTGCACGAATCCTTGTCGTTTTGATGTTTTGATGTGCACGAATCCTTGTCGTTTTGATGTTTTGATGTGCACGAATCCTTGTCGTTTTGATGTTTTGATGTGCACGAATCCTTGTCGTTTTGATGTTTTGATGTGCACGAATCCTTGTCGTTTTGATGTTTTGATGTGCACGAATCCTTGTCGTTTTGATGTTTTGATGTGCACGAATCCTTGTCGTTTTGATGTTTTGATGTGCACGAATCCTTGTCGTTTTGATGTTTTGATGTGCACGAATCCTTGTCGTTTTGATGTTTTGATGTGCACGAATCCTTGTCGTTTTGATGTTTTGATGTGCACGAATCCTTGTCGTTTTGATGTTTTGATGTGCACGAATCCTTGTCGTTTTGATGTTTTGATGTGCACGAATCCTTGTCGTTTTGATGTTTTGATGTGCACGAATCCTTGTCGTTTTGATGTTTTGATGTGCACGAATCCTTGTCGTTTTGATGTTTTGATGTGCACGAATCCTTGTCGTTTTGATGTTTTGATGTGCACGAATCCTTGTCGTTTTGATGTTTTGATGTGCACGAATCCTTGTCGTTTTGATGTTTTGATGTGCACGAATCCTTGTCGTTTTGATGTTTTGATGTGCACGGGTATCTAAATCAAAATTCAAACACATACTAATTATGAAATGGGAAATAATCTATTATAAAATTGGACACCAATTACAAACAGCCACAAAATGATATTGAGCCATCAATTTTTAGGGATTATCTGAGATCCTAATATATTTGGTTCAAAAGGAATAATAAAATAAAATAATTGAATCCATGAAAAGATCGGTGCGAACTCCATCGCTACGTCTTCCTCCCATGCACACATATTTCATTAAAACAAGCTTCTTCTTCCTTTCCATTTCAATCGTTGCCATGTTGACGCCTCATTTGCTCGTAAAATTGCGCAATGAACTCCTCCGCCTTTGCATCGATCATCTCATCGCCTCCATTATTGTCTTCAATGACATTTTTGTCATTGTCGTCATCGTTTCTACCATCGAGTTCTTGAAGATTGATGGCAGAAGCATACTTACTTGTGCCAAAAGAAGAAGACCTCGAAGTACGAGTAAACGACAACGACGATGATGGTGATGATGGCGATAATGACCATGTCATTGACAACTCCTCTAAATTCTTCTTTGATTTCAATGGAGGCAATGACATAGGAGGGGATTCATTTCCTTGGACGTGGAGAGGGCGCATTGAGCCCACCAACCGTCGCCACATGCTCTTATCCGAGCTTGTGTCGACGGTTGCCTTCGATTTGTTGGACCGACGGCGGAGCATGAAGAGTGCAACCTTGAAGATCTTCATAACTCCGCCACTTTTCTTCTTGGCCTTGCCGGAGTCGGCGGTGGGTTCAACGTGTGGTGGTGTCGGGTCCATATAAGCTACGTGAGTGAGCGGAAGGGAGGGTCGAGTTGCCGGGGTGGTCGGAGGCCTCTCCCGGAGCAAAGGAAAAGGCAAAGGCAAAGGCAAAGGCAAAGACAAAGAAGAAGCTAAGTTATAGAAGAAAGGGGAGGGATGGTTTGTTTTATAAGAAAGATGGGTTCCGCCATTTATGTGTAAATTTGGAAAGGTTTATATTTAGGGGAAAAGGGAAAGAGCCCTAAATGGAAAAGTCTTTGAATATTACATATTTCGTGGTTGAGGCTTCTCTTGTAGTTACAGGTTTGGTGAATCAAATCAAAATACTTTTTGTGGTCTCTATGTTCCCTTCCATCGTTAATCCATCATTATCAATGTTAATTATAATTGAAATTTTACCATTATTTTTATTTTTAGGTTAAAGAAGGATTAATTTACCTAATAAATTAGTTAGTGTTGTAGCATTAATTGAAATTTTACCATTATTTTTAGGTTGAAGAAGGATTAATTTACCTAATAAATTAGTTAGTGTTGTAGCATTTCAGGTGGCACTTTCTCATGGAGCTCCGTCTTGTGTCTAGTTCACGAAGAAGAGTCTTGGCCACTCGACGACGCCCCATGGCCAGCTGCAGTACGGTGATCACGAGCTCTCCTTGACGAGATGTCGATTGTCCACGTTAAGATGCAACACCTGTTAGAAATCACGACTCTCCACAATGGTATGATATTGTCTACTTTGAGCATAAGCTTTCATTGCTTTGCTTTAGGCTTCCCCAAAAGGCCTAAGATAGTATATTCACTTATAAACCAATAATCTTCCACTAAATTAACCAATATGGGGCTCTCTCCCAATAATCTAATCTAAGTTCTATGACCAAATGAAAATGCAAACACAGATTTCATTTTCCCAATGTGAAGTCATTGAATAAAACAAGAATGTACACCATTCCTTGATTCCACGAGACAGAACGTCTCTAAATTGTAAAATTTAGTCCCACATTTATGTCTATTTGGTTCTGAACCAAACTTACATGAAACAGAAGTGACCAAGAATAAATTTAATCAACGCATTAATTTAGGAGGGCTATCTACATAAAATGGAATGATACAGAAAAAAGCCTAACTTAATAAATAGTATAAAACATTTGTATACTATTTTTGTCGCATTCATAATACACACTTGAAATCAAGATTCTTTTATGCTAGGGGGCAAAACATAAACCATAACTTCACCGGCAAATTAAGCTCTACCACTGCCACTGCCACTCGGAGGATGACAAAACGATATAACTGCAAAGAACACAATCATCTGGTTCCAACTACAATTACTTGTATGGTATCACGTACAGCTACAGTAAAGTACCTCGTATTGGAGTAAAGTACCTCGTATTGGAGTTCGTCGTCATAGTATGCCTTTGACCCAGCAAAAAGAATCAAGTTCTTCTCTGCACGATAATTATGGAATTAAGGACGGTCAAATATTCAATAAAGAAATTAATTGCTGATAAGCGCCAAGGCTGGATTTGCAAATGCAAAGCTAGAAGTCCTTTTAAGATCCTTGCAAATTTTTACAAATAAAGCTAACTTAACGATTCTTAACGATTGATTCCAACCAAGAGATAGTTAGAAGGATGAATAACTCTCATTCGAGTACTTAATGGTTGGATTCATATCAATTTCCTTACACATGAAATTGTTTTACCTTGAAAGATTGTGGGAGTAAATAGTTGCATCAACTTCCATTTATTTGCTTTTCAAGATATAAGTCTAATTGCCCAGTTGCCGCCAGTATAAAACCTTCAAAAGTAGTGTTAAAACGTTAATATATTAGGTCATGATTTTAATAGCGAAGATAAAAAATGTTGTAATATAAACAAACAGATACCAAAGTTGAAATAAGTAAATTTGTAAAACGGACATGGTGTTTCAGAACTGATGCTCTCACTAATCCAGGAACTGCTTCTACAAATTATTTGATGACAAATTGACAATTGGTATAATTTGCAAATTATCAGACTTTTTCAATAGTTTAGAGATGAACAAAAATATTATTCTCCAACCAGTCACTACTCTGAACCATCTACCTCCATATTCATGAGCCATCAAATTAGAGTGCTTCCAATAATAACAGTTGAGAGATAAATATGTTGAAAGCAATGAAAATGCTACGAGGTATGAACAGGATAAACAGGACAAGTGGACATAGAATTCATTGTCAAATAAATTTTACCTAGAAAGACAGGTGACGGCCTCCGGGGCCGTGATTTAAATTCTGGATGAAATTGTACACCCACATAGAAGGGATGGCTTGGAAGTTCTAAAATCTGAAGAAATACATAAAATCACAAATATTAATTTACTAATTTGATTCATAACAGGAATGAACTATATCATTTGATGACTTTGAATAGCTGGAATGCAATTAACAACTTAATTTTGACACCTGAAGATGACTGAGAACTATCACGTACCTCCATTCTTTTTCCAGTCTCATCCTTCCCAACAAATTTCAGGCCAGCTTCTTCAAATGTCTCGATGAACTCTGGGTTTACCTGCAACATAATGATTTTGCTCATGTCGCAATCATTCGCAATCATCAGACTTGCAGCCATAAACTTTAAAAACTTACCTCATATCTATGCCGATGCCGTTCATCTACATATTCTGAGTTATGATACCTATCCATCCAGGAAGAATTAAAAAGAGCAGGATAAGAAGTACAAAAAATCACAGCCAAGTGCAAAAACGAGACACAAGTACTATAGAAAGTTAAATAGCATATATCAGCCATAATTTCTTGTGGGCGGACAAACCATTTGCATTACAGACTTCCTGATGACAATATATATTACATGGGTAAATGAGTATTCAATACAACTAACTGATGCTAATCATATAGATACTTCAAATGTAGTTTCTCCAAAAAGTAATACCAGGGTGAAGCAAACTCATCATTAAATATTTAAACGTAAAAGAAATAAGAAATCACATACATCCTTGAAGTTATACAGTCAGCAGTCTGGAATACTGTTCTTCGAGATCCTAATCTCATAGTGCTTCCCATATGTGTCTTTGAACCCTACACATGAGTGCAAAGGGAAAGACGTCTTAACAGATAACGTTATAGAAGTAACTGAGCAGAAAGCAACATACAAATTGTCATTCAAGAAATCAGTACCTCAGGCATAAAAATGACAACAGGATACAGCGTCCCATCATCAAACTCTGTACTGTTTGCCTTTTCCCAACCCAAAACCTAAGACAAAGAAAACATAAGAGGATGGTAACAGCAACGACTGAAAGAACATGAATACAAAATACGAAACGGAAGTTTGCTTATGAAAAGAAAATTCTTACACTTCCAGCAAACTCAATTACAGATATCTGCATGCCTAAGCAAATCCCCAAGTACGGAACTTTGTTTTCTCTGGCATACTTTGCAGCCAATATCATGCCTTTCACACCTCGATCTCCAAATCCTCCAGGAACTAAGACACAGGATGCTTTCTGAAAGAATAGATTGTCAAGAAGGATCAGAAAGGCCTAAAACCAAATGCCACAAAAATCCCTCCCCCTTTGTGTCCAGCTTTTAAACATACCAACGTAATTTTATGATTTTCAACATTCCATTTTCAAAACCAAAATTATTGAAAATCACATCATAAAAACACATCATTTATACAGCTACATTTATTAGAAAAGAGAAGAAGCCACCCTGCTTCCAACCCAACTTTCCAAGGAGAGATGTTTATATAACCATTCCTTCCTCAACAGAATTGGCTGCTTCAGAAAAGTTATAGTTATAGTTGACATGTATGCTAGTAAAAAACAGTACACATGGAGGAAAATCCTACCCTCAGGGTCTCCCACGCAGCAGCATGTGCTTCCGGTTTCTACAAAAGAACAGTGCATTATTTAAATGATGGAATTCTGAACTAATAAGGAGTATTTGTGATGCCATGTACAAAAAAAAAAATACCAATTTGGAACTTTCATCCTCAAGGTCAGTAGCCGCAATCCAATCTATTGATGGCTTCAAAGAACATGCAACGCACGCATGAAGAAGGGCCTGCAAAATTGATGTGGATCCCAACAGTTCACACAAAAGCAAAAAGATACAATGGTTTCTTGTTATTTATAGCTAGAAATTAACCAAACTTCAAATAAATGAAACAATACTCATTTTGCAGTTAAAACAAGCAAGATTGAATAAAACCTTACAACTTTTGAAACTTAGACACAGGCCCACATTTATGCATGTAGAAATTAGAAAAGTTGATTTCTTTCTGGAAGTACTAGAATAGCACCTTCACAACAGAAAGGTATGAATCTGTCAAACCAACGTACTTTCCAACCATCGCAATTTTCACCTAGAAGAAAACCAAAATTTTGATTATCTTAGAGTTCACAGAAAACATGTAGACAGACATACATAAATTACAGCATAAATTAGACTTAACTGAATTTGTGAGATTGTCATAAGTTGCAGCCATATTTGTCCAGTCACGCAAATCAGGAGCAGTGGCAATCCTAGGACAAAACATAAATAATAGTTAGCATATTTAATCAAGGTGAAATTTAAGCTGCTTCTACAAATCTTAAACAACTTCTATTTGATGGATCAAACATTTTCTTTTAGAGCATTTCTCCTAAGCTACTTAATTCATGTAATGTCTTCGAAGGGCAACATACACCATAAGGCAATAAGTTCCTCATCTGTCTAGACGGAGAGATGCACAAAGAGCATTAAGTGGAGTGAGGCAGAATTCATGAAGCACATATAAACCCAAATTTGTGGCTATTTGATTGACACTTCAAACAGCAATCTACATGCCATAATGGGTAGCTTCAAAAATTGACAAATTGAACTCTTAAGAAGAATAAACTCAAGTTGATTTGTTCTCGCAAGACACAATCTGAAGGTGTAATGTCAGCTTTACAGAAAAGAGATCTAAGAAAATTACCTGACCAAGTTGAGTTGTTTAAGAATTGAATGATGAGCATTCTGGTTCTGTCGCAGAAACAAACCCAAGAAACAGTAAGTGAAATTTCCAGTGAACAACTAAGCCATAAACAAAGGAAGAAATGCAAAATCTGCATGCAAATATCCATATGCATAAATACATACATACGTACCGTAAGCAAAAGCGGAATATGCCAGATGTTTGGGACATCATGGATATTCAGAATATTACAGGCCTGGATAAAATTCAAAAAGGTTATGTGCATAAAATAAGTAAAATTATGAAAACATAAATCCATACAAAAATAAAAATTTCAATTAACAACTCACTGGAACATGGCAAAACTGAGAAAGCTTCTCCTTCGTATTGTCCAGTAAAGGCTACAGAAAATTCAAAAGAAAAACCTTAAGACACCTTGAAATATCAAAACTATTGTATGTAATGAATGTGAAGGCAAAAATTTTACATTTAATAAAAATTACGGAGCAATTAGAATGAGGTCATACTCCAATTAAATATTAACTAAATAACTACCAAAGACAACACAAAACCATAGTACATATAACCAAACCAGCAGGTCCGTGCAATAGCAGGGCAGGAAAGAAACTAAATGAACTAAGGTGATCATTGTGAACCCATACTATGATGTCAAAGGAAGAAAAGAAAATGTACCTGAGCAGATCGGCATGCTAGCAGATGTGGAGTTAAGCCTAAAGCTCTGAGTTCTCGAACACTGACTTGTGTAGGCTTTGTTTTCTGTGTTTTAAAACAAATAGTGAGAACTACATTCATCAAAGAATGGTGAAAGAAAAATTTACCACCGGCATAAATAACTGCTCACAGAGCATAAATTATATACAAACTATTTGTACAGTATATAAAGATAGATTATTACTTGCTCTCCAACAACTCCCAATACTGGTATTAAGCTCACGTGGATGAGGCAGAAATTGTCTGGACCTAACAACCCAATTAAAAGGTGAGACGATTCACACCTATTGGTTGTAAGAGCGTGATCTACAACTATTGCATATAAGAATTATATATGGCCACCTCAAGTGGTTATCAAACAGAAAGTATGAACTTACCAACTGAAAAGGACAATTGTCGCAAAGCTTCAATAAACGGCATTGATTCAATGTCACCTTAAGAAGACAACTAAAATTTTATTTCATGAAACAAAACATAAATTATCAAAATTCTACTGGGGAAATGTCTGACAAATGTAGAAGTTAGGTTACCAACAGTCCCTCCTAATTCTATCACGCAGACATCAGCAGGGCCCTCTTGGCCATCCATGGGAATGGTAGCTACTGACTCGATGTGGTTTTTAATGGCATCGGAGATGTGTGGAACTACCTGAATTCAAATAAATAATATAAATAATAATGAAAAATAACTAGTATGAAAAAGTTCAGAGCAGACTAATAAGGAAAAACGGCAGCATAATACAAAAGAAGCATTACCTGAACGGTCTTCCCAAGGTAATCACCTCTTCGCTCCTTCTCGAGAACAGACTAATACATTTGCATGGATGGAATCAATTAGCAAGCTATAGAATTCTTAATAGATACTTACAACTTGAAACAAAAATCATTCCAACAACCTGATATATTTTTCCTGCAGTAATATTGTTCTCTCTTGTCAACGTTATATCTAGGAAACGTTCATAGTTTCCCAGGTCTAAATCAACCTGAAATTTGAAAACAAGTAAATAACCTGTGAATTACTTAAGTACAATCATACCTCTACTACAACTGAAACCAATACATGCAGCGAGGCAAATCTATACAATCAAGTATACACCGTGTCTCAAATGGAAATACGCAGTGTTGTTTTTGTATGGCTAGAAAGGAAGATACCTCACCGCTATCATCAAGAACAAAAACTTCCCCGTGTTCAAAAGGAGACATGGTACCAGCATCCATATTCAAGTACGGATCTGCAAATTCAAACGCAACAAAGCATTAAGGATCAATTCACACGCATACAAGAAGTCGAACCATAATCGACTTTCCTATGGACAACACTGAAGCAGACATGCACATCATCACCACGGCAATGAGAAGCAATCAAAGAAATGGAAAAGAAACTACGCTTAAAAAGACAAAAAAAAGTAGGTAAAAGACTCGTCATCAAGATGTCACCATGACGAACTAATCTTCAGTCTAAGAGAACACTATCACTTGAAAATTTTCCAAAATCCAAAAAAGGACACTGATCAAAATCAAATAAACGGAATCCAAAACATGCAGAGTAAGCAAACGAGTACGCAGAGGAGAAAACTCGTTTAAGAAACGACAACATTATGCAGTTCCGGGAACATAATGCAGCAGGAATCAAAAACAGCAGGTGAAGAACAGAGTATCAGAGCATAGAAAACGTGGTTCTTCAGCGATAACAAGAAGCAAAAATAAAAAGAAAAGAGAAGAAAACCTATTTTAATGGAGGTGACTCGCAGGCCACAGGCTTTGAGAACGAGACCGATACTACTGGCGGTGACGCCTTTGCCGAGTCCACTAACGACGCCGCCAGTGACCAAAACGTACTTCATTGTGAAGAAATCGAGAGGAATACAAGTCGTTGGCGGTAATGTCGCCTGAGCAGGAACGGTTGAAGAAGAAGAAGAAGAAGAAGAAAAAGAAGAAGAAGAAGAAGAAGAAGAAGGTGGTGGAGGTTCGGCTTTGTTTGTTTGTTCGTTTGTTTTTGGAGGTTTTATAGTAAACCTAGAAAAAGAGACCGAAGTAAAAAGGGGTTTTGACTCACAGTCAGGACTGAACTCTCTGTAACTAAAATCATGCGATGATTATAATATTCATTTCTATTTTTTTATAACATTAATTTTATAAATAAATCCTATACATGCTTTTCAAAATTATTATATTATATAGTCTATGAATTTAGCATGACATTTAATTCAACTATTTCTTTTTATAATTATGCATCTGGTTACATTATTATACTCTTATTAATAACATTTTATCGTATTTATTACAAATTTATTATACTTCTCACCATTTTATTCCTAATTTTGACGTTAAATGCTATTTAGGCTATCATATATAAATTATATTTTTTTAAAAGTAATTTAATTCATATAAAATTTATTATAAAAATCTATACTAACCCGCTTTAAATTACTAATTATTTCACAATTGTCTTATAAAATCATCTTATTTATATATATAAACTATAAAAATATACTAATTACGTTCAAGATGGATCTAACCATATATGCCCGAGAGGTCAACATTGGTGGTAGGTAAAGAGTTGTAATCAAAATTTACTTATTTCACCGAAATTTATTATAAACTTGATTTTTTTTCTATTGGTTTCTCTTATTTCTCTCTAATTTTCGTGCTAAAAAAATTTAAAACGATAATGAAATGAACTATTAATTCTCGGGTATTAATTATCTAACCTATCCAAACACATATATTTAAATCCTAAATTATTCTCCTATATACCTATCATATAATGTATAAGATCCAAAGAGGCCCACATAAACTTTTAATGTTTATTCATCAACAAAAAATTAGAATTAAATAAATAATCAACCAAAAACAAAAAATCTATAAATCATTTTTAGGTAAAAAGGAAAGGAAAAAAGGAACAGAATTCATTTACATTTTGAAATCCCTCAAAATCAAAATCAATAAAGTACAAAATTTCTCACAGAATCTTTTGTTTCAAATCCTAAGTTGATGATATTTAATTTTTCTCTCAGGAACATTCATATGCATGTCTCTAAAGTTTTGACTTTATGTCTCCACACATTTGTCTGTTTTCTCTCTGTAAAACAGTGAAAAAAGTGAAGGAAAACAAAACAGAGCTCTATTCAATAATAATAAACTCAGAGGCCAACAAAACTACAAAAAAAAAAATTATGAAGTGCCATGTGAGAGTTTGCTTAAATTCGGATAAACATGAACTTGGACCAATGGGCGAGGAGTTAAGAAGAAGATTGAACAAAACTTGATAGAATGTTTCTCTTCAAGGTGAACTCGTCTGCTTTCGCTGGGCTTACCGACTGCGTTCCATGCAAAAATGACAAACACAAGAAATGGCAGAGCAACTTGTCAGCTGAAGTTTACGAATGTCTTGAGATAAGATATGTTCAGACAAGTAACTAACACATCTTTATGATATATTTCAGCACCTCCAAATACCGACAGTCTACATACGTTTTTACCTCATAAATGCATTTGTTTGTATTTATAGGAACCAAATGTTGTAACATGCAAAGGGGAGAAGAAAAAAAAGAAAAAAAAAACAATTTAAAGCCCTTCGTGAAGTTTTTAAAAGGCGTTTACTAGGGAGAGGTTTACACACCCTTATAAAGAATACTTCGTTCTCCTCCCTAACCGACAATCGATGTGGGATCTCATAATCCACCCCTCTTCGGGGCACATCGGCACGCTGTCCGGTGTCTGACTCTGATACCATTTGTAACGGTCAAATCCACTACTAACAAATATTGTCCTCATTGAGATTTCCCTTTTGGACTTTCCCTCAAAGTTTTTAAAATGCATCTACTATGAAGAGGTTTCACACCCTTAATAAAAAATGCTTTGTTCTCCTCCCCAGCTGAGGTGGGATTCTATTTATATTGAGCTCAAAATCACCGAGTATAATTATTCTCACCCAAATCCTACCAACCAATCTATTTGATTCCAACATTTTTCTCTAGTTTATATATGTAATTAAAAAAGTAATATATATGCATTAATGGTTTTAAAACAAAATAACCCTTGGAAGTAAATAACATAAGACTACTAGTGCTATATTCTAAAATAAACCTCTCGACAGCAGTTAAGATCTAGTGATTAGCCATATGTAAGTATAGCACGACCCCACAGATTTTAGGACAAAAACCCCAAACAGGGCTTTATTTATTGCATAGAAAAAACATTGTAAACATAAGGTCTTGGTAAAACTTAGACTTACCTTGTCGAGTATGCGCTGAATCCTCTCAATCTCAGACTTAGCATATCCATCACCTTTCTCCAGGCACTTTTTAGCAGATTTCACGTATATCTTTCCATGCCTGTAGCAGAGTAATCAACAACTATGATTAATAATTTCACCATAATCCTGCAGTAAGTTTCTGGACACGCATAGGATATAGAACTATAAACCATACAACGCTTTTTGAATCATTATAGACGCTATTGTTCTTAAGAAACTGAATGAAAAAATCAAACAAAAATTGCGTACCTTGCATCAGATCCACTAAGCTTTCCAGCTTCCTCTTCCATCTTGGCAACAACATTCTTTTTCTCTCCATTGCTAGCAGCTACGAACTCCTTCACCAATGATTCTAAACTAGCAACTAGACCAGCCTACAAGAAAAATCACATATTTGAGTATTAACATAAAAGAAGAAAATAAAATTTAAACATCGAAGGGTTTGGTTGCTTGCTAACATTTACTGTAAGCTGACCCTTGGAGTCACGATTGGTCCCACTCTTTAAATTAATGAAATTAACAAAGTCATCAACATCTCTGCCACCGTCGTAGTCTTCACCATCCTTGTTGTCTTTTGGGAAGAATTTAAATGCAGGGAAACCACTTATGCCATACCTGTAAAAATACAAAAGATAACCGACCTTTAACAATAACTTAGAGAAATCATTAAGAGACAAACCCCACAGCAAATTAAACTTACTTTCCAGATAGATCACGATATTTGTCAGCATCTAATTTAGCAATTACTACGCCATCTTCCAATTTAAATGCCGTTGCCACCTTTTCATATATCTGTAGAGGGATTATATAATATGATATTAAATTATTTATTATTCATGATAATTTGCCAGCAAAAGCCTAAGAAGAAAACTACTTACCGGAGCAAGGCTCTTGCAGTGGCCACACCTGAAATATAGAATTGATCAGATACTTTGAAATCATGCTAAAATAACTCGAAGAAAGGACAGAAAGTTAAATACCAGGGTGCGTAATACTCAACCAGCACATCCTTATTTGCATCTAGAACAATCTCATTGAAATTATCAGGTGAAAGAACTACAACACTGGATGGAATTGAAGCTATCTTCACATTGGTTCCTGGATGAACAGATGTTGATGAATAGAGAAAACCCCAAAGAACATAAGTTACCGTATCAGCATGGGACTTCCGAAGATTTGGTTTCTTGCAACTTTTATTGACAATTATAGTACAACAAGTTGAATCCGGAAACAAATTTATTGAGTAAACACTAGAAATGCATCTAAATATATGTATGACAAGTAAGACATATTCTTCGTAAATACTGGCACTAAGAAAAGAGATGGAAAGGGCATAAAAACCATCATATGGACGTGAGCTCTGTGTTCATATGTAAATAGTGGCACGCTTCAGAACAATACAGCAAAGAGTGAAATGCAAGGAGAACGAATTAACAGTGTAAAATGGAGAACATTGTCTAATTCAGACCAACCAAATGAGGATTTAAAAATAAGATGACTTTACAAGAATGGACAACTACCTGCTTCACTGTTGACAAATTCGGCAAGGGCTTCTGCTGTCAGTTGACCTTCATACCTACATAAGAGATTATGAAATCAAGTATAAATCAAACCTCCTCAGTGTTATTTATAAAACAGCTTTCTTACATTTTCGGTTCGAGTGATCCCTTGGGGAACCATTGAATTGTTGGGTATCCAGAGACTCCATATTTGCTGCATACGCCCTTGTGCTCATCACAGTCAACCTATAAAATATGATTAAGAATTACCATATTAACTCTCCATCACAAATTGGGAAAGAGAATTCGAGTAACAAGGGAAAATAATAGTCATGATGGGCATCAAAGATTTTACACATTGTATTAAAAAATTGACATAGAACGAACGGTGAAGAACTGACTGACCTTTCCGATCAAAACAGATTTGGCTCTCTTAAAGCTGCTTCCAAGCTTTTCATACTCTGGCGCAAGCTTCTTACAGTGCCCACACCTATTACCATAACAGGGTAAGGTAGGGCTTCATTATACACATGATCGGGGGGAACAATTACGATAAATTGGAGATATCACTCAATGACTACATATAGATCCCCAGGCACCAGAATTAGTAATACGATTAATTTCAATCACTACTTTTCTCTTTCACTAAGAACTGCAGCAAAAGTGAGTTCAAAGAACTGGCGGATCAATCTTCACATAGCATACACATCCGTCCCCAGGCCATGAAAACTAAAACTACAAACTACAAACTCAACAGAGAGAAACGTGGACAGTTAAAATAAAAATGACCGATGCGACAAGGAAATAGCCCCCGACATTTACAAAATATTCCCGACATAAGAAAAGAACATTTCCGTCATTGATCATTCACTGTTCCACTTTATATATTCTCTTCCACTGAGGAACGAAAACAGAGGTGAGGCAAACAGATTTCAGACAAGTTTCCAACGTCAACAAACGGATGTACAACCAAGCTATCACAAACAACAGCAAAAACTTCACAACTGAGAATCGAAAAATTTCAGTAACTATTCAATTTCAAATCATAAGAAGAAGGATTACCAAGGAGCATAGAACTCAACCAGAGCTCCTCTATCTTGGCCAACCTCTTTCTCGAAGTTGTCCTCCGTCAACACAACAACATCGTCGGGCACTGCCGATGAAAGAATCATGGCCAATGCGGCGAACGCGAACCAGATCTGATGCTTCGCCATTTTTACGATTATTTCAGTTTGGAAGGAAATACTGAGAATTTGTTATAAATATCGGGAAGTCGGACTGCCTATTGAAGCAGGTGAAGTTTGACTATGAATTTTAGTCTGTGGAACTCGTTTTCATCTCACCCTGCGATTACGGAAAACTGTTATATGACCACGTGGCGTGAAATAATTGGCTAGTTCTTGGGATACACGATTCTTAATGTGGGGGAGATTCTCACTTGATTGTCGTCCAAAGTGTTGACGTGGCGAACTGTGAAAGGCTTGAGTACGTTGTGCCGCAGGTGTGGCTTTAATTTAATGAACTCCAGTTTAATGATTTGCAGTTATTTTCCGTTAGTGTTATTTTAAATTAAAAATGTTGGACGATCAAAAGTCCCATCTCGGCTAATCCCACATCGGAATTATCATGGGTTTATAATCAAATAATACTCTCTCTATTGGTTTGAGCCCTTTCAGGAAACCAAAACAACGCCATGAGAGCTTATGCTCATGGTGGATAATATCATAACATTACGAAGAGTCGTGTTACCTAAAATGGTTTGAGCCCTTTCGGGAAACCAAAACAACGCCATGAGAGCTTATGCTCATGGTGGATAATATCATAACATTACGAAGAGTCGTGTTACCTAAAATGGTATGAGCCCTTTCGGGAAACCAAAACAACGCCATGAGAGCTTATGCTCATGGTGGATAATATCATAACATTACGAAGAGTCGTGTTACCTAAAATGGTTTGAGCCCTTTCGGGAAACCAAAACAACGCCATGAGAGCTTATGCTCATGGTGGATAATATCATAACATTACGAAGAGTCGTGTTACCTAAAATGGTATCAGAGTCGTGCCTTAAACTTAGTCGTGCCAATAGATTGGTAACTCTAAAAAAAAAAAAGGGGTCGAGCCTCCTCGAAAACATAGTAAGAAATGACTAAGACACCAAAAGAAAAAGGAGTCGAGTCTCGATTAAGGTGAGATGTACTTTGTTCTAGGGATTTAGTGAATGATCATGAATTATATAGAGTAGTCTCGTGCTAAAAGAAATTAAATGAATTTATTTTAATAACAAATAAATATAAATTAAAAATATTAAATGGACTAAAATAGTAATTTTTACACTTATATTTAAATTTCTTTCGTTTTTTTATTTTATAAAAGCTGGGAAAAGCGAACTCCTACGTGGCAGGAAAGGATTGGTTGGTATTCAATAAGCTCGCATTTGATTGGTCCATTCCAAGAAGAACACGTCGCCAAGCGTAGTCACTGGACAAAGTCATTTACTTCGCCATATTTCTGTTTTCGTGGAATCAATTCGACGACCAAGTTCAGGTGACGACTCCGGTCCTGAATTCCAGAGCGAAAATTTGAAAGAAGGGCAAGTAGGAAGTTCGTTTGATCTTCGTGAAAATTCAGTGATGTGCCTCATTGATCTGTGATCGTATCGGACAAACTCCGAATCGTCTCTCAGAGAGTTTGAAATCCCCTCTTTTGTGTTTCTTCCATCGTTGATCACTCTCTCAGATGGCGCACCGAAGAACGAAGCTCCTCTTCGTTGTTTGTGCCTTCTGCTACGTTTTTTCCGGCATTGCAGGGTATTGTTGAATGACGCAACACTCATCTCGAATACGTCTTTGTTGCTTCACTGCAATGGCTATATTTCATCTCGCTTTCTGCTGATTTTTCTTGTTTCTTTTGTTATCAGGAAGAGCTATTATGACATACTGCAGGTGCCGAAGGGTGCCTCGGACGAGCAGATCAAAAGGGCTTATAGGAAGCTCGCTCTGAAGTACCATCCTGATAAGAATCAGGGAAATGAGGAAGCCAATAAACGATTTGCGGAAATTAGCAATGGTAATTTTCTTCCCCATTTGATATATTATTTTCCAAGATTGTGCACTACTTTTCAGCTTCTGGATTTATTAATTTGGTTGTGTGATTTAGCTTACGAGGTTCTATCGGACGGGGAGAAGAGAAACATTTATGATAAGTATGGAGAGGAAGGTCTGAAACAGCATGCTGCCAGTGGAGGTAGAGGAGGAGGGATGGGAATGAACATTCAGGATATTTTTAGCCAGTAAGTTAATCTTTCTTATTGCATATTGAATTTTCTCTGATGGGGTTGCCTATGGTTCGCATAGTCATCATTGGTTACAGCTCTTGATGTTAAGTCCATTATTGAAGCAAAGTAATGGTGTGTAACTGACTCTAGCCATGATCTTCCATGTACAGGCTATCCAATTTAGTTTAGATATGGCTTCTAATTTGTGTGCTTGCTTAGAACTTTGGGGGTTTTGTGGTAATTTGATTTCAATTCTGAGATTTTGTGTGAGTATTGAGTACAGACATTGTAAATTTTGAAGGTTTTTTGGCGGAGGAGGTGGTATGGAGGAGGAAGAGAAAATTCCAAAAGGGGATGACGTAATTGTGGAATTAGATGCATCACTAGAAGATCTCTACATGGGTGGTTCATTGAAGGTAAGGTATTTTCCTGTTGCATTTTACATAATTGCTCAATATTTCCGAGGTATTATTTGGGGGGGACGGTTTCGTGAAGTTTTCGAAATGACTTGTGATCAAGCAATCCTAATCTTTAGTCTATCGATCCAAGCAAGAACCCTTGAATTAAAGAGAATTAACATCTTACAAAATTTGGGTCAATCAAGAGATAAAGACTAAAATTAGATTACTTTTTAAAATCAAGGATCTAGAGGCAAGATTTGGAACCAAATTCTAAATTGGATCGCAGGAGTTATGACCATGAATGGTAAGTGTGGTAACTTCTCACTACCAAATGCCCACTACAAGAGGTTATGAAATTAAAATAATAAATGAAGTTTTTAAAGAAATTATCAATCAAAGTGCTATTATGGCAACCTTATTCTCCACTTCAATCTTGCAAATGTTAACTTCCAAAGTTTCAAATGGTTCTTTCTCACTTGAGTTAACTTGTAACACATGAAATAGAGGTTGAACCGAACCTATCCAATTTTGTAGATGAAAAATGAATGCTTGTTTAATCTTTCTGGCCTTTAACGGTGTAATTGGTCCAGTTGAAACATTTGGAACCTTATGACTTGGTCTACTTGTTTATTTGCTTATGGGCCAGTATTTTTTGTTAACAAGAAAGAAAAATTACGTAAAAGGGAGAGAGATAATCTCAAAAGTTGGCCAGAGGAGTTACAAGAACTCTCTTAGTGGCTTTAATGTCATAGGAATTCTTATCCTGAAAAAGTTAAAATCTGTTTGTGGACTCTTCCGTCAGACGGTTTCATATCTCTATTATAGGATTCAGAAGAAACACTGTCATCACATCTTCTTCCAATTAGTTTGATCTTGTAAACAAGAAATTGAAACAATGGTCCTCCTTTCCCTAAGGTGCCCTAGAAGGGCTCACAATTTGCTCTGCTTTGTTTTATATGGCCATAATTCCATTACTTCAGGGAGAAAGCTATGAACCATGCTTAATGCCATTAGGTTCATTTTATGGGAGATGTGGTTAGAAGAAGAAATTGCAGGATCTTCTAATGAGAGGAATCTGTTTTCTTTACTTGTTCTTGGGGCCTTTTGCAATTATCTCTCATTCATTTGTATCTGGTCGGAGAGGACCTTTGTCATTCCTTAGACTCAGTTAACTTTTTTGCCTTGTAACTTCATTTGATCATGAAATTGTTTCCTATTAAAATCATGTCTTGTTCTAGAAAACCATTTTCATAAAACTGTGCCTCAAATGAAGTCCTCGTGTCCTCCATTCAATTCACCATTTAAACCTTGGCGCCTCTCCCGTCCCGAAGTTATCATTGTATATGAATGTGGTTTTGGTCTCTTTCATATGCCTCTGAATAGATTTGATCCAGGGATACTGTTTCTCATTATCAATTTCAATTTTGAAAATTATGGACTAAGACGCATCTGTAGCTGAGCTCTACCACTCTAATGGTGATATCCCACTATTTTTTTTTCCATAGCTGTTTGGAGCCTTCTCCTTGCTTCGATTGGATTTTTCTTCTTTAATCTCTACATCCCCTAGTATTTTGACTGTAAAATTTGCTAATGGCTGTTATCAACATTGGATTCCAGGTATGGAGGGAAAAAAACATATTAAAGCCAGCACCAGGCAAGAGGCGGTGTAATTGTAGAAATGAAGTCTATCACAAGCAGATTGGTCCTGGAATGTTCCAACAGATGACAGAACAAGTATGTGTTCTTGTTTAACAAAATTTCTTACTAAGTCATCCAACACTTGTTCACAAATTCAATTATTTCTTGCACTCATCATGTTTTATTGAGTCTTGTGTCTGTTCTTTCTTTTACTCTTTCAGGTCTGTGAGCAATGCCCCAATGTTAAATTCGAAAGAGAAGGATACTTCGTTACTGTCGATATCGAGAAAGGAATGCAAGATGGGCAAGTAAGAAACACTAATCTTCATCTGGATTGTTTCAAGAAAGCATATGCTGATGTTGCATATTTGAGTCAGAATGCTTAAATTTATCTTTGAAACTATAATGTTCTCTAAAGAAGTGATTCGACAACTTTGAATCCATAAATTTGAGATATTTGCAGTGACGTACTTCCTTTCATGAACATAAAAAAACCCTTTGGTGTTGCAGGAGGTCACTTTCTATGAAGATGGTGAGCCTATGATAGATGGAGAAGCTGGAGATCTTAGAGTTAGTTCTTTTCCATTATTCAACTAGTTCCATTGTGATTGTATTTGCTGAAAGTTTTGAAAATCATTTACTTTTATGTTCAACAGTTCCGCATCCGCACCGCACCACATGATCTTTTCAGAAGGGAAGGCAATGATTTACATGCTACTGTGACCATCACCCTGGTAACTCTGAAACTATATTTTTGATGGTTTATTTTGATCTTTTACAACCCTATGGCTACTAAACTTTACATTACTTGGACGCATGCTGTTTAGTATTAAGGCTTTTTGAGTCCTAGTCACCCTTTAAAAGTTAATACGTTTGAACACATTAGATCACATTTCTTGGGCGTCTTCTTAATTCTCAAAGTTATTACGTTTGAACACACTAGATCACTTTTCTTGGGTGTCGTCTTGATTCTCAAAGTTAATACGTTTGAACACACTAGATCACTTTTCTTGGGGGTCTTCTTGATTCTCAAAGTTAAACATTTGAACACATATCACTTTTCTTGGGCGTCTTCTTGATTGTTGAAGTTAATACGTTTGAACACAATATATCACTTTTCTTGGGCATCTTCTTGATTGTCAAAATTAATACGTTTGAACACACTAGATCACTTTTCTTGAGCACCTTCTTGATTCTCAAAGTTAATACGTTTGAACCCACTAGATCACTTTCTTGGGTGTCTTCTTGATTCTCGAAGTTAATACATTCAAACAACTTCAATCGATCAGGTACAAGCTCTGGTCGGTTTCGAAAAAAGTCTCAAACACCTCGACGAACATTTAGTCGAAATCGGAACCAAGGTGAGCCAGAGTATTTACACCTTTTTTTGCATTCTATCTCCATCATCAAGTCCTTCATAAATCCAATCACAACCCAAAATAACTTCTGTTACTGTGATCATGATTAGGGAATTACAAAACCCAAGGAAGTAAGAAAGTTCAAAGGAGAGGGGATGCCATTGCATTTCAGCACAAAGAAAGGGGATCTTTATGTCACATTTGAGGTGTTATTTCCCACATCGTTAACAGAGGATCAGAAGACAAATATCCAGAAAATTCTTGGTTAGTTTCTTCTTTTTTTTCTTCTTTCTTTTTGTTGTGCTAAAAAAGATATATATATATATATATATATATATATACCCATTGTAGTAGGCTGTAGCATGTGGTGGATCATTATAAACATTTGGTATCGCTGAGCCCTGCAGAAGTTTTGATTGATTTATTTAACATGTTATCTATAATGATATTCATCCTTCATATTGTTAACTCATTCTAAGTTGAACCTTTTTTTTTTTTTTTACATCGTCATTTATGACAAATTAGGATTTAAGAATCAAATTTACTCCTCTAGTGAATCAAAATATATTGGTATCTATAGTTTAGAGAAGATTAGCACGCTGACTTCGAGCTAGCTAAGAAGGAGCACTCCTCTCCCTCCTCTCTCCTTCTTGGCTACAGGATGACTCCAGTGCTTTGGGTACTACGGACCCTCTGCCATCTATTGCAGCAAAGTCGTTATTTGACTACTCTGCGCCCCCTCAAAGAACGGTAAAAGACTTTTCAGAAATCACCAGCTGAATTCTCTTTTCCCTCTTCAGATACTTAGTCTCCACGTACTAGTCTCCACCTCAACGGATCTTAGCTGCAATCCAAATCTCACCTATATATATAATTTAGTTATTTATTAAAAAATAAAATAAAATAACTATATTTTCCATTTAAAAAATATGAAATTAGTATATTCTTGTACGGCAGCTCAGCTAGCCAATCTAACCGATAGATGATGCTTATAAAAAAATGTTTTGTTCTTGGAATCTCACAATTAAAAAAAAAAAAAAAAAAAAAAAACNAAAAATCCAATCAACCCTATTTTTTTTGGATTATGAATTTAAAAACTCAGAACTTTAAATGGGCCAAATTCAATTAAAATATATTTTTGTTTGATTAAATTATATATTTCATAATAGACCATTGGTTTTTTAACGTTAATGCGCCTATAATATTGTTTAAAAGCATGTGCTAACTTAGGTAGAGTTTTCAAATCAATAAAGGCATTTATTTCTTTTCAATATTAATACGAAGGATTAACATAATTTTTTTAATACATAGTTTCAAATTTAAATATTAACTTAGAAAATGTAAAATATTTTATTATTCCTACTTTAATATACTAGTTTCAATAATTCCTAACTATTAATTGTTATGTTAGATTAATCTTGTGACATTTACCTCTAAACTTTCATATATTATATTTTGTTAAATTAATATTTTGATATTTACTAATATAAATATGGTGCCTTCTTGTTCTATAAATTAAAATGAAAAAACGTTGCTTAAAAAGAAAATATAAAACTAATTTCACTTTGAAAAAAAAAATTAGTTCCTATAATTTAATGTAAAAACGAAATTCTAATTTTTAAAATCATACCTAGATTCAGACTTATAATTTATATAAATTAAAATTTTTAACTCGATTTATACTGTTTATTTTAAATAATTGACCATTTTTAAATAGTTTTTTTTTTTTTAAATACAAAATTAATTTATAATCTTTTTTTTTTAATTACAAGTGAACTAGAATATTTTACTAGCACCAATTATATTTTTTATTTTATTAAAAACTCAATTGTTACAAATAAATAAATAAAACACTAATTAGTTTTAACTCAACAATTTACCCGTTTATTAATGAAAAATAAGTCGGCTTAATTTTTTATTTTTTGAAATTTAATTACACGGAAACTAAAAAACGACAAAACATTATCCATATTTAGTCCAAAATCGGAATAGTCCCATTTTCCGAAAAAGAAAAAAACAAAAAATACCGGCAATTGTCGTTGTAGAAAAAATCGAACGGTTTAGAAGTACTCCACGTGGGAAATACGACTATCCAGGTGTCGACCGGATCGGGCGAGTTGAAATTGGTCCGGTACTCGCAGGCGAGTAGGTGAACGATCATCATGAGAAGTCGTGCAACACTGAAAGAAGAGAACGTAGATATTGCGGACACGTCAGGTATCTGCGTTGTATTTTGTCAACGTGTTATATACGCGCTTGCTGACGTGGTTAAATCCGGATAGCTCCAGAAACTTTTGAAACAAATGGGCGTTGTACTCACGCGCTTTCGTGGGAAATTAAATTATCTTCACAACCCATAACAAAGCGGCGTCGTTTTAATGTCTCCTCGTGGCTTCCGCCTATAAATGCACAGTTCCTTGTTTCTCTCTCTTGCCTGTCTCTCTCTAAATACGTGTGTACGAATTTCTCGTCGGAGTTCAACAGGACAACCCAAATTCAAAGATCGTGGCAATCGTTGGAGTCTATTTTATACGCTGTTGCTTGCGTGAATCTCGTGTAATTATCGGAATCTGATTGTAATTTTTGATCGATATAACTCTTGAGACCCAAAGCCAAAGAAGAAACAGAGTATTTTGTTTATTGGAAATCGGTTTTGGAAACAACGAAGTGATGGATATCTTCTGTTTGAATCCTGGAACCTATGGGATTTCTTCGTCGTTTTCAGTGAATGCGGCTCTTGATGTTCGTGCGAATCCATCTCAGGTCAGTACAACCGGTAGGTCGGCGGCGGCGGCGGCGGTTGAGAAACCGCAGAAAATGATTTCGCCGTCTTCGTCGTCTTCTTCATCTTCGTTTCGGAAGTTTTCTTTGAAGCATCCTCTGCAATCGCTGTGGAGTCGGAGTGGTGAAGCTGGGAATCCGAGGCGAGGCGGTTTGGCGCTTGACGACGCCGTTTTGGTAGAGAGTGAAAACGATCGGAGAGTCGTTCTTGAGGAGGAAAGTGAGAATGTAGCAATTGGATCGGAGTGGAGAGATGGAAATTGGGTGATGAAGATTTTAAGAGTGAGATCTCTGTGGAGAGAGGAAGAGAAGCAGGGAAATGCTGAGGAAGTGGTTGAAAACGAGATGGACGAAGATCGAGCAAGTGCTTGTGATGGAGAAGAGGGCTGTGATACTTGCAGAATCGTTGAGGAAGAAGATGAAGAACAGATTGAATTTGATGAACACTCGTTTTCCAGATTGCTAAGACGGGTTTCGTTGGCTGAAGCGAGGTTATATGCTCAAATGTCGTATCTAGGGAACCTCGCGTACTCCATTTCCGAAATTAAGGTACATAATCTGATTCTATATCAAGAATTTTGTAATTTTGTTTCATAAATTAAAGAACTCCATGTCAAGATTTGTATGCTAGTCGAGCGATCTGAATGGCTTTTAACTACGGATCACTTCATTCTTCAAGAAGTTTTTCAGTGATAGATAGGAACAGAAACGATCTGGAATGATTCTGCTATGTTGATTTATCATATCAGTTCCTCTTTTCCTTCTATGATCTTGAGTTTTGATTCGTCTGTGGATGATTCTTATAAATCTGGTTTCATTTTGGTTAATCCAGCCGAAGAACCTGCTGAGGCATTATAATTTACGCTATATAACTTCTTCAATAGAAAAGAGGGAAATAGTTATGAAAACTGAGAAAAACCAAGAGCCATCTGAATCTAAAGAGGCTGAAAAGGATCTAAAAAATGATGAACAATGTGAAGAACAGAAGGATGGATATCAAATAAGTGCATCTACAGCTTATGAGATTGCTGCCTCTGCTGCTTCTTATTTGCATTCTCATACCAGAAACATACTTCCATTCAGATCCTCTAAAATTGGGGATTCGCTTGAAGCAAGTCAGAACAATGTTGACATGATGAATTCAGAGATGGCTTCTTTGATGGCAACCACCGACTCGGTTACTGCTGTTGTTGCTGCAAAGGAGGAAGTGAAGCAGGCTGTTGCAGATAATTTGAATTCGACTCGGTCATCACCTTGCGAATGGTTCGTGTGCGACGAGGTTGAGAGCGGTACAAGATTCTTCATCATCCAGGTACATTTACCTTCCCTCTTGCTAGAAAATGAAGAAATGAGGAATAGCCTCGGCATGAGGTCGCTGGAGGTTGGCATTTGGTCCGTTTTAAACAGATTTCGTTCTTTTTTGGACCGAGGATCTCGGTTCTTCATGATGTTAATCTAAGCATTAACAATCACTTGTTATAATTGGGAGATCCCATGTCGGTTGGAGAGGAGAACGAAACATTTCTTATAGAGGTGTGGAAACTCTCTCTAATAGACGCGTTTTAAAACTGTGAGGTTTAAGTTGATATGTAATGGACCAAAGTGGACAATATCTATTAGCGGTGAACTTAGGCTGTTACAAATGATATCAGAGCTAGACACCGAGCGGTGTGCCAGCGAGAATGTTGGCCCTCAATGGAGGTAGATTGGGAGATCTCACATCGGTTGGAGAGGAAAACAAAGCATTCCTTATAAGCGTGTAGAAACCTCTCCACAACAGACGCGTTTTAAAATCGTGGGACTGACGACCATACATAAGGGGCCAAAGCGGACAATATTTGTTAGCGGTGTACTTGGGCTGTTACAAATGGTATCAGAGCCAAACACTGGGCGGTGTGCCAGCGAGGACGTTGGCCCCCAAGGGAGGTAGATTGTGAGATCCCACATTGGTTGGAGAGGAGAACAAAACATTCCTTACAACGGTGTAGAAACCTCTCTCTAATAAATGCGTTTTAAAACTGTGAGGCTGACGATGATACGTAATGGGTCAAAGCGGACAATATCAGCTAGCGATGAACTATGTATTTGGCCTAATTTTGATGGTCTTTCCTTCCTTTGGTGTAGGGATCTGAGTCACTGGCATCTTGGCAAGCAAATTTGCTTTTTGAACCCATTGATTTCGAGGTACAAATTCTTGCTTCAAACTTTATTGACATATGATGAATCTTTAAATACGCAACAAACTGGTGTATGTTCTAAATGCCCTATTATTTAGGGACTAGGAGTCCTTGTCCACAGAGGAATCTATGAGGCTGCTAAAGGAATATATGAACAGATGCTGCCTGATGTACTCGAACATCTACGATCTCATGGTAACCGCGCAAACTTTCGGTTTACGGGGCATTCTCTCGGGGGAAGCTTGGCACTGCTTGTAAATCTCATGCTCTTGATAAGAAATAAGGTCCCTGTTTCTTCCTTGCTTCCTGTCATTACATTTGGTGCACCATCCATAATGTGTGGAGGTGACCACTTACTTCGCAAGCTCGGTTTGCCTCGGAACCATCTTCAAGCTGTTACATTACATAGAGACATAGTACCACGAGCATTCTCGTGCCAGTATCCGAACCATGTCGCAGAACTTCTTAAAGCTGTCAATAGGAACTTCCGGAATCATCCATGTCTAATTAACCAAGTGAGCTTCAAATCTTTTATTACATGGATCAAATGATACAAATGCTTGGTCGAAGTGTTATGATCTAACTATTATGAACTAAATAAACTGCAGAAATTGCTGTATGCACCAATGGGCGAGCTTCTAATTCTGCAGCCCGATCATAAATTCTCTCCAAGCCATGATCTTCTTCCTTCAGGCAGTGGTCTGTATCTTTTAAGCTGTCCACAACCTGATGCCAATGATGCAGAGAAGCAACTCCGAGCAGCACAAAAGGTATTCTTAAACACGCCGCATCCACTCGAGACCCTCAGCGATCGATCCGCGTATGGTTCAGGTGGAACTATCCAAAGAGATCACGACATGAATTCATACCTAAGGTCAATTCGAGGAGTGATTCGTCAAGAGCTAACCCGCATAAGGAAAACAAGGAGAGAACATCGGCGCAAGGTCTGGTGGGCTCTCGTGTCTCCAAACAACGTCGATATAGGAATCATCATCGGACAGCCTGCCAATTCAATCTCTGGTATCCTGCAAACGGGACGAGAGTCGTTGAGACGGTTGAGTAGGCTTGTTGCTTCACAGCATATGAATCTGCTTGTGGTGCTGCTGCTCCCTGCTAGATTGCTATTACTTGAAGTCAATGGGTGGTTGGTTAGAACTTAAAAGACTACGCTCTAGTTCTTGTTTATTCGGTTGGCCAAACAGTTCAAAGATTCTTTATTCATTGGTTCCAAAATATAGACAGCAACATCATCATCGACATCGACTCGTGTTGCTGGTTCAATATTATGTGTTGTTGGAACAAAATTCCTTTTCAACTCCAAGAAACAGTTGCTTGTACACAATTCTTGTTCTTGTTCTTCGTCTGTAATTAACTTTGAATGGTGCTTTCGGTCTATTGTTGTAAAGGTCGTCGTAATCTATTACAATCAACATGAGTTAGGCGGTCGTAAGATTACGACTAACATGAGTTATTGTTGCACACTTTTGTGTTCTTTCTCTGTTTATCACGTTTTACTATAATTTATATTTTACTAAAGACATTTTTAGAAGGTTTAATAAAAAAGTTTAGAATTTTAGACTCTTTTGTCTTTTTCTTTTTCTTAACAGTTTAATATATATTTCACCTTCTACATTTTAAAATGAAATATTTTAAGGGTGATTGAATTTACTTTTATTTAAATTGCACTAATTTGGATTATAATTATGGGTTTTAGTGAAAAATATACCCTATTCTTTTTTAAAAAATTAAGGAAATTAAATTATAAATTTAGTTCCGTTAAAATTTATTGGATAAAAATCTCAAAAATAAATTTACCCATTTTCTTAAATTAAAAGACTATTTATAAAATTTATCAAATTATTAAAAAAAATAATTGTTAAAATTATACAAAATTTAACCTTTTTTTAGTTATAAAGATTAAATTTATAATTTAATTATAAATTTTAGTATTTGGTCTAATTAAAAGAACTTTTGACTGAAAGCTTCAATGATTGGTGGGGACACTACAACTCGGAATAAGCATAATTATACGCGCGTTCATAGGCGCGTGAAGAGCGTGTGTTGTACAATGTCATAAATGCTTGTGCAAATTGTCAAAGCCGAAAATAATATATCAATTTTTCTAAAACACAAAAATAATATCTACTTTGTTGTATTATATCTATTTGGAATAGTTTCTAATTTAAATATATTTATTATATCTTAAATTTTCTTCACAAATATTTTTAAATAGCTAATTTCTGTGCTTTCACCATAAAATGATTTTACAATTATATTAGAAATTAAATTTAAATATGTTTATTATATCTTAGAGATTAACTTCAAAAAAAAAATAAAAAAAAAAAAATAAAAGACCACATATCCAATTATGGCCTTACTTTGAGCTTAAATTCAGCAAAGCCCATTCATTCTCTTTTAAGTTTAATAAATTATATNTAATCAAATTTGATAAATTAATGACAATTTTTATTAAAAGAAAAGCCACAATAACACCTTTCCGTCATCCACCTCGAAGAAAATATAGTTTTGTTTCTTCGAGAAATTCTTTATTTTTTCCCCTTAAAGAAGATATGAATAGAGGTTTACCTGAACTGATCAAGACGTATATTTTCTCAATTAAAATGCTAGAGAGAGGTTTCCACACTCGTAAAGAATGTTTCGTTCTCTTCCCTGACCGATGTGGGATCTCACGGTAGATATTATTTCTGACACTATTCATAGACACGGATATCAAAACAACATATTTATTTTCCACCTTTTTCTGTATCAAACCATCCAAACAGACAAGATAATGTCAGTCTACAAGAGAAAGAGCAGTAGGACAATTGTTTAGTGGAAGTAAGATACAGTCATACACTTACTCCTCCTCCCATAAAATGGGAAGGTAAATTCTTGAGTTACAGATTAATCTTACCTGCCAAATACCAGGAGTGCATTGCAAGACTACCAAATGCTAAGATATTAGCAAGGGATGATAAGCCATGAATCATACCGAATTTCTTGTTCATCGCTGCAAGTTTCGGGTTCACCTTCGCAACTTCTACATTCTTTGTCCATCCAACTTCCTCGCCAATGTTATTTTCCCTCTCCACTTTGTGTCTTTGTTTCATCAGCTGAAGAACAACAATGGAAAGAACATAAGAGACGGAGTTTAATTGTCTTATTAGTGTAACAGCTCAAATCCACCGCTAGCAAATATTGTTCACTTTGACCCATTACGTATCGCCGTCAGCATCACGGTTTTAAAATGCGTTACTAGGGAGAAGTTTTTACACCCTTATAAGGAATGTTTCGTTCTTCTCTCTACAGTGTGGGATCTCATATATAGTAAATCTATTGAGATATAAAAAGCTCAAAGGAAGTAAAATTAGGACGAATAGAGTAGTGTCACTGTCTAGCTCATAATGTTCATGGTAATTTCTCATTTAAGAACTACTATAGTTATATTCTTGTCATTACACTGAATTTCCACATCTATCATCAGCTACTACTACTATACAAATTTATTTTTGAGGATTAGAAACAAAAATCATAGTCATAAGGGATGTGTTAATAAATTTCTATATTTCAATTTTCACCTACAAAGTGTGCCTAGAATACACTTTTGAACTATGTTATCTCAATGCAAGATTACTTCAAAGCATCTTTGAAATGATGTTGAACAGTAACTTAAATACCATCATGTGATGTTTTTTATTATTTGATCAATAACTTCCCCATCCATGATTTTATAATGATTGCCTACAAATATCTCAGAAGAGGTTCCAATAGATTCAAAATATCTTTTTTTCCTTTGCTTGACGAAGTTATTTTCTTATATTCTCTTATACAAAGTATTTTCTCCATTCATTTTACATTTTTTTTTACATTTTTTAGCTGTAGGCCCACAGATTTTCCACCTCATGCTTAAGCAGTGAGCTATAGCGCTTTAATGCACCTCTCTTAAAAACACAGAACAATGAACACATGGAGTGGAAGCAATAAGTTTTCTCTGAAGTAAATATATTAGTCAGGGACAAGGTAATCCGAATCTTACTTCCCTCGTAGTGATTCCTTATCATTTGGTATCATAACTTTTCCTTGCCATATCAGTTGGGTTCACAGTTCACTTACAAAGTAAATAGTCATTATGTTACGTGAAATTAATATCAATTTTAGGCCAAATATAAAAACTACGTTTAACTTAGACTCCTTACTAAGCTAAATTTTTAGTCCTCTTGTTGAATATATTGACTACATTTCATATTGCCCTAGTATAATATACAACAAAAATCAGTACAAATGTAAACAAAATTTAATATACGATTAGCACACAAAAAGAAAAAAAAGAAAAAAGTATATACTAACAAATTTACCACTGAAAGCATAAGAGTATATAATCATCAATATACGGATATCTTATCATGAGAACCCTTGATATTCCCAATATTGGAGGTAATTTCATTTTCTCAACCTTGGTGGAGATCAAATCACAAAATTTTTCTCTGTAACTATAGTATTCCAATGATTACTAAAAAATGGAAAACCTTTTCAACTTCTGGTCCTTGTGCAGTCTTTTTTGTGGCTCTAAAGCATTCAATTATACGTTTCTTATATAAGGGAAAAAAAAAATGAAACCGAGGCCGAGTATCTAACTCGAGTTTTTCTAGACCATTGGAACATTGTGCCCTCTTATGTTCATATGCTATCTTTTAAAGAAGAAAAAAATTCATCATTCCAAGAAAAAGTTCAAATAGGGCAACGGAAATTTATGGGAATAGCAATTACAAAAACTAGACAAACACTTTTAGACCCTACCCTATTCTGAATTTATGATTCAATCACTACTAATTTGTGACTTATCACGAGGTCACAAAGTCCTATCAAAAGAGGAGAAAAGGGGGTTTAGAGTAGACACCTAGGCATAGGGCCTTAGGACTCAAAAATTTGACTCCCGAGTCTACGAACCATTCTTAAAAGACCACCAAGCCCTCTTGAATCATTTATGATCAGTAAGAGAGTTTTTACTCTTTCCTCTCAATTCGTGTAACTTTCATGCATTAGCTAGCACCAAGTAACGTGAAAGCAAGAGTCAATAATTTTGGCTGTTTCGATAAGAATAGACTCCCTTTCAAAAGTTTATGAGTGCATCTTCAAGGCAAGAACTTTCCATTAAAAAATAAAGGAAACCACGTGATGCACGTTGTATCTAGCGGGTGAGAAGCAGACACACACAAGAAGAAGAAAAAAAAAAAAAAGAGCACAACAGACATTTTCACAGCATTATAGCAATTACGTATATATCTTGTGGGGAAAAACCTTCCAGAAATGAAGAAATTACCTCAATAGTCATTGGAGTGAAGACAAACAGGTTGGCCAAATTAAAAGCAAACGCCGATATCAGAAACCCAAGCTGGTACCTTTCAGAAGTTGCTGCAGACTTCCATGGATGTAGATAACCAAAAGCTGCAACAGATATGGCACAGCAAATCCCAACCATCGAGAAGTAGGCAGGGAACATCTTACTTTGAAGATTACCAAATTGGTGCCTCGGCAGATTCCTAAGGTATATGATACAGGATTAAAGCAATCACAGACCAATATGTAAAATAACACTTCCCTCGAAGATAATATGCTATAATTGATTTGGATTAAAAATGGAATTTTATCTTCATAGAAATTCAATCTTCATATGACCAATTGAAGCTAAATTTTCAAAAATTATCCAAACTCACCCTAAATGTTGTAAAATCATAGCAATTATAGAAGATTGCCTCCAATAATATCTGAGACATATCAAAGAAACCATCCTCCACACAGTACACACAAGACTAGAGACGCCCTAAACACAGAATCATAGCGCAAGCAAGAGTCCAAAACATCAATAAAAGTCAGTCAATCGGCAAGAAACACAAACCGATCGAAAAAAAATAACCAAATTCGCGTTTCCTAAAATGTTACTTCTCTTTCTTACAGCCAGAGCAGATAAGCATTCTTTTCTACATTAAGAAGTGGGAAAAGAGGGATTACTTGAACATAATGATGCCGCCGATGAAGGTAACCCATAGAGAGGCGCCCCAAGCGGTAGAGTAGCAGAGAAGATGAGCCAATTTGAGATACAGAGAAAGATTTGGCGCATTAAAAGTTTTGGAGTTGGATCCGAAGGTCTCCGGCGAAAATACAACTCCAATTGCTAGGAAAGCCACCGCCGCTAGGAATCTGGTCAACCACGCCATCTCTGTCTCTCTGTATCTCGAGCTGTGCGAAGAAGAAGAAGAAGAAGAAGAAGGAAATAGGTATTGAAGAACTGAGAAGATGGCCGAGAAAGGTGTACTTGCTTGGCAAGCCAACTTTTATGGTTTTATTATTAACAAATAAAATAAAATTGTATTTTGTTAATAAATATATTTTTATTTATTCAAAATTAATTTAACGATTTTAAATTCAATAAAAAAATATTTTAATTTCTGGGTCGATAATTGAAAAAAAAAAAAATATATATATATATATATATATATATTTTTTTTTTTNAATAACTATAATTTAAATTAAGACGATTTTAATATATTCAAAGTGGATAATTAGATATTTAACAAAAAAATTGCAAATTAAAATACTAAAATATCCCTGAGAAAATAAAGTCGGGTTCAAACGGGCCGGTCTAATTAATACGTTTAATTTAGCGGTTCAGCTTGAGACACGTGTCGAGACCAGGATAGAGAAACGTGGCGCCACATCACAAATATCAGTCCTCCCGCCATTGCACAAAAATAATAATAATAAATAAATAAATAAAATTGCCCGAATTTCCCTCCTTTCTATTTTCGTCTCGCGTTGTCGCCATTCAGAACTGCTCGCTTTTTCTCTTTAATTTTCTTACTCCCAAAGATCATCGCTAGAATCTCACTCTCCATCAAGCTCCGCGAATGTGTCCGGAGGGCAGATTGATGTTTTCGTTGATCGTGTTAAGGTGATCAGTTCGTTCTCTTTGGATTCAATCACTTCGATGAGAAACAGGTATCTCGCATATTTTTTGAACTCTCTGTTTATTGCTTGTTTGTTTGATATGACTATGAGTTAAGCAGTCGGAGAACTGGTTTAGAACGTTATTTTGTTGTTTTTGTATCTCTTTTTAGATTCAGGCCACGCTAATCTATAGCGGAGGGGTTGATACTGGTCAGTGTGGCCCGAATTGCACTCGTGATCGTAAATAAAGATAAGATCGTTTATGTAAATCGTTCTTCGTTTGAGTCGATTTGAAAATTAATTTTATAATGTTCACGATTATTGTGTGCTTGTGATGTTACACTGGGACTGCCTTGTGAATTTAGTTTCTCCGCTACTAAGTATGTGTCATAGGAGGATCCTGTCTGTGTTATGACATGGAGAGGCTTGAAGCTGAGGCTAAGGATTCTGAAGAAGAATCTAGCAGTGGCATCACTAAACATTTTGTGAGGAGGAACACGAAGAGTCCTAACGCCATGAAATTTTGTTTGCAACCAACCAGTGAAAGATCTAATACAATTCCAGCATCAAAGACATTGGATGACTGTATAAACATTGTTGATCCTAAGAGCGTGTTGACAGTTCCTACTGCCAACAGTAGATTTAGTCCTAGAAAATTTGATGAGCATCATACTGTCGGGCTTCTGTGCCATCTGACATGTATATCGAAACTTTTGAATACGAGGGAGTGACTTTTAGAAATAACGACTCTCCACACTAGTATGATATTGTCAAAAGTATGATATTGTCCACTTTGAGCATAAGCTCTCATGGCTTGGCTTTTGGGCTTCCCCTAAAGGCCTTATACCAATAGAGATAATATTTCTTACTTATAAACCCATTGTCATTTCCTTAATTAGCCAATTAGTCAATGTGGGACTTCCTGCCAACAATCCTCAACAATCGTCCCCTCGAACAAAGTACACCATAGAGCCTCCTTTGAGGCCTATGTAGCGTTCAAATGGTCTCCCCTTAATTGAGGCTCGACTCCTTTCTCTAGAGTCCTTGAACAAAGTACACTCTTTGTTTAATACTTGAGTCACTTTTGACTACACCTTCGAGGCTAGCAACTTCTTTGTTCGACACTTGAGAAGATTCTATTGACTTGACTCATTTAAGAGCATGACTCTGATACTATGTTAGGAATCATGGACTTCCACAATGGTATGATATTGTCCACTTTGAGCACAAGCTCTCATGGTTTTGTTTGGACTTTCCCAAAAGGCCTCATACCAATGGAGATAATATTCCTTACTTATAAATCTATATCATTCCCTTAATTAGCCAATATGGACTACCTCCCGACAATCTTCAACCGTGAGACTCCATGAAATGCATGAAATGCAGTAGGGTCCACCCAGCTATGTGCTACCACTTGCTCTAGGTCTAGGAGAACTCCGTTGAAGTCGCCACTTCCACTGTTTTCAGGAGAAAGTTTGGACAGAGATGCAGCTGATGCCTCATGTCAAATGGCAGTAGGTGAAATAAAAGAAAAATAATATTGAGAAGACGGAAGAAATCTCAGTTGGTTGCTTCAGGGCCCTAATACTGAAGTCCATACTGCACCCGTTTGTAAGTCAGAGAAGGAAATTGAACCATGTGATATGGGTAACAAAGCTAGGGATCAGCATTGTTTAGCGAAACCTACAGTCAAGTCTAATACAAAGCAAAGGAAAGCCAAAAAAGATTAGTGCCAATTCATCCATGGAAGTTGAAGAAGTTTTGAAAGAAGTAAAACCTGAACCTATATGTTTTATCTTGAGTGGACCTCGTCTAGAAAGGAAGGAATTTCAGACAGATCGAGCGTTTGAAAGGAAGGATTTGTTAGAACCACGAATCTCCAGAATGGTATGATATTGTCCACTTTAAGTATAAGCTCTCGTGGCTTTATTTTTTGTTTCCCCAAAAGCCTCATACCAATGGAGATGTATTCCTTACTTATAAACCAAACCTATGATCAACCCCTTGGTTAGCCGACGTGGGACTCCTCTCCCAACCATCCTAACAGGGGTCGCAGAGGTTCTTACAGTGGTCATATCAGGCTACACATTTCATACCCCTGATCCAGTCCGTAGAATTGAAAAATTATTTTCGGCTGCAGCATCTGGAAGATAACATGTTATTTCCGTCAATTGTGTTTTTTAAGATGCATGATACTTCAAAGATTAGGTAAAAAAGTGATGGAATTACTATTTATATTGTGTTTTCATGTAGGAAATTTTAGAAGTCAACTGCTGTATATTACATTTTAACAACTTAAGTGCACATCAATGTTCTAAAGCACAGTGTTCTATGGTGCAGGTGGATTCTCAAATCTGATTATCTAACAGATAGTAGTCAGGCTGGAAAACTCTTGATGGAGGAGCCTTATGAATGGCACAAGAACGGCCTCACTGAATACAGTGCTATCAATTTGAAGGCTCCTAGGAAGTGTCGGTTCTTGAGGGAGAGAACAGGCCACGGTGCCTTTTATGGGATGCGTAGTATCATATACGGGGAATCTATTGCTACACCTCTGGTACGTCAGCTTGGAAGTTTCAAAATCTGCAATCCTAGATTACAGCCACTCAAGCTAAACCATGAAACAGGATACTCTCAAGCATGCAGTTAAGGCTGGAGATGGGACAATTCTAGCCACATCTCCACCTTATACTAAATTCCTGAAGTCTGGAGTTGATCTTGCTGTTGTCAGCCCTGCACGCCACGTGTTGATTTGTGGGTCCAAGAGTTCTTAAATGATGAGATACCCTGTGTAGCGGCTGATTACTTGGTTGAGTATGTTTGCAAACCTGGTTATCCTCTTGATAAACATGTTCTGTATAATACTCATGCATGGGCGGTAAAATTCTTCTGCAACCTTCAGAGGAGATCAGAAGAAGTTTCCAAGAGTCGATCCCATAGGATGATTGTAGTAATAACGATATTGCCTGCCAAGAGTGCGGGTCTCGAGATAGAGGGGAAGTGATGCTCATTTGTGGCCGTGAAGATGGTTCAAATGGTTGTGGAATTGGCATGCATATAGATTGCTGCAATCCTCCATCAATGGATTGGTTTTGTTCAGATTGCTGCAATCCTCCATCAATGGATTGGTTTTGTTCAGATTGCTGCAATCCTCCATCAATGGATTGGTTTTGTTCAGAAACAGCAAGAACTCCCAAAATAAAAGGAAAGGATTCTGAGGGAAGCGGAAGTTGTTAGAAACCACGCACTCCGCACTCCACAATGATATGATATTGTCCACTTTGAGCATAAGTTCTCATGGCTTTGAATCTCCATTCGCCTGAATGGAGATGTATTCCTTACTTATAGACCCATGATAATCCTCTTAATTAGCCAATGTAAGACTCCCTCCAAAAAATCCTCCCCTCGAACAAAGTACACTATAGAGCCTTCCCTGAAGCCTATGTAGCTCTCGAACAACCTAACCTTAATCGAGACTCGACTCCTTTCTCTAGAGCCCTCGAACAAAGTATACCCTTTGTTCGACACTAGTCACTTTTGACTATACCTTTGAGGCTACCAACTTCTTTGTTCGACTCTTGAAGATTCGATTAGCATGGCTAAGTTAAGGAACCACGACCCCATGGTAGGAATCACGACCTCCACAATGGTATGATATTGTCCACTTTGAGCATAAGCTCTCATGGTTTGCTTTTGATTCTCCAAAAAGCCTCATATCAATGGAGATGTATTCCTTACTTATAAATCCATAATCATCTCCTTAATTAGCCAGTGTGAGACTTCCTCCCGATAGGAGTGACGTTAGATCAAACATATTTATTCTAATAACGAGGAAAGTTAATTTAGTCTAAATCTTGTATATTCCCGTCCTGTTTAAACAAATGAAGTTGCTTGTCTCCTTGCAGGTCTTTTAGATGGTCTGGAGAATTTCATCAGTTGATTATCTGCTGCGGTTTGACTCTCTAATCACTCAGGTTTGGAAGCAATTTAGTTTGCATGCTTCGTAATTAAAATGGTAATACTGCTGTTTATTTGAAAGTATAGAGTTTGTGAATAGTGACATTTTCTTTTACTTTTGTATCATCTGCAACATGTTTCTTTAAATGTCCTAGGCTGGACTAGGATAGAAAGGCTAGGCTTTTCTTGCTTTTCTGTGGAAACTTCTTGTTCTTGGGTCCCATCATCACCTTTATGATCAACCAACTCTTCCAGCATATCTGCACACTTCCCCTTACATGACAGCAAATAAAGATAATAGGTTTTATAAGACTTTGGATGACACAACGGTTGAAACCTAAATGCCACGACAATAATGTTCTAATACTAATGGTTGTAGCGAAGTAAAATCGATGATACTTACACACTTACAAGCAGAAATTAAACAAATACACAAAGCTTTACATAGTTTGGAGAGATGAAATTTTCTTACATCCACGGGTGGTAGTCAATCACTATAACCAAAATCAAAGTGTTTACAAATGTATCTCTCACACTCTCACACTCTCACACTAGAAAGTCTCTCACACAGATTCTCTCAATTACCTCTAGACAAATACAAAATGACAATAACTTCACACAATGCTAGACAAAGCTTTATATAGGATTACGAACCAAATAAATGAGAGTTATAAACTAAATAAATGTCAATACATCATAAATCAATCTATTCTTCATGGCAATTTACAACAAGTTGTTATTGTTAAATATTGCTGACCTCATTCTTTCTGAGGTATGGATTGATAATTACAAACAAACAAAAAAAAAATGGTACAAGTTGCTCTGTTATGGGGGAGAATTCAAAACTTTGAAGGGTGTGGATGAGATGTGGAACCCATGTCTTTTTGCACAAAAATTTGACATTTTAAGACGAACATTTTGTGAGCCCAATCCTTTGAACCATTTCCATAATTTAATATCCTTTTTGTGCAACAATAAAATTTAATGTAAGTGGGAATTTTGGCATAAAACAAAGAGCCCAAGTTATTCCTAAAGGGAATTTGGTTAAAGAGATGTGTATAGACATGTGCCAATGGAGTCTATTCAAAGGATCAAATATATTTCAAACCCCATTACATCTCTTCCAAGCAAAGATAAGACTTTTATTTTGGGTTAGAGATTTTTGTGAAGGAGAAGAGGAGTTAAAGCTATCGTTATCTTTTTGTTCGTGTTTTACTTCTTACATGGAGATCAAAGTATAATGTGATATTGAGCTTAGAATGTAATCAAACTGTAGTTTTTGAGGTGCTAAGGCTCGATAAATAGAAGAAAGCATGAAAGATAGTCCATTTGGTCTGATCCGAGTTAACATAGCTTATGAGATAAACATATTAATCACTTGGTTTCAGCTTAAAAACATCCTAGTATTCTTATTACTATATTAAAATTGCCCTAGAATTAGTAGATACAGAAGCAACATTTAGAGTAAGTACAAGTGTTCGTGGATTGGGTCGGGTTTGGTTGGAACATTTTTTTCGACCTAACCCTATTGTTTAGTTGTAAAATTTTTCAACCCAAACATAAAATTTCTAAAGTTTTTGTTAATTTAAATTCAATCTTAATGAAATAAGTTCATGACCCAACCGAAGTAAAAGATGCTAAAAACTCGTTAAATACATGGGATGTCCTTTTTCTTGGTATTGGATCAGAGAGCTTTTATAAAAGGGGCAGAGGAAGAACATTAGCAATCAATTGATCCTAGGCTTTGTGTTAATTAAAGTGAACAAACAAGAATCAATTCCATATAATGATGCTCTACCTTTTTCTCATAGGTGGCAGGAAAATTACCACATTCATCCCACTCCTTAAATCATTCAAAATTACTGCACATTTTGTGGTTAAAAAGCTGAATATCAATTGATTGCTCAACAACCCTCCTTAAATGTGTTTGGATTTTCTTACCCAAAAACTTACCGTCTTACCTTCAATGGGTTAAAAATGGAAAACCATTTTACCCTTTGCTTCACACTATTTTAGGTATCCCAAAATATGTAGTTCGAAAAACGAAATTTAGTAGTTCAAGTATATGTATCATTCTTAGTTAGTTAAGACATGTCTTTGATCAAGAGGTCAGAAGTTTGAATCTTACACTTTACATGTTACTAAACTGAAATACAAAAAAGAATTGAGTAGATAGGACCGAGTGGCAAACTCAACTCTAGAACTCTAGAATCTCAACTCTCGAGCTCGGAACCATATGACTCGGGACAATCTACAATAGGGTTGTAAAAAGAAAGAAAATGGCATGTTATTCTCTCTGAAATGGAAAAGGGAGAAAAGAACAATGAGAGGAAGGAATCAAATTCGATGTAAAAAGTTGGGTTCTTAGCAATAATTTTAGATCCAAAAGAAAAGCTGAGAGGATAGAGAAAAGAAATGGCACAACAACAACAAAGCAAGAACAGTGAAAGGATTCAGAACAGAGACAGACAAAGTCCAAAGTAAAAGGCTGAATGAAATGACAATTCCTTTACAGAACCAAACCAAACCAAACTCATAAGCTCATCAGCTTTCTTCTGCCACTCCCTTCTACTCTACGGCTGACTGAACAAATTTCTTCATGTTTTTGCAGTTTTACCCCCACCCATTGTGGTGCTTTTTTCAAAAATCTGAAACTTGGAGGACCTGCTGACTTGTCAGCTTGATAGAAGCCAACCCCATGAAGAAGAGAAAATGGGATAAGACAAATGAATGAATTCAAACATGGGTTGGTTCTGAACTATTCTCTGCCATTGCAATTTGAAGATTACAATGCCAATACCGAGAATTCAATGCCACCAAACTCATTAACAAGAGAAGAGATTGAAAGAGACTTCACTGAAAATTTAAATTAAAAGAGAGAGAGATAATGAAATGTTGAAGCTGAACTGATGATGATGATGATTCTGTACAAACAGTAGAAATGAAGAACAATGAAGAACAGGGACCAAAATTTTTCCGGCAGTAATTTTGTTTCTTTTGAACATGGTTTTGTTTTGTACAAAAATAAGAGAAGTTGAACCAGAGATTTCCCTGCCGTATCAACCAAAAACCTCAAGATTTCCAAATCCCATGTTTTACAGATTGGTTTGTGATTTGTAGTTGTGAATTTAGCAGCTCAATGCCTCGTACTTGACCGGGAGAGGTCGGTTTAATCCGACTTGCGATAGCAAATTACCGACTGTTGCAAGATCACGGCAGAATACTCCTTGGAATGCTGATTTGTCGTCCGAGGATTTGGCGGTCGACGTGCTGATATGTCCGGGTTTTGGAGGTTTGGATTGTGTGTTTGAAGCTTTGATGAGTTCTCTTTCTAGCTTGCATTCTTGAGCTTGTTGTTGCTGCTGCTGCTGCTGCTGCACTTGAATTGCAACAGCTTGGGCTGCTTGTAATGCAGCTGCAGCTTTCTTTCTCTGTTTCTCTGCCTCTTCCTCGTTGGAGATTGTTGCCATTATGCTTGAGTATCCCTTCTGAAGCATTCTATATAGCAGCAATGCTGACATTTTTGCCTTGTCTCGAACCGAATCGAGATCACGGTCGTCTGAAAGTTCACACCGCTCGATAAAGTTTGTAGCTTTATCGGGTTTGTGTCGTAAACATAGCAGCAAATGAGCTCTCTCCAATTCGGACCTCGAACACCCTCGTCGCAGCCCCATCAAAGAATAGTAATCCGCATTCCCAGTTTCTCCAGAAGCAACTCTCTGCTTCAGTCCTTGAATTTTGACAGTTAACGCACAGAGCTTCCCTGGAATCTCTCTGTATCGCGTCGTCTGTCGCTTCCAAGCCGGACCAGGCAGCTTTCTATCCCTCAACATGGTATTATACAGAAGCTTCAAATGTTCGAGATCGTGCAAACAATCCGGTAAGCATCGAATCGTTTCGAAAAGCACAGCTCGAGTCTCTAAAGCTTGAATGCAGCTAGGATTCAGTGCCAGTGTTCGATTGCAATCAGCAATAGCCTCTGCAATTCGACCAGCCGATTGATAAGCAGAGGCTCTATACATATAACATTCAGCAAGGAAGCCTTGAGGGGCACCTCGGCGACCATCGACGATCTTGCTGAAGTGACGAATAGCCTCAGCATAGAGGCCAGCATCAAGGGCAGCCAGAGCAGCAGTCCTCTTCCGAATGAGAAGCTTAATGTGGCTAAGGAGATTGGTGATCGTTTCAGAATCGGAGAGAGCTCGAGGCGGCGTATTCGGTGGCATCGTGGTCGATATCTCACCGGAGAAAGGGAAATCAGACAGTGAGAAGCTATCTTCAGACCGGCATATACTCTCACGGCGATATGCCGCCATTGCAAGGCGTTTGCCAGTCTGAAGAAGAACCATGGCATCTTCCATCAGCCCCAAATGACAACAAGCTTGACCCAAGATCAAATATCTACAACAAAACCCATCAAGATAAGAAACAGAGGAACCTTGCAGAGAAAGGAAGCCCAAGAAAAACCCAGAAAACAAAAGGTTTAAAAGAAGAAATGAATAATGGGGTTTGCAGTTTGCGGAGCATTTACTCAAAAACCAACAGAAACCATGTCGCCTGAATCATGATAATAAATAGCAATAATAACATCACATAAAAAGCCGAACCCATAAAGCATTTAATACGAGGAATTACACCCCCAAAGAAGAAGAAGAAAGAAAAATCAATAAAACAGAGGATTTCCGATTTGTCTTTTACCTCCATTGCCCTTCTTTGTTGCAGTTTTTACAGAGTCCAGCCATGACCTTCTTCTTCAAATCGGAAACGGAGAAGCATTTAAAGGACGAGTCACAACCGGGCGAGTCGGAGGATCCAAGAAGCTTAACTCGGTCCTTGGAGAGCAGCTGTGAGGAGCCATCGGAGCTTCCGGAATCGTCACCGGCGATCTTGAAACTCGGAATATAATCCTGAAGCATATCGGCGACATCTTTAAAGCGGCGAAGACAGAGGAGGGCTCTGGCTTTGAGCTCGAGGGCTTGTTCGAGCTTAGGGGAAAGAGCCAAAGCCGCATCGATGAGATTCAAAGCGGCCAAAAGCTCTCTCTGTTCTTGAGTGGCAATGAGGGTTCGAGCATCTTTGAGGTATTTATCAACAATCTGAAATGTGGGTATTGAAGAAAATCAAAAACCCATTTGAGAAAAAGGAAAAAAATGAGGTGGGGATTGAAGTAATGTTTACCTTTTTGTTGGTAAGCCACCAGTTCTTCTTGTCAGAGGAGGAGGAAGATTGGGAAGAGACAGCCATTGTTGTTGTTGTTGTTGTTGACGACGACGATGATGACGAAGAAGAAGAATCAGACACCCTTCATAAACCAAAGATGTGAACACGGGAATGGGGATTCCCTTGAGCCTTACAGGGGCTCTGTTTTTCTTCTTCTTCTCTCTCTCTCTCTCTCCCTCTCTCGATGTGCTCTGTTCTTTGGTTCAGTGCAACATTTGTGTTTAATAAATGGCGGAGAATTTGTGAGTGAGAGAGAGAGAGAGAGAGAGAGAGAGAGAGAGAGAGAGAGAGATTTGAAATGTGAAGAAGAAACGGGGAGAGAGTAAATAAGGGGAAGGAGGAGGAAGAAGAAGAAGAAGAAGAAGGGGGAGTGTAGAGAGAGAGAGAGGAAAAAAGAAAGGGAAAAATGCCAGCTTTGACCTCAAGGGAAAGCTTTGATCCTTCAGCTTCATAGCTGGCAGCACACAATAGATTCTCTCTCTCTCTCTCTCTCTCTCTCTCTCTCTCTCTCTAAATTACAGTGGGAGGGCTAGGTGTCCTATAAGTCTAGAGGGTAAGTGGGGCCCACGTGGCCAGGCCATCCATGTCACCCCACCCTAAGTAATTCTTTTTTTTTTAATTAATAAATAAATAACATTTTTTTTTAGTTAGCTTAAATTGGTGTATAATTATTATAATTGAACAGATAAAATATTTATAAGAATAATTGTTGAAAAGAAAATAAAGTTTTGAAGTCTTATTTCCGTTTTAAAAATATATATTTCTAAATTTTTGTTATATAATAAACCCGTTAATTAATATATTCAGGTTCAAAGCTTTAAAAGATCAACAACTAAATAATTACATTAATTAAAGCTTCATTATATAATTATTTAGCCTTTTTATTTGTCAATTTTTAAAACTAAACTAGACTAAATATTTTAAAATAAAAATAAAAATTAATTCTACAAACATAATTTAAGCAAAAATTAAAATTGTTATTCAACCGAACATAAAATAGTTTTTTTTTTAGTTTCTTAAAATAGTTAATTTCTTCCGTGGGAAGGAAGATTGAGGGGGGGGGGGGGGCNGAGAAGAAACCGGATAGTGGGGGTAATTATTTCATCACGGGTGATTGGATTGGATTGAACCACCGGTTTGAAAAAGATATATTAAAAACGCCATAAAATTGGCTGAAAAGTAAGCAAAAGACGTGTGGAAAAGATGTGGGCTTATTTATTTCCGTTCGCCCTAAATTTACTATTTTAACCATCATAATTATTATTCTTATTAAATTCATCATTTTTTTAGTAAATAAAATAAAATAAATAAATAAATAAATAAGTCTCAATGATTTTCCTTTCTTTAGCCAATAATCTTCCCCTACATCATTAATCTCAACTACTCTTTCATTGCAATAGGAACTATGTTGCCAAAAGGGTTGATGCCCATGTTACAATTATTACATTTTTTTTTTAATTTTATCCAATTCTTTTCTCTTAATCCAAAACACTAATTTTTCTCAAATCAAAACTTTATTGTAAACGAGTTTATTTCAATTCAATTATATAATTAACTTCGAGTGTTTTTTTTAGCTAGATTTAGACGTTTTTGTCCCATTCTTACTACTTCAATTGGGTGTTGACACGTTTTTGTTAGGTTTTTTACTGTTTGCTAACCTATTTTTTCACACCCATTTGACTCTTTTTCAATATTACGTTATAGACGAGAGGATTGTACCCAGAATCCATTTGGTACCTAATCACTAGCTTATTTGAGTATAATTGTAAGATCCCATGTAGAGGGGAATGAAACATTCCTTATAAGGGCGTGGAAGCCCCTTCCTAGTTTTAGAACAGTGAGGTTGATCGTCATACGTAATGGGCTAAAACATACAATATCTACTAGTAGTTGGCTTGGAGGCTGTTACAAATGGTATTAGAGCCCACCCCAAGGGGTTGGATTGTGGATCTCATATTGGTTGGAGAGGAGAACGAAACATTGTTTATAAAAAATGTGGAAACCTCTCTTTAGTAGACGCGTTTTAAAATCGTGAGTTTAACAATAACGAGCTAAAGTGTACAATAATTCAATGAATAAGACACAATTTATCATCGTAAAGATCGATAATTCGACCCCATATCTTAAACTCGAAAAAACAACCGTTAATCGTTCGATTTATACTCGAGCATATTAGTTATTCAAGAGAAAAGAAAGCACAAGAATCATGGCTTTTCCTTTTGGGACTTTGCTTTTGATTTCATTTTCATGCCCTTCTCTCTCTCTCTCTCTCATTTTAATGAATGCACATGTACTTAGATACCCATATCTACCTATCCCATATGCCCTTTCTCTTCAAAATTCCCATTTTGCCCTCAAATTTCTTCCCCTTTTTATGCCCTTCTCTTCTGCCACATCACCCTTCTCTTGCCACGTCATTTTTAATTATATAAAAATACCTATTTCTTTAATATATTAACAATGGACTCAAAAGCTTAAATTTAATTCACCCATTTAATTTTAAGTTCAAAAATAAGAAATTAATTTTCCCCCACATAATCAAATAAAAATGCCCATTTTTTAAAATTATATTAATTATAATCCATAATTCTTTATATATCACATAATTTAAGAAAAAATAAATAAATAAAAAGCTTAAATCGAGGCATAAATAATGGCAATACCAAAAATCAGTTCAAACTACAACTCAAATATAATGCCTCCACGTGTCGATTAATGATTTGGAATCATGACAAGGATGAGTGTGCCATAATGCCAGCTCAGCATCAATTTTATTTTATTATTATTTTGTTTTCTTGGTTTTCATTATTGCCTTGTTGGCTGTTTTACGAACAATGATTGGCAGTACATAAACGACAGCGTTTTGGATTATAACAAGAAGTTTGTTTAATATTCTACCAATTCATTCTTTGTGATGGAAGTTGGGGAAAAAAAATTTAATATTATTTTATAATTATTAGATATAGCTGTTTTAAAATATATAAATTAATGCAATTAATTGAATTTTAAATACTTTCAATCAATGATCTTAAATTAACAAATTAATGGAAGTTAGTCAACTTAATAATTATGCATTTTTCTTTAAAATAATTTTAAAAAAAAAATTAACAAAAATACAATAAAAATTCCCTATTACCAAAATTGTCTACTTTGACCTTGTACATACAGTTGTCAGCCTGAAAGTTTTTAAAACATTGGTTACTAGCGGATATTGTCTACTTTGACCCTGTTACATATAGTTGTCAACCTAAAAGTTTTTAAAACATGGTTACTAGCAGATATTGTCTACTTTGACCCTGTTACATATAGTTGTCAGCTTAAAAGTTTTTAAAACATGAAATATTGTCTACTTTGACCCTATTACATATAATTGTCAGTCTAAAAGTTTTTAAAACAAGACTATTAGCACATATTATCTACTTTGACCCTGTTACAAATAGTTGTCAGTCCAAAAGTTTTTAAAACATGGCTACTAGGGAGATGTTTCCACACCTCTATAAAGAATTTTTCGTTCCCCTATCCAACCGATGTGGGATCTCACAGACGTCACTCGAGTTCGATTTTCTAAGCATTTCGTTAGTTCAACAAAATCTTACGTTTTTTTTTTCTTTCTATCCAGCAATTATTAATGCACTATGATTAAAAATACTTTATGAATCCACAAAACTCATACCCGATACAATTTATTGGGCAAAAAAAAAAAAAAAATATATATATATATATATATATATATGTATATATATATATGTATATGTGTGTGTATGTATGTATATATATATGTATGTATGTATATATATAGATATATATGTATATGTGTATGTATATATATATATATATGTATCTATATATATGTGTGTATGTATATATATATATATATGTGTATGTATATATATATATATATATATATGTATGTATATATATGTATATGTATGTGGAGATGATAGAATGATGAGGTCCCCTAGGGAAACTTATCCAAAATGTAAATGATTGTTGNGTATATATATGTATGTATATATGTATGTATATATATGTATGTATGTATATATATATGTATGTATATATATGTATATGTAGATGGAGATGATAGAATGATGAGGTCCCCTAGGGAAACTTATCCAAAATGTAAATGATTGTTGGAAGTAAAGAGAGGTAGGGCATGAGAGAATGATGAAAGGACAGGGGACCCTACAGAAGGGCAGCCCCCCCTTGGGGCTGTGTCCCTGAAAGAGGGTAAGGTTTTAGGGACCAGCCAGTGGGGCTTAGTCATAGGACGACCAAAAGCCGTTTCTCCATGCACATATAAGCTGCTGCTGCCGCCTTCTCTCACACCTCACCTCATCCTGGTTGTCATCCACGTATACATCGCACTCTCTTCTTTACACACACATCATCAACATGTATATTATTGCACGTTATCGGAGTCATATCGAACAAAGAAGTTGTGAGTCCCGAACGTATAGTCATAGTGGCTTAGGTGTTGAACAAAGACGTGAGTCTCAAAGGTGCAGTCATGATGAAGATCCCTGATAGAGTTTTATTAGACCGACAATGTTCTCTAGAGAAGAAGGGTCATCTAGGATAGTGTTGGACGATTAGACGACTTTAAGGAGAGACTCAATGGTGTATTTTGTTCTGAGTGCTCTAGATAGAAGGAGTTGTCACGGGAGGTTCAATGGTGTAATTTATTCGAGAAGAGGATTGTTAGAGTCCCACGATCATGGATATATAAATGATAGTTAGTAAATCAAAAGAAGAAAAATAACAATAATGGAATACAAACACGAGCCTGGTTCGTTGCTTCAAATTAGAACTAATGGGTCCTCCATTTTCGTTGGTATCTTCTTAAATATACAAATGAATTTTCTCTTTCAACGTCTATAATATTAGATACGACAAAACGACCCCCTTTGAAAATGATAAGTAAAGACGTTTTTTTTTTCCCTCAAAGTATATACATATTTTTGTCGTCTAAAGTAAGTCCTTGTTTTTGCATGTGAAACGGGACAACCGCCCTTGTAGTTAAAGACAAGAACCTAAAGGCAAAAAGATAAATAATTATTAACCTAAAGTTTGGATATTAATTTAAATATATAATGAAAAATGTGTAATTATAAACCTTATTATATAGTTTAAATATATAAATAAACACATGTGATGTCTGAATGAGGAGAAAAATGAGCATATGAATATATTTTGATAAATGGGGACATTAGCATTTGCTTGAAATTAATTATTTTATTTTTTATTTTTTTGTTATTTTTTATTGAAATTATTGGTGGCCAACACGTGTTATGTTGAATTATATTGGCTTTTTTTTTTTGTATTTTATGGTTGACTTTTTTTTTAGTGGAGCTCTGAAGATTGGGAGAGCCAACAAAAAAAACCCCACATGAGTCAAGCTTGTGCTTCAAGATTGTATCAAAATTATTGGCTCAATGAATTCAACTAAAAATTGAATTATTTGGAAAATCTAATTTCAAGAAATAAAGAAATTATTTAATAAAAATATATAAATATTCGGGGACGGGGAAGCTTTCTCTGTCCTCATTCCCACCACGTATCTAATTTTTCGTTCGTTCAAAATTTTCTATTTATTTTTGCTAAAATTGGAATGGAAATTCTCAGAGTGGAGTCTGATTTCGAGGTCAAAAGGGTGGAGCCAAAGAGTAATCAATCGGCTCTGCATGTGTCAGCCATAATGACTGCCCCTGCGGCGTCAAAGCCAGCAGTGGCGGTGGAGAAGAACAAGATTTCAAAAGCCATTGAAAAGAAAGAATCCGAGTTGCTAAACCAAAATAGCTCTGATAACATAATGTTTGATTAATCCACCCCTCCTAAATGGTATGAAAATTATCTTATTTATAATCAAATAAATATGAAAATAACAATAAATGGAAGGATAACTATAATTAAAAGGCAGATATTTGCCTTATAATAAAATATCAAATATAATATATATGGGAAGCTATAATTTATTACTAAATATCCCGTCTGTCGAGGTCAAATTCCCCGGAGAATTTTTTTCATTTAAAAAAAATAGTTATTTTGAAGTTTTTATTTTTTAATATAATATTTGGTTAAGAATGAGAAATAGAATTAAATTTGGAATGAAATGTGTGTTTTAAATAGAATACAATCTACCGAACTAATATCTACAGATAAATAAAATATAAATTAATTAAATATTAAGAATAAAATAAAATAAAATATCCTCTAAATCGAATTATATAGGAAAGAATATTAAAATATAATATCTAAGATATAATTCATAAATAATATATTATCTAAAAATTAATATATTTGCGTAATTAATTTCTAAAAATTCAAGCATAATTTTTAATAATTTAAAAAAAAAATTAAACATGATTTTGTATTTAAATATTACTCTAAAAAAAACAACTAATTAGTCTTTTTCAATTAATATTTTTTAAAAATATTTGTTAAAACTATCGTACATTATGCATGGTGGGATTTGGACGAGACAAGAAATATAATTTTGGTCTGACCCTATTTATCTAACTGGAAAAAAACGTTCTCCACTCCATCTCCCATTCTCTGTCTACACGGATATTTCCTATCTCGTTTAGGGCAGATCCCTACCGACTAAAATTCTAATTTAACCCGAGTATATTCTAATATAAGTTTAACATGGCCTAATAAAAGAAAATAATAAAATTAACGGATAATAACAAAAATAATAAATTATTAAGAGCTTAGTATTTAAAATTGTAGAAATATCTCAAATGATTCCGATTCTAATTACAAGAATCTTTACATCTTTGACTTAAATTTTGCTTTATCGCATTTATGGATATTAATATTTTTGCGACTATAATTTGATTTTCCGTTTATTATCATGCTAATATATAATTTATTAAAATTCAGTATTAAAAATGATAATTAATACGTCATCATTCTAAATTAATATAAAATTACACCTTTATTGATAAAATGAAAATATTTATACTACTCTGTAACATCCTAAGCAGATAATGTCAGACTTTCTTTTCACACCTTGTCCTTAAACTTTTTAAAACACGTCTCGTAGAGAGAGATTTTCACACTCTTATAAAGAATGTTTCGTTCTCATCTTCAACCGATGTGAGATCTCACAATCCACCCCCTTTTGAGGCCAAGTTCCTTACTATCACACCGACTCGTGTCGGCTAGGATGAGATTTCCACTCTTATAAATAATGTTTCGTTCTCCTCTTTCAACCGATATGCATCTCACAATTCACTCTCCTTCAGAACCCAGCGTCCAGGTTTTCATACCCTTATAAAAAATAGTTCGTTCTTCTCTCCCACCAACAATCGATATGGGATCTCACAATTCAGTCTCCTTCGAGACTCAACGTCCAGGTTTCCACACCCTTATAAAGATTGTTTTCTTCCTCCCAAGCCAATACGAGATCTCACATCAACACAGGCTTACAACATGCGAAAATGAAAGAATTTAACTTTCTAACCTCAGTTAAACGACACGTGAAGATAGCTCAAATTTAACTCCGACTTAGACCAATTATCAGTGAATCTCTCTCTCTAAAAACGGGACATGTTTGTAAGGAAGGGGGCAATAGAAAGGCATAGAGTCCTCCTAAAGATTCCCTTATTCATTCAAATCATACACCATTTTGGATAAGGTCCTATAATATATATATATATATATATGGTGTCCTTCACCCTGCACGATGCCCTAATTAAATTATTATCCCCCTTGTATTATATCAGAGCTTCATAAACTGCCCTCCAATGGCGGCCCTCCCATTGTTAAAGCCCAGAGCAGGTCTGAGGATTTTCTGCTCCATGGCACGTGCTCCCCGATGAACCTTCACGTGGCCAATGGATATATTGGGCTCTTCAATTCCCATGTGCTTTCCCTTCTTGCTTTTGCTGCAAAACTTTTCCTTTTAATTTCTTTTTAAATAATCTAATAATTACTAATTAATTACCCTTTTTCTCTTTCTCTCTCTACCCTCTAATTTATTCATCTTTATCAAAAACCCATTTCTATTTTTACTTTTAATTGCAAAACAACTAATGGGTTCTTAAAAAGATTTCAAATTTCCTCTTAATTTAAACAAATTTTAATGTTTTTATTTCTCTTTTTACTTTAAATTGCAAATCGACTATTGGGTTCTTAAAAAGATTCAAAATTTAATGTTTTTTTTCCTCTAATATGATGATTTGATGGATGAATTTCGTACCAAAGTTACAATTTATCGTGTATTTTTTAATCATTAAATTGGTGTATGTGAAATCTCACATCGGTTGAGGAGGATAACTGAATCATTCTTTATAACAGTGTGAAAACCTTTCATTAGTAGAGGTGTTTTAAAAACTTTAAGGGAAAATTCAGTTTTCTTTCGTTTTTGGATGGTGAAGTAAGACTAAGCTAATGAGCTTATTATCCTAGGTCGGAACAAGTTGATAGGATTTCCTTTTTTACGTCTCCATGTCCCTCCCATGTGGCGACATGGGGGCGAAAAAAGGAAGAAGAGGGATGGGGTTTCTCTTTGGCATAGCGGGAGGTTCGCACGACGGGCTATTAGCTCAATGGTAGAGCGCACCCATGATAATTGTGTCGTTGTGCCTAAACTGTGAGGGCTCTGAGCTAAGACAAAGTCCAAAAAAGGACCGTTACCTCCAAAAATATTAATGAATATAATATATCATTATTACAAATAATAATAATAATAATAATAATAATAAATAAATAAATAAAAAATAAACAATTGTCTCTCCGCCAAATATGGTTAATGAGAGAGAAACTATATACTTAATGTTAGCTTAATCCAATGTCTTAATGAGATTAATTAAAACATTAATTAAATATTAATTTCTTTTGTTTTTATTGATAGGGAAAGATTAATTAAATATTAATTTAGTAACCTGTAATCCTCTTGAAAATGCTGCTCTATCAGTAGTAAGATTAAGATTTATGCATTTAATAATAATAATAATAATAATAATTAATTGAAAAAAAACATATTTTATATTAAAATTAAGAAAATTGGGAAGGATTCATGTACTATGTCTCATGTCTGCCCACCATGGAAATCATTAGTTTTAAATAAATTAATATTTTTGGGTTTTATTTTTCTTTGCTTACGTGGATTCCACGTGTCAACCCCATGTCAATTGATGATGTGTCCACCCCCTCTAATGAGATGTGATGGGACTTTCATTCTACACATTTTCAAGATTTCAACTTTATTTGATGATTGACTTGTTTTTAACCTATTTTTATATTTTATATTTATAAATTAATTTTTTTATATTAATTTATAAAATTATAAAATGGGGTAATTAATTTCTATCCATAAAATTATAAGATTATTATTTAAAAATAAATAAAATAATTAAAGTCATCCATTAAAAATTATAAAATTACATTTTCAATATATATACTTATTTTCGAATTAAATAATAAAATAATATACCGCGGACCGTTAGTTTTAATAGTCCAGCATTGACCATATCCAATCATTACCCAAAAGTCAAACTGGAAATTTCAGATCCAAAAAGTTGATTGACCACCGCAATTTTGGACCTTCGGATCCAATTTCACATTGACATACAATGAGCTCGAGTGTAGACAATTGCTCCCCGAAACTGGGGATAGAAGCGTAATTAGGAAAAAAGTAAGGGGGGAAAATATAAAATAAAACGTGTGAATATATAAGGCAGGCTTTGTAAAGCCTATATTGGCTGCTCAGATCCGATCATTATTAATTAATTAATTAATTAATTAATTTTGAATTTGTTTGAGGATATTTTTCGAGCCCACCCCTCTAAGTCAGCCTTATTGCGAAAGATATGTATTTAGTATTTTCCAAATTAATTTAACTTAATTAATTAATTATATATGTATATATATATATATATATATTCAGAACGGAAAAGGTTTGGGTAAATGTTATTGCTTTCGTCAACCCTATTGCTTGCATGGAAAGTTCGTGGACCAGTAGGGTGACGCCATGAATTCATTAAAATATATACAATAGGTTGGAGAAATCTTTTAAGCCAACTGGAAGTTCGGATTGGTTTGGTTTTGACTGGAGCAACTTGTATAGAGCTGAATACTGAGACCAACACAACCTTCTATTTTTTAGTTTGGGTGTTGGGTTCAGTTGGGTTGTCACGTTTTTCATAGTTATTTTAAAAAATCTTACTGGTGTATAATACATGTTGTTGGATTATGAAAGTCCCACGTCGGCTAATTTAGGGAATGATTATGAGTTTATAATCGAAGAATACTATATTAATTGATATGAGGCTTTTTGGGAAGTCCAAAGCAAAGCCGTGAGAGATTATGCTCAAAGTGGACAATATCATACCATTGTACCATTGTGGAGAGTTGTGTTCGTCTAACATGGTATCAAACCCATAGCTAGCAGATAGGGCTTTTTCTTCGAGCTTTTCCTAAACGCATGGGAAAGAACACCCCTATGAAAAATGTTTCATTTCATCCCATCGAGGCCCAGCAGCTTCACCAGCACTCTTCATCTTGATATGGGAACTTACAATCCACCTCCCTTCAAGGCCCAGCGGCCTCACCAGTACTCTTCATCCCGATATGGGATCTCACAATCCACCTCCCTTCGAGGCCCAGCGGCCTCACAAGCACTCCTTCCTCTTTCGACACCCCTCCAACTGATATGGGATCTCACAATCCACCTCCCTTCGAGACCCAGCGACCTTACCAGCACTCCTTCCTCTCTCCAATTGATGTGGGACCTCACAGTTTACCCGACCAAAAAACTAACAATATGCAAACTTACTCAAATTTTCGATTTTCCAAAAAACCCAATACAACTTTTATAGTTTGAGTTGGGTAATGCAGGAAGATGGAATTGTTGAGTCATATGAACACTTTCACTGTACCGTAATTTACTTTCAAGCATCTAAAACAAAGCTCGACACCTATAAAAAAAAATAAAAACACACACAAAGAAGAGATTAAACGGCTNCACACACACACAAAGAAGGAAGAGATATGATGGTTTGAATTTAATGGGCCTTCTTTTAGGCCCAAACCCCATTTCATCACTTTATTGTTCTTTTTTCTCTATGTCTCAGGTTGGAGCAACACTGTAAGCTTAGTATCACCAATATGAATATCATGTTCGCCCATCGATATCCTTCTCGCCCCTGATTTATCCACCACGCTCAAATACTTGCAAACATGGATGTGGACTTGCACGCGCCGCCTTGTTCCGGCTGCGAGGTGGACTTTCTCGAATGCCACCAATTGCTTGCGTGGTACCCACCTGCCACTGCTAGCTGGCGGGGTTGCGAATACGAGTAGTGTTTGTGACCCGTCTCTGTCGCCTTTGTTTGCCACGTCGACATGGATGACTACAGAGAGGTTTTGGCATTTAGCGTGGGTGACTCGGATTGCCTTGCTGGAGAGGGAAGCGGCGGATTGAGATTGGTGGTGGTGGTGGTGGTGGTGGTGGCCGGAGAGGGGGACTTTGACGGTGGTGGGGGCTTTGATGATTTTGTTGATGAAATTTGAGTAGCTTAAGCCGTGGCCGAAAGGGTAAACCACCGGACCGGCGTAGAAACGGTAGGTTCTGCCGGGGTAGGATGGAGTTGACCGCATTGCCATGGTTGTCATCGGTAAGTTGGACAGGTAGGATTGTGGGTACCATGTCATTGGTAGTCTTCCACCTGTGAAATTAAGAACAAGAATAAGGGACGGGTATTATCCGTTTTGGCCCGTTACGTATAACCGTCAACTTCACGGTTATAAAATGTGTGTCAGTGAAGGGTTTCTACGCTCTTGTAAATAACGTTTTGTTCCACTTTCCAATCGATTTGGAGAGATCTCAGGAGCCCAGCGTCTGGCTCTAATACCCTTGGTAACAGCCCAAGCCCACCCCATTAACAAATATTCTCCATTTTGTCCAGTTATATCATCGTTAACCTTACGATTTTAAAACGCGTCAATTAGTGAGAGGTTTCTACACTCTTATAAAGAATGTTTTGTTTCCCTCTTTAACCGATGTTGGATCTCACACTCGACTCTCCTTGGAGCCAGCGTCCTCGCTGGCACACCGCTCGGTGTTTGGCTCTTATGCCATTTGTAACAGCCCAAGCCCACAGCAAAAAGATATTGTCCACTTTAGCCGTTACGTATAGTTGTCAGCCTTACGGTTTTAAATCGAGTTTGTTAGGAAGAGGTTTCCACACTCAAGAATGTTTTGTTCTCCTCTACAACCGACCTTGGATCTCACAATCCACCCTCCTTTGCTTGCACACAACTCAGTGGCTAACTCTGATGTCATTTATAACAACCCAAACTCATCGGTAACGGATATTGTCCGTTTTGGTCCGTTACGTATCGCCTCTCACGATTTTAAAACATTCTTATTGTTCCCCCGACCGATATGAGATCTCATAGAAACTTAGTCACGTACCTGGATTTGTTGTTCCAAACAGAACATCAGCAATGGCGGCGCCACCGGCCTGACCAGGGTACCCAGCCCACAAAATTGCAGAAATTCGAGGATCATCCTTAGCAAAAGACACATCAATTGGACCTCCGGACATCAGAACCAACACGGTCGGCCCCCGAGAAGCTGCAGCAACTTTCGAAACAAGGTCCTGTTGCCGTCCCGGTAGCAACAACCCGTCTCTGTCTATGGTTTCTGCCTCGATGGATTGGTCCAACCCCACCACCAAGACCGTCGCGTCGGCGCTTCTCGCAGCGGCAATGGCGTCACCGAAGGAATCCTCTGTCGGACATGCCACGCCGTCGCAGCCTTTCTGGTGGATGACCGCCGTGTACCTTGCTATTCCTTCCAGTGGCGTTACGTACCCACACGCCACACCTAAAATGGACAATCGATTAAATATATGTTCTCGACACAGTAAATAACACTAATGGGCAAATTTTTTATTTTTTAAAATAAAAAAGGGTGTTAGTTTTAAGGTCCACATCGAGTAGATATTATCCGTTTTGACCCGTTACGTATAGCCGTCAACCCACGGTTTCAAAACGCATTTACTAGGAAGATGTTTCCACAACCTTATAAAGAATGTTTTGTTCTCCTCTCAAACCAATGGTAGTAGGGTCATATATCGGGCGAAACATTCCTTCTAAAGGTACGGAAACTTGGGTGTGGAAACCTCTCCCTAATAGGCATTTTATAAAACAGTGAGATTGATGGTGAATGTAACGGGCTACAGCAAATAATATCTAGTAGCTGGGTTTGTACGGTTACAAATAGTATCAGAGCTAGTTATCAGAAACACGTGTGAGGTACTGGTCAGACTATGACTAGACCCTCTCCATAGTAGACACGTATTAAAACCTTGAGGGAAAGCCCGAAAGTAAAAACCTGAAAAAGTGTGCTAGATGTGGGCTTGGGCTAACCCTAAACTCAAAAAAGTGGGCTTGAGCTTGGGCCTGGGCCGTGCAAAGATAAGATCCAACAACTTACCAGCATAGTTGCCAATCATGGTGAGATTGACGTCGGAGTTCGGCCCAATAACGGCGACGGTACGGTGGCGATTGGCGGACAAGGGCAAAGTGGAGTGGCGGTTCTCGAGCAGGACGATGCCCTGTCGGGCGGCGTCGAGGGCGAGCTGTTGGTGGGGCGGAGAACAAACGTCTTTGGGGCCTAAATTTCCGTACGACTGAGACGACGGCGCTCCGTCAAACATTCCAAGCCTCATTTGAACGGAGACCGTGTTAATGAGAGCGTTGTCGACGTCCGTTTCAGTCAGCAATCCTTTCTTCACAGCGTCTTCCGTGTGGACAGCTAAAAAGGGTCCACAGTCCAAGTCCAAGCCGGCTTTAATGGCGTCCGCCGCCGCCTCCTCCGCCGTGGACGTGTAGTGTTGGTTGTCGAAAAAGACTCCGACGGAATCGCAGTCGGAGACGATGTAGCTGGAAAAAGCCCAAAATTGAATTAAATGGTTCGAAGATGAAAAGGGAAGTGGAATTGGAAACTGACCCATTGAGGCGCCACTGATCGCGTATGGTTCCCTTGAGCAAATTAGGGTCAGCGCATGTGGGGACGCCGTTGACCTGATTGTACGAACACATAACGCTCGCCACTTTCCCTTCCTTCACGCACATCCTGAACGGCACATCAAATGTGTCCACTCTGTCTTGTCGAGTAACCTGTAAATCATTAGGCCCACAATATCTCAATCTCTAGCTCGACGACCCAAAATAGGCCGGAAAAATGTAACAGCTCAACCTCATCGTTACCAGATATTATCATCTTTGGACTTTTCTTTTGTCTTCCACTTGAGATTTTAAAATGGGTCTGAGAGGAGAGGTTTCCACATCTTATAAGAATGTTTCGTTCCCCTCTCCAATCGATGTGGAATCTGACAATCCATCCTGTTGGGGGTCAGCGTCCTTGATGCCACACCACTCGTTGCCTGGCTCTGATACCAATTGTTATACCCCAAGTTTACCGTTAACAAATATTGTCCTTTTTGGAATTTCTCTTCGGGCTTCTCTAAGAGATTTCTACACCTTCTAAAGAATGCTTTGTTCCCATCTCCATGTGGGATCTCAGAATCCATCCCCTTGGAGGTCAGCTCCTCACTGTCACACTACTAGGTATCTAGCTCTGATACAATTTGTTATAACCCAAGTTCACTTTTAACAATTATTGTCCTCTTTGGGCTTTCTGTTCAAGCTTCCCCTCTTCTAGACTTCCACTCAAGGTTTTAAAACGCGTTTGTTATAAAGAGATATCCTCACAATCCACCTCTTTGGAGGCCAGTGTCCTCTCACTGCCACACCGTTTGATCTGACTCTGGTACCATTTGTGACCGTCCAACCCCATCACTAGTAAATTTTGGACTCTCTGTTGGGCTTCTCCTCAAGCCAGCTAGTAGATTTTGGAGTTTCTCTTCTACCCTTTCCCTAAAAAAAACGTGTGTAATAGGTAGAGATTTTTACACCCTCAAATGTTTCGTTCTCTCCCCCAAATAACGTGAGATTTCACCCAAAAAAAAATAAAATAAATAATAATAATAATAAATAAAATAAAAAAACCACTCAAAAATTTCTATGTTTTTTACTCTACCTTGGCGTTGAAGTGAAACCGGTCGGTGCCGTTCCAGTTGTCCAAATCATAGGCGGTGAAGTGCTTGCAGCAAGCGGCGACTTTGAGGCGGTTGCCGTCGTTGCCCTGAAGGCCTCTCACGTAGCTGCTGGCATACGTACCAGCGACCAAGGGATCTTCGCCGGGAGTTTCTTGGCCGCGGCCCCACCGTGGATCTCGGAATATGTTCACATTTGGGCTCCAGTAAGTCAGTCCAGCAGCGCCGCCGTTGTACATCGCCCTGGCTTCGTCCGACACAACCTAATCCAACGGCCATAATGTAAATGATCTAAATTAAAGTAGCTTTAAAGATGTCAATAAATTAGAGGGACAACCTTATTTTTATTCTAAAACCATATAGACACGACAAAATTAACTAAATAAATCCCTACTTTTTTATATTCATTATAATTTTTTTTATCTACTTTAAAAATAAATAAATAGTGAAAAAAAAAATAAGAAAAGACGATTAGATTATAGCTTCAAATTCCCACCCAATAATGTCTTTTTAATTTTCATTTTTATATATATTGTTGGATGATGAAAGTCCCACATCAGCTAATTTTGGTAATGAATACTCTCTCCATTCGTTTGAGGCTTTTTGGGAAGCACAAACCAAAGCCATGAGAGCTGAGTTGTGTTCATCTAACATATATTTCAGTATAAATTATCGTACCATGGTGGAAAATTATGTTCATTTAACATATATTTCAGTCTAAATTTTTCAAAATTTACTAAATCTAAGAATTTCAGTCTAAATTATCTGTAAAAAGTTGTTCATTTAACATATATTTCCGTCTAAATTTTTTAAATTTTACTAAAATCTAAAACCTTCAAAAAAAAAAAAAAAAAATTAGTTGATTGAAACAATTATTAAACTGCAAACAAATTAAATAATAATGGTAAAAAAATATTTGTTTTTGAAAATTAAATAATTAAAATATTTTTTGGTTTTTAAAAAAAATTCAACAAATGTAATAGAAATTCTTTTTTTTTTTTTTTTTTTTTTTTTTTTTTTTTTTTTTTTTTTTTTTTTNTTATGAAAATCCAAAAGAGAGAGGGAGAGGGATACCCGTCCGATAGCTTCCCAAAGTGACGCATTGAAAGAAGCAGCGGTGGTGATGACCTGAGGAAAGCCGGTGGCGCCGGGAAAATCGCCGCCGAATTTAATTCCGGGGCCGACATTTGAGACGCCGTGAAGGGCTTCCGACCACCACTCATATCCCTGAATCCCCAGGCGAGGCACACCCGCCGCATTGTTCACCAGCAATCGAATCTTCTCTTGCAATGTCAGCCGTCCGATGAAATCCTTTACCCTTTCAGGAATCGGCGCCGCCGTCCTGCAGAACGGCAGCCCACTAGACGCCGCGTCATTCGGATCGCAAGCGAATGGCTCACGCGCCCCGCCGCCGTGCCGGAGTAGTCCTAAGAGGACGATGAGTAATAGAATGGTAGAAGGACGAGAGGGGGCGGCGGCGGTGGAAGCCATGTGTTGGACTAGAATTGGGTGTGGAAAGTGGGCAAGGCCAAACCATTATATATAATAATATATTACACAAATAATAAAAAAATTAAAAATAATTAAATAATTAAATAATAAACAAAATTTGGTTGAGTACCCAAAATTGAAAACTAACCCCAAACAGAAATTACATTATTATTATTATTATTATTATTATTATTATTATTATTATTATTATTATTATTATTATTATTATTATATTTAATTTGTATTATTGACTGAATTTAAATAAAAAAAATTAGATCGTTATTGTAATCATTATATACGAACTAGCTTGGCTTACAATGCAAGAGAAACAAAGAGAAGCCCATGCTACATACTAATACTTTCCTTCCCCAACACTCTTTTAACCAGATAGGCTACTCGAACCCCGATGGGTTATATAATCTGTGTATGATTTTTGTAATGAAAATGATGGTAATTATGCTGGTTAGTAATTCACGATATCGAGACTTAGTAGAGAAAGATTTTTCATTGTTATTTAAACGAGAGGTAGAACATGGATTATATTCTCTGTCCCGATCTCATCATGTTGGTAAATTTATAAAGAGAAAAGAAAGAAAAGAATAATAGAAAGGTAAGTTAGGTAAGTTTTATCTGAAAAAGGGACATGGAAAGGAAGCCACTATGTATGCACGCACCTCAAGACCGACACAAAATCATATTCATGTGCCAACTCCCAATCCCTTATGGGCACCCCTTAATTTTATGGACACTTTCTAATAAGAATATTCCACGATAAATTATTATATATACAAAATAATTCATTTTCTAATTTAACCAATTGATGAGCTAATAAGTAGAAAGGTCTGAGTCTCGGGATGAGAAACATTCCTGCAAAATTCTCCATTTGGGCAGAAAATATAATTTCTCGTAAAAAAATGTAAAATATACAATAAATTTAATGATATTTCCCGTTGTTTTTTTCAATGATAGGTAGAAATAATGGTTTTAGATTTCAGTTTGCATATCATTTTCGGGCAATAATATTATAAATCACATTCACCTCTTATGGGAGGAAGAGTGACATTAAATGCTAAATGGGTAATAAAGTTAAGTGATAATGAAGATATCATAATATGAATTTGGTTAATATGTCATGCAAAGCATGGAATAAACCTTTATTATAACTACAGTTTTATATTCATATAAGATTTTTTTTTTATTATTGAATTTGTGTTTAAACTTTCCCATTGTCTTTAATATAAATAAATGGAAAAAAATTCATAATTTTTTTTGGAATAAAATGAAAATAGAAAAATAGGGTTGAACTTATTTAGTTTAATAATTATGGGAGAAGAGTCTGGAACGTTTTGACTCTTTAACACGTAATTAGTGTTTGAGTGTGCGGATTTATTATATCTAAAATATTTGAAAGAAAGTTAGTTTATTAATAAACCTATGAATTAAAGAAAGATTTAAAGCATAATGATTTCGTTAGTTGGGGATGGATTTTAGAGACGAATTGGGTTCTTCATTTTTTTTTTTTTTCTTTCCCCATCTTCTGTGATTTTGAGAAATTGATCAACCAAGGACATACCTACCGAACCCGATAAAAATCGAGTTAAGGAACATATTACCTAATCTCGAGAATTCTACTCCCGTTGACAATGAAGATAGCTATAAATTATCAAGACTCGTCTTGCTACCAAAACATGCAATATCGATCACTCTATTCTAGGACCATATAATTTCAGTAGTATTGACTCAAGTACGAGTGTCTTGTCTCAACGCTTCAGCTCATTCACCTCGGCCTAAAGGGTTTGGTACACTAGTGACTAGAATTTCGCATCAACACAAATCATATTGTGCTGCACTACACGAATGAGTTCTCTAACTCGCCAAGCAAGGCAAGCGTGTTCATCCAATCTCAAGCCAAACAAGGATGACCTTCCTACCTTCCCTGAAACGTAGTGTCTTCATCGTACGAAGATGATTTTTCCCACACAACTGTTGTGAATTACTTATTTGGTGATTCTTTCACCTCCTACTAAGAACGGGTGGGAATACTTGAAATTTGATGTCCCACATTGGTTAGGGAGGAGAACAAATCACCCTTTATAACGTGTGAAAACCTTCCCTAGCAGATGCGTTTTAAAACCTTGAGGGGAAGCTCGAAAGGGAAAATCCAAAAAGGACAATATCTGCGAGTGGTGAATCTGGGTCGTTACATTCCTTTCGCTGTCTAGAAGTATTTCACTTTGAGTCGTTAATTTGCTCATACAAAAGGTAGAGAAATTGTCACGGTCCAAAAGAAGGGAAAAAAAAAAAGGGAACTTTTCGAGAATTGAAAGTATATTCCCATAAATTTTATGATACAATTGGTCTAGACTCTGTTCTATAAAATTAGCCGAACACCTAAATCTTCTAATGTAACTCTCTAAAAGAATGGCAAAAGTCCTCAGAAATCGATTCCAAATTGGGATTCCATCGCTTACAATTCCCACGACCACAACTCAATTGATCAGAACCACTAATTCCACTTCCGATATCCTCTTTCTTTCCTTCCTCCGCCGCCGCGGGCAGCACCTTCGAACCAATCTTCTTCCCTTTATTCTTGCAGCCCAACTCCAAATTCTCCAATTCCACCACTGAAACTTTGGACCCAATTCTCCCTAAAGCCACCAGCACATATATTTTACCACCCACAAGCTCATCATCGGCTTTCAAGGCCGAAATCCGGCGAGTCCGCCGGAGCACGTCAACCGAAGAGATGACATAGCCAGGCCTCTCCAGCATCAGCTCCGCTGCTTTCACCGGAAGCCTAACCTTTTCGATCAGACCTCCATCACTGTCTAGAAGCTTAGCTGCTTGAGTTGAATTCAAAGAGAAACAAGCAGAAAAACACCCCATTTCAACGATTTCAAAGACAAACAGAGAAGTTTCAGATTTTGGGTTTCCTTTAGAATATCTAGAGAAAGAGAGAACAAAGAAGTTTTGGGTTTTGAGTTTGAGCTGAAGAACAGAGGATTCAATATCTAAATATATAGTTCAAGAGAGAGGGAGTAGGAAGAAAGTAGTGTAAGAAACGCGGCTGACTACTGTAAGTTAAGTGTAAAGAAGAAAAGAAGAGGTCTTTGGTTAGGAAAGTTGGGACTTTTTTATTCTTCTTTCATTTTTCTAATGTAAGTAAAGGCATCATCTTTGTTGGATCCTTGTGGCCACGGGATTAGAAAGTGGAGCCGACCCAACATTTGCTACAGAACTTGAAAATGAGTTGCCATTTAATGATGATATTGACTTCCATTTGGGACTCCCACCAATCATAAAACCTATTTGACTTTTCAATCAACACGTTTCATGTTCTTAGAAATGGTTTTCAATTTGGTGTTTTTTTGGTCTGCCTCTGGTCCCCGTTTGTTGTGGTCTTGGTTTTTATGTGGGGGAGAAACGTTTTTGGTGTTAAGTTTGATCCAGAATTGAATGATTTGTACCACAAGGGTTGAATATCTACGTCAAATTGAACAAGAATCAATAATACTATTGAATTTTCAGTATTCTACCGTACTGAATTTTCTCCTTGAACTAAGAGGTTGCCTAAGAATAGGGAAGGATTGTGCACGAAAGAGTTTCTACTAATATAAGATAAGATATCACCAAATCCAATAGTTAAGACGAGACGACGAAGAGATAGAAGGATTCTACTAATATAAGATAAGATATCACCAAATCTAATAGTTAAGACGAGACGACGAAGGGATAGATGGATTCTAGACATTTCACGTCACTATAAGGTACCACAGAACTGATCAGTTAAGATGAAACCGGGACAGGACGAGATGAGGATTATAAACAGAACAGTTTTGCAGATTCTCCAGGCTTCACATTCAAAAACCATACATTTTATACTCAAAATAAATCACACAGGCTGTATTGCTTCAAGTACACTTTTAGAAAAGGGAAAATCCTGCTGGCCGAATCTAGAAGAGAAATGCATACGTGCCAAGCTGATGGCATGGCCAATAAACAAAACAATCGCTGAACAAATTTTACAGAACAGTCATAGAGGTATCAACCTCCATCCACATGGAACCAACAGTACATGTACGCCTAATGCATCTTGTGGCTAGTATAAGCTGTGTCTGTGTCATGGCATAGCTTTAATCATTGGCAAACTATCACCTATTTGATGTACTGAGAAAGCCATTTGAAGCCATCACCATACCCCATTTTTCGGACGATGCTGCACATGAACACCTCCAATGGGCGAACATTCGTGTCTGCTAGGTTTACCTTCCCCTTTCCAGTGGTAAAGTTGGTTAGGCCAAGGTGGTATCGTAATTCATCCTCAGAGGCAGCAGAGGGTATGTCAATCTTGTTCCCCAACACAAGAAATGGGACGTTTGAAAGCGACTCATCAGAAAGGAGGTTATCGAGTTCTTTTTTCGATTCTGCGAATCTCTCCTTGTCATAGGCATCCACCAGGTATACCACGGCATCGACCTGTAACATCCAAATCATATGGTGTGCTATGTAACATCCAAATCATATGGTGTGCTAAAGCTAGGTGATAAAGAAGGGTTTTGAAGTTGAAGGTCCCACATAAAATGTCACCTAACATATATCAAGGGAAATAAAATGTAATCCAGCCTAAATAGTGGACTCCAAGTGTGTATAGTGGTTATGCTTTTGTTTATTCTTTGTTTCTTTTTTTTCCTTTTGTCCATGATGTTTGATGGTATGCTGAGAGCACCTTTAAAGTCGGCTGACAAAGAAAGAAAAAAGTTTCTATTTCTTGTTCTTAAAAATTTAGAAAAAGAATTATGATTATGACTTGAAGAAACATAAAAATTCTAAAAATTGGGCTTAAACTTTCTTTTAGAGGATACATTGAAAAAAATTAGAGAATAACTACATTAGAGTTTGAAAATTAATCCTCTTATCCTTCCAAAAGAGAGGTTTTCACTGCCTACCCTTGTGGTTGAGAACACCTAGAGGATTAGTTTTCATTTTGCAATATTCCACCATGAACTAAGGTTTCTCCCTGCCCTTTCCTCCTTTTAATAAACCAGCACATATGATATGATGTTGTTAGGAATCACGGACTTCCACAATGGTGATATTGTCCACTTTGTGCACAAGCTCTCGTGGCTTTGTTTTTAGTTTCTCCAAAATGTCTCATACCAATGGAGATAGTGTTCCTTACTTATAAACCCATGATCTTCCTCTTAATTAGCTAATGTGAGACTACTCCTTTCAATAATTTTCAATAATCCTCCCCTCGAACAAAGTGCACCATATAGCCTCCTTTGAGGCCTATGGAGCCCTCGAATAGTCTCCTCTTAATCAAAACTCAACTCTTTCTCTGGAGCCCTCGAACAAAGTACACCATTTATTCGACACTTGAGTCACTTTTGACTACACCTTCAAGACTCACAACTTCTTTGTTGAGGAATCTATTAACATGGCTAAGTTAAGGACATAGCTCTGATACCATGTTACAAATCACGGACTTCCACAATGGTATGATATTGTCCACTTTAAGCATAAGCTCTCGTGTTTTTACTTTTGGTTTCTCCAAAAGGCCTCATACCAATGGAGATAGTGTTCCTTACTTAGAAACAATTAGCCAATGTAGAACTACTCCTTTCAATCCTCAATAGATGTCCCCCATAAATGCTGTTCTAGTTTCTCTTTTATAAACCCACACATAAGTGCTTAACTTCGGTTAATACTTCCCACACCTAGCCCTCCCATTTCTGATGGCAATGATATCGTCGCCTATTTGACCAAATTGGCCAATTGTTTTCCTTTGTTATGATCTGCCAAATGAAGTTCCTCGTCCATTTCTCAAGCTTCAGAGCAAGCCTTCTCCGAGCTTTAAAATTAGCATACAAGTAACAAGTAAACAAGTTTGTGTGATAGCCAACACCACGGACTTTCCAAAACAGAAGGGCGGCGTTTTAGTCCTCATTTTAGATTTCTTCATAGTAGAAGAATGGGTACACAATCAGATGTCTCTAGTGGTACTAAGTCACTATTAGATCCCTGAACTTCTCCATCCAGATTTTAGATACAAAATACCTATCAAGCAATTATAATATAGGTAGCTCTGATACATGGACTGTAAATTTTCTACTGCTTGGAGGAATTTCTATCAATCTAGATTATCAATAATCGTACAAAATTTCCTATTGTATTGTTCTTCTTCTTTCCCGTTTGATTTTTCATTTGACCAAAGTACTCCATATTAAAATCTTCCCAAAACGACCAGAATCCTTGATGGTAGTACCTACTCAAATTCTTCCATTCCCTCTAGATTTCCTTCGTACAACTATTATTGGCGGGGACGTAAGTGTTCAAAATCCAAGCAACCTCACCATACCCTATCTCACATTCTATTTGTAACAGAAAAAAGCCCTTTTCTCAAAGCACCACTTTCTTTTTACTCCACAAGATTAAGGTCCCTCCTAATCGTCCACATGCCTCAACCTCTAACCACTCAACATTCATTGTAGCTCTGAAATGGTTTCAAAGCCCCAGTCAATTCCCGCTCTTGCTTGATATTGGCAACAATTTGGAATCTTCACAACATCCATTCTGTTAAGCAATTTGGAAGGATCATTATCTAAGAAAATCAATTTTTTTCTATGGGAGCTAAGTCAAACAGCCACCACTTTCAACAAATTACTGCATCGCCTACCCCACATTTCTTCGTCCCCGTACTGCTGCCCGATTGGAAAATTAACCACAGAAGCACATTTTTCTTATTTGCACTTATGCCAACAGGTTTTGGAAGGAGATTCTCTCCACCTGTTGCTGGTCTGTTACATCCTTACCGGCCATCTATTCATTGAAGGGAAGAAATTTCTACCGAGGCATTAATTGAGGCTTTCTTGTGGACTAAATGGACAGAATGAAACAAATGACTATTCAATGAGAGCGGAAGCACCTTTGACAGCGTTTTAGAACAAATTTCCTTTTAGCTTTGTCTTGTAATGTATCCCTTTTTTAACTCTTGTAGTTCCTCTGAACTTTTGTCCTTTTACTATGATTCCCCACACCCCATACAATCCAATTTAACAAATTCATAATGACACAGCTACCCTTACCCTTTGGTCTGATGTTCCTCTTTTCTCATACTTGACCAACAAAATCCCAGGTGTGGCTATTTGGGGTCTAACAAAATAAGAAAAACTTAACTAACATTACACTAAGCTGTTGACCCTTTCCTTCGATCTTGAAACCAGTAGCTTAATTGTACCCTGTTTTGCCCCTCCTCCTTTTATTCCTTTATGCAAATCAGAGAGTGTTGGGCAAGTTTTGTTCCTCCTTTCTATTATCAGTTTTTTCATAGTTTCCAATTTTCCTTGATGTTTTATCTAGATCAATCTTTAAGCATCTATTGGACAAGGGCACTCATTGGGCTAACATAACCCAACCACAGCTTTCTTCAGAGAACCATGTTGAACGTCAGATAATCTCCTCATCAGCAGTAATTTAGAGGAAAGAGGCACAGTAGTGGGAACATTAAGATCACAGCCACTAACAAATGCCGCCTAATTTCTGCGAGAATGAATCCAGAATAGTTCCCTTCAACTAAAACCTCCCAAGTACTAAATCACACATTTATTTCCCATCATTTCCTCATTCCAGGGAGTTAATGGGTAGGTCGATGAGTTTAATCCGGCCACGGAGAATGCAACAATTTTGTCCCTACTATATCATTATTTCACCACTAGCAAGATGCTGCAAAAATTTCTTGCTTCATCTACACAACACACCAAGAGTAAGGTCTTATTTGGTTGGAATGGGTTTAGCAAACAATTCTCACTAATAACTTCTGTCTGTATTTCTCAAATGTCCCACCAATTATCGTGGAAACATAAGGTTGTTAAGACTAATTGCTCTCTCCTAGGTCACCTCATCAAACCTCCTACTCCAGGCAATCTCTTACTCTTTCCTTTTACTTCGACCACATCAGGAAATGATTTAACCCATTCATTAAAATAAAAATAAAAATAAAATAAAATAAAAACTTCCATTCTTCATGGTTTTGTCTACCTGGAATAATCAAGCTTCTCCTCTCACATTCATTTGACAAAATCAAAATCTCTAACTCCATCCTCTTTTGTTCAAAAGTTTCTGAAACAAAATTGATCCCCATTCCCATCTAGTCTTCTTGAAACATTTTTATTCCAAGATGTTTCAACCACATCTCCATCTTATCTCCTCTATTCAAACCTTATCTGCCACTATATAGCACTAAAATAAATTATTTCTACTTGATCCTACAGTGACGATTAGTCATTCTTGGTCTAGCTATTACCGTTTGCCATTAATATTGCTTTGTTTAGATTTTTCTGGAGTCTGTACTAGACTGGATTGTCTTGAAGACAAAAAATTATCACTTCATAGAAGAAACATAAAATGGAAATTTTACATAACATATAATGTTTTTTAACAATCTTGCATGCATTATTAATTTAAGGGAGAATGCCAGACACAAGTTTAAACTTCAGCCAAGAACCTCAAGTTTAAACTTGACAAAAAATACAAAATATGCTTCCATGTTTCTGTTTAAGGGTTCACAGAGATCCCAAAACTTAAGAATGAAAAATAAATTATAGATACAATTTTACCAAAAAACTACACCAATTAAACTTTTGCTTTTATTGAAAGTCAGTTTTTACAGAAATGACAAATGAGAGACAAATATATATATATATATATTATACCATTGACATGGAGGAAGATTAAGTAAGCATAATAAACTTACCTTGGCATAATAATCCTTCCAAACTCTACGAGCAATCTGATGTCCTCCCAAATCAAACGCCTTGAACTTAATCTTCCCGATGCTCAACTCCTCCGAAGTAGGATACTGTGTCGGTTGATGCTGTACTAACCTCTGAAGCAAACAAGAGACGGCGCCATTTCCAACGGATCAAATTTAGAAAGCAAAAGAAAATATATATCGCAAAAGATAAATAAGATCTAAATAAACATTTAGGCGTCTAAACCGAACACCAGAAGAAAGCGATGAACAATTTTCAGCTCGAGTAATCGAAATACTTGGCCTCGCTAACTAACTACAAGAATATACACATCTTCTAAGAAATTCAACCAATACTAATTCTCTCCAGACTCACTAACAACCAAGCATAACTCGTCAATCTCACCGAGCAACAATTTTCGCATAAACACAGCAACAAACAGGAATCCACAGAAAGAAAGCATGACAAAAGAGTGAAGGAGAGAGAGAACAGACCTCATCTTTCAACATGTGAAGCAAGGTGGTCTTTCCGGCATTATCGAGGCCTAGAAACAGGATCTTGGCCTCTTTCTGCCAGAGACCAAGGGAGGCCAAGACGCCATAGAACCAGTCCACAAGAAACATAATCGAAGTCGTCGGCGGTGAAAGAAGGAAAACGGAAGTCGATCGGAGGGGAAGAGAAGGGAGGAGGAGGAGGAAGAAGGAGAAGAAACGTGAGCACCAACTATGGCGAGCTCACCGATTGTCTGATATTGTTCACTCAAATTGAGAATGTCAGCATAAAGAGTTAAGAGAGAGAAACCAAAAGTGGGAAAATTCCAAACGCTGGTTGGAAAGGGAATGGAACTTTCTCGAGAATTTTCCCAACATGTAACAAACTAACATATATGATCATTCAACCCATTTTCCCAATGACATGGCTCGACCGACTTTCCACAATGGTATGATATTGTCTACTTTGAGCATAAGCTGACTCGACCGACTCTCTACAATGGCACGATATGGTCTGATATTGTCTACTTTGAGCATAAGCTCTCATTGCTTTGCTTTGAGTTTTTCAAAAGGTCTCGTAAGTATTGCTTGTACCAATGGAGAAAGTATTCTTTGATTATAAATCCATGTGAAACTTTCATCATCCAACAGCAGTTACTCACAGTTTTAAAACGTATTAGATTTCCACACCCTATAAGAAATGTTATGCTTCGTTCCACATCGATTGGCTTAAACTGTTACAAATGATATCAGAGCAAGACACAAAGCATTGCTTATGAGAGTGAAAATCTCTCCCGGTTACATTATCATATATTTTTTATAAAAAATTAACAATCAAATAGAAAAACTTAAAAACTAGACATTAACTAAAAAAAAATAATTGAACTTCACACTTATCCTAANAATACTTCCAAAAATATAATTTTGATATTTAAAAAAAAAAAAAACATAAAATCTATGAAAATGGCCCATGGTTTTAAATTGAAGGTCGGTTTATGGCATTTCACCTAATACAACTAAGCTTTGATAGCCAACCAAAAGAGCTTTTTATCCACTGGGATATGGCGACCAAACCCCCTGGCCTACTTCAAGAATACTTTACAAACTTTGTAATGACTAACGAACGATAACAATGTACACAACGGGAGCTTCTTACTAAGACTTTCGACTCCAGTCCAAAAGCTCGTTCAGACGGAGAAGCTAGAAACCTTCCCAATGTGTGAGGGGAGACTGCTCGGGATGGCTAGTCCAAGATGCTGAACAACAACGTTTGATTTTGGAAAAACACCTTCGTTATGGAAGTACTTGCTTTCGAGCTAACCTTCGCAGTCATACAAACAGATGTTGCTGGTGAAAGCAATGCCAAAAAATGGAATGAAGTGCAGCGCCCCAGGCGTAGCCAAAAACGTCGGTCACCAATGGAACGTTCTTGAGGATCGAGTCAACCTTGCTGGACAAGTATTCTTGCTTGTTGCTGAAGCTGTTTCAAGGAACTGATACCATTCTTCTCAGTTTCATCGTTGCATCTCAGGGTTGATTCCAGGCTGATCAACTTTTGAATCAAAGTCACTGTACCATCTATCCATGAATGATTGCACAAGTTTTCTTCAGATTCTTCTCCGGTAATACCATAAGTAGCTTCAAACTCCCTTGATTTAGCCGCAGCCTCGGTTAATACACAATTTGGGAGTCCTGAAACAACATCATTAGTTTGTATCCCAGAACCATTTCCCAGTTTAAAAACGACTATAATCCACATGGTGGAAAAGCCAACAAGTTTAACCGGGCAAAACACATCCCGACCAAAAGGTTAGAGGTTCAAATCACCCCACCCACTCCACAAAGCCCGTACCAACTTCAGTATTTACAGAACTCGGAGAATGCTTGGTTCACGGGTCAAGTTTGCGTGATTCAAAAAAAGAAACTGAGTGGGTTTGCACATGCCAAGCTACCTGTTCGATATAATCAGGTTGCATAAACCTAGGCTTAAACAAACCTTTTACTTTGTGTACTTAACAACCAAACAGGACTTATTTAACCTGTGAATCAAACATCTCCTACCAACTTGAAATCAAAAGGCATTCTAGTACCACAAACAAGTGAGGTAAACTAATTTCTAATGGATATAAAAAGGCAATGAGCCTTACCAGCTAGCCGTGCAACATTCACTCCATAACTTTTCGGACACGTGCCAGGAGTCAAACGATAGAGAAATGTAACTTCTTCTACGCCCCCAGTCCCCTCTCCAACTCGGCATGCCATATGGTACAATGAAACCTACAGAAAAAGCCTTTAATTAACTAACAGACCAATTATCCTAACAAAATAATGGTTAAATTACAAATTTGATCCAACCATTTGGAAAAAATTAGAATCCAGTCTCACGTAGTCTGACGGACTAAGTCTTGTTGGACGATGGAAGTCCCACATCAGCTAATTTAGGAAATGATCATGGGTTTATAAGTGAGGAATACTAACTCCATTGGAATGAGGCCTTTTGGAGAAGCCCAAAGCAAAGCCACGAGAGCTTATGCTCAAAGTGGGCAATATCATTCCATTGTGGAGAGTCGTGTTCGTCTAACAATTCTAACATTTAAAACAACAGGAACTAAATGTTAACTTTCTCAAAATCATAGGGATCAAATTAGTAATTTTAGTGGAAAACTCTTTACTTATGATGGAACTAACTTAAGCTTAGTAAAGTTCACGCGTACAATGCAATGTAATTAAGTATACAACGGTATGCAAACGTGTTTTAATGCTTGAAAATGTGAAAGAAGCCCGGCATGCTAAATCGACTTTTATCTGCAATACAAATTAAGCTACAGAATCGCAGAGGTAGAAGACAATACCCTAGGATCTTTACAATAAGCCAAGGCTAATCGGTGATAATGAGTTGAGAATACTCCCCTGCATTGCACCTTGCTAACAAAATGTTCGAGAACTGATTCACTGTTGAGGGCAGAAAGAACAGAGGAATATTAAGTTAAGATAACATTGTCTCGAGTCCAAGTGAATGGAAAAACCAAATATTATACTGAATCTGAAATTATTTAAATGACACTTACGCAATTGCCTGTCCATCTGAAGTTGCTGTCCCACGTCCGAGTTCGTCCAATATCACCAATGAATTACGGGTAGCTGATGACTGCACCAACCAATTTGACGTATGCTTTTAGTCAGACAATAATGAAAGCAGAAATACCTTGAAAAGAATGGATCATGCAAAGTTCCAGCAGTTTTGGCTACACGAGGTAAAAGACCTTAACAAGATGACTGTAAGAAAACTAAATTGATCAGTTATGTAACAATGTCTTACCAACATCAGCGCAGTTTCTGATAGTTCTGTCAAAAATGTACTTTGACCAGACATAATCTGATCCTTAGCACCCATCCGAACAAATATTCGATCAACAGGAGCTAACTCAAAACTTTCTGCAGGAACATCTGCACCTATCTGCAGAACCAATTTCTTAAAATTGAAGACAACGAGACTTTCAAGATTAAAATTTAAAAATAAGGAAATATATTGCCTGAGCCAGAACGACGGACAAACAAACTTGCCGAAGAAGAGTCGATTTTCCACCCATGTTTGGGCCAGTCAGAAGAATGAAGCTGGCACTCGAGCCACCAATATTGATGTCATTGGGGACAAATGTACCCTCACCCAACGAATCACTTCTAAGAATAGGATGCCCCAAGTTTTTTGCAGAAAAACGTGGCACTTCCTTTTGACACTGTGACTTTGAGAAAAGTGGTTGACATGCGCCACCCTCATAATAATCACTTGCAATTGCTAGGCTGATCAGAACATCAAGTTCTGCAGAAGTTTGCTCAACATCAGCCATGAAACATTTTGGATTGATATGATTAAGAAATTCAGATCACTCCAGATGAACATTACAAAACAAGTTCAACCTTGAAAACGTAACAGTGCTTTTTATAAATGAATAAATTTAATAGTCCCTATATAATATATAGCATTTTATAAATGAATAAACTTGACAACCACCATAAGATAGATAAGGATAATATTTTACGTGAGACCAGTGACATCATCATAATCATAATAGTTCTCTTCGATATGCAATTATAACTAGTAACCACAAAAAATAATATTAATAAGAGAATAATTGCCTACCAGCAACTGCAGAGACTAATTGCCTCCACTGGAGATGATGTTCACAGAATTTCCCAATTAACCTCTGCAAAATGCTTTTCAGCGAGGACTCCTTCTCAGATTCAGCTAGAGAAAGCTCAGCTAACAACTTCTTAATATTAGGAGTCCAGTACCGGAAGAAGCCCTGGGTGCATCAAAAAAAGGTGAAAAACGCATGTAGATTTATAGAATTTATTTTTTAGGCAATAAAGGTCAAAATATGTTTTGCTTGTTATCAATTAGTAGAACTAAATCTGCTTTTTTATAGAGAGAAAATGTTGAGAAGTTGATTAAGAACGAGTTTACCTCACACTTGGCATATGAACATGATAATTTTTTAAAAAATGAAATAAAAGAAATACATTCAATGAAAGAAAGTTTTCAGATTAAATTATAATCAGTGCAAATCCAGCTATAGGTTGGAAGTGGTCAGAGCTCCTTTGTGCTTCTCGCTCACCAACTCAAGAACAAAGAAGTGGCCTATGGATAATCCTTACAAATCCAATTATTTATAATTGTGTTGCGGAAAGAAGAATACTAAACATGTCTAAACATATAGGTAAGATTTAAAAATATGTTTACGCTAGGAAAAGAATGTTAGGTTTCATCAAAGGAGTACCTTACACTGTCCCAACATGGTTCAGAAAACAGAATACCTTACACTGTCCCAACTAGAATTTTAAAATATTACTAAGACTGTTGGAGAATACTTGTGCAACAGTTCTCATGCTATTTGACACAAGCGCACAAAAATAAACTAAATAAAGCTTCACTAACCTTTTTAGATGATCGCAACTCATAATTCTGAGGAATGCTACCCTGCAAACTTTCAGGCACTTCCAACAAATGAGTCTCTTTTCCTACTGTCACATAAGTGATCTACATAAAAGCATAATTTTTAGAAGTTTTAGAACCAACGTGAACTTCCAGGTATTATGCATGCTACCAGAAGGATAAAGGTGATTCAAGAAGGTTTCTCACTGATGTATCCCCAAGTAATTTCCTCTGTTCCTTTAAATGCTTTGTCAAGTTAGATTGTATCTCCTTGATTTTTTTACAAGCAGAGTCATACTCCACGTCTACACTTTCACGAGGAATTATACGTCCCGAACTATTGGCTTCACCCCAATCAAAAGCATCCTTGAAATGACTAAGAACTGACTGGAGATCAGGAAGACCTTCACCTGAAATAAATAAAGAATTAGTTTCCAATAAGTTTGATGGAGCAACCATAAAGTATACAATAGATCACAAAACATCATACCAGGTGTTAATAGGCAATCAAGTCGTCTTGATTCAACATTTTCCAAAATGACACGAAGCGATGAACATGCTTGGAGCATGAGCTCACAACCACGCAAAGCAGATATAAACTCTTGAAGCTGTCTTTTTGCCGCATCCTCATATAGAACCACATTTGTTGCATTCCTCCCATTTGCCTCACTGTTAAGAAGTCAATCATTGAACGCAAATTATTCCAACAAGCATTGCATCACTAAACTATTATACATAAAGTTCTTTGTCCTCACCTACTAGCAAAAATGCGAGCAAGTAAACGCTCCATATCTGTGAGTTTGGATAATGCTTTCCGAAACTCAAGAGAATAAGATAAGTTATCTCCCTAGAAAGAAAATATAAAAAAGATTAGAAAAGGAAATTTCCTTCAAAGTTAAATATAGTAACAGATATGCTCCTACACTGCCTCAGAAAAATAAAAGTAAAGAAACTGTAAGAGAAATGCCTCATTAATTGCTGTAATTATTAAACCTACCCGTAGGCTCGCCACAGCACCCTGCCTAGCTTTAATTGATTCTACGTGATATAAAGGTCTTGCAAGCCATGTCTTAAGTAACCTTTTCCCAAATGCAGTTACACAGTGGTTCAATTGTGAATAGAGCGTCCTGAAACAAAATTGAAATTTGAAACACTTTTCCCAGAATAAGCTTAAAGCAATCATAAATAATACTCGGAAACGTGGACAATAAAAAGGCTACCCAGAAGAGCCCCCATTTCTACTGTTCTCAAAGATCTCCAGATTCTCCAAGGCAGCTGCATCAAGAACCATGTAGGGTTTTGAAATAACATCCTTGAAGCCAGAACAAGGAAGCAATTCAAACTTCGCAAATCTAAGCAAGGCCTCATCCAGGAAAGCCTGCTTCAAATAGAAAAGGATTCCTCCAAGAGCTGAAAGTGCCCAAGACCCATTTTCACGTGCATTAATTAGTTCAGATAAAACATCTGGCAAGTAGCCCAACCCATCTTTTTCTCCAGGAACATCATCATTGAGTAAACTTTCTTCATTAGACGATCCAGGGAATGATCGATTAGCAATGCCCTTAAACAATCTCTTGACTTCGTGAACACTTTTCTCAGCATCCCAGAATTCCAATAATGGAACTAACTCATTCACTAAAGGATTTCTCGTATGAGTGAGTAGCACCCTCTCCGTTTCAGGACTTAGCAGTTTAGAAGGTTTAATAATTTCAACTGGCCTAAGCTCGGACAAAAGACAGCACAGAGCACTGCACTCCGCATCATCACCAAACTGTCGAAGATGAGCAGCAAATTAGTAAAAATATCATTTGATTGATGTACTGCACATTGCTTATTCATCACCCAATGAAAATGTAATTCATAACATGTGACAACATAAAGTGAGTTCATATATGGTAGATTATTTATTAGTACTCATATAAAATAGTATAAACCCATACCATGCACATTCAATCACCGATACAAAATAGACAACATGTTCAATTAATCAAGTACCACAATAGTCCATGAGTTCAAGACCTGGTTCCCTTCTATTCCTCAAGGAAAATGCCTAAAAATATGTTGGATAGGTAGGGAGATAAATTTTATCTTCCAGTGTTTAAGCGAGGGGAGAAAACTCACACAACAGTAAACTTGAGTTCTATTCAACATTTTACCTGCCCAAGGATAATCCTACTGGTGGCCACATCAACCACACAAACCCCTAAAATCCGTTCTGCTGGCTGGCTTTCCAAGCCATGGAATTTTTCAGTTACTGCCATGAGATATGAAGCATCAGGATTCAAAGATAGCATCTCACCCTCAGTTAGTGTTCCTTTTGTGACTACTGCACATATTTCCCGTTTCACAACCTGTAGACAAGACAACAAATAATATTGTTACAGCCTTATGATCTCATCACAAAAATTTGCTCCTTGCATCAAACTTCTAATGGGTGGGACAAGGCATAATTCTTAATCTTCGCGGATAAAAAGTAATTACTCAAATTGCGTAGAGGAGGCAGCTTATAATATTATACATGCCTTATCCTTAGAACCTTTCTCCTTTCGTCGTCTCTCTAACTGTTCAGGAGTTTCTGTCTGCTCTATAACAAGAACTCGATAACCCTGCTCTGCCAAGGCAGCCATAGTTAAATGTCACCTTGGAAATGTTTGATCATAAAGGATTTATCAAACCAATAAGCTGGATAAATAAATCCCAAATAAAAGGAAAAAGGATGACAGCTAACCTTCCTTGCCAACTTCTCCACATTCATTGAAAAGTTCTTCTCAGGGAAGCCACAGTGAGGTTGTTCTCCCTTTCAATTTTATAATTAGATAAAAAATGTTAATCAATAACTAGAGAAACAAAAGCAAACACCATACTACGCAAGCACATACAATGGCAAGGAAGTTGGTTAGTTTGTGCGAGAAATGCTGCAACAAAATGCAACCTATCATAATGCTCGTACACTGATACATTCACGTTGACTGGTTTACTGAAACATAGCTTCCTCAGTGAACATTTTAGTGACTTACCTTCATATATTGCAAATCAAGCTCCTTAGCTCCTACGTGTGCATCCATTTCAAAAAGTTCATAAAATTTCCCCATCTGCTTCAGATAAAATGTAACAGTATTACTAGCTGAGTATTACTAGCCAACAATTAGCTGAACCACTAATTAACCAGTGAACATAGAGGCAGACCTTGAAAAACAGAACTTTATCCATGTGCTTTGACTTAAACTCCCACCATTGTCTCTGTAGACGGAAGATCAAGAAGGAAATTAACTCATACAACTTCATCCGTATCGAGAAAAAAAAATAGAAACCTTATGAAAAATGTTCAACACTTGAGTACCTGACCATCTGATAAATTCTTCAAGAAATGAGGAGGCAAATACAAAGTTCTTGGATCATAATCAGGATCTCCTGGATGTCTTTTGTTTGCATCCTTCCTGTCTCTGATTGAATACCCAGGTAATTCATGAAATAATGAGTATCACACACCAAAATGGTCTATCACTGCCGTGAATAAGGAATGCTTCAATCTTTACTTTCTTCATATTTTTTTAATCACATAAAAGAGACTCAAAATAGAGTGGGGAAAATGATGTAGAATTAAAAAAAAACAAAACATATAGACAGCTTACTCCTTTAGAAATCGGAACTTTTCAGCTTCTCGCGTGTTGAACCTTTCTAAGGCATCGTTCGCAATTTCATTCATTCCATTCAAGATATTCACCCCTGGGGAGATAAGGGAAAAGAAAGTCTACATTAAGCAACAATAGAGACAACTTTAACTACACAAAAAACACAGGGAAGATAGACGCTTTCAAGATTCAATACTCAGAAGAGAATCAAAGTTTAAGAAGGTTCATAATTTCAACAGACTAAGAACAGGCAACTACAATCTAAGTGTCTTCTTCTGAACCAACCCACATTCTCTTCTTGATACTACAGTCTTACAGTAAGAACAATAACAAGAATTTGTTAACTAACTGCTACCAAACGAAACCCAATCACAAAGTCAATTCAGGAAACAAAATATGCAGATAAAGAGACATATTTATTAGTGTAAAGTGCTTCCTTCCAATTATGGTTTACAGCATTGCATAATCCAGCAACGAGATATGACTTTAAGCATTAATGTTCATTCATAGAACTGATGTTCATCAACATGTTGGCCTACATATCTAGACTATAAAAATGACTGAATGCCAAAAAGAAAGCTTTTAGACCCATCACTCACTATCGGATTTGATCTTAGGCTCCACTGAAGAAAGCCCAGAAGGCAAGTTTCCACCGCTACTCTTGCTTTTCTTTGGAGCTCCTACCACTTTCTCGCCATTGCTTATCTTACGCTTCTTGGATTCCAAATTCCCACCTTGCTTTCTTCTTGACTTGCCCACTCCATCGTCCTCATTCTCATCTTCTTCATCTTCCTCCACCAACTCCAAATCCTCCTCATCACTCACCTCATTCTCCACATTCTTTCCCTTCCCCCAATCTTCATCTCTTGAATCATCGCTGGCGTCCCCATCGTTCAAATCCTCTTCGATATCTTCTACCACCGCCGCATTCATCGGCGATGAAGAACCCCGTCGCAATCGTTTTAACTTCTTCTCACTTTCCTCAACCCACTCGATCTTCTCATTCCCCAACACCAGTGACTCCTCCTCCGCATCGTCATACTGCACCAGATGCTTCCCATCCTTCTCATCGAACATTTTCACACGACCCTCGTACCAGCTCTTATCCAACGGCCAATAAACCTTTATTCTCTTCCCAACAACCCCATCCCCGTACGACTTCTCCTTCACATGAGCTATAGGAGAAGGACCGGGAGAAGAAGATGCAGCGCCGCCCCCGCCGCCGATCACCAACGGGGTCTTCTTGCGCTTAGACTGTACAGAAGAAGGAGAATTAATGCTAGGGCTAGGGTTTGAAGTCGGACTCGAATTGAAATGTGAATCACGGTTAGTTTTATCGGTAGAGTTGTCTCCGGTGGATTTTTTGGTAAAGAAGGAAGTGATTTGACGTTGTTGGTTTACCAATGGCGATCGGCCATTGCTGGTTCGACGAGATGAGGACATTTGCTTCTTTGATGAGTGTCGTGGCGACGAACGGTAGAGAGAGAGAGATAAAACGGCGTACGAGATTGAAGAAGATGAAAGAACTTCGAGGTATAGAGTGAGAGAGAAAGTGAATGGCGGGAAAATGGCCGAGAAAATTGCCGGGAAAAATGTCCGATAAACGAGGGCGGCGGCGTTGTTTGGCGGGAAATGTCGGAACCCGATATTACATGTACGGAATTTCCTTCAATCCTGATTGTTTAATTAAATATATTTCTTTTTTGCTGCAAAAAAAAAACATTTTACTAATTAGCAAACAATTTAATTATTAATTTTTATTATATTAGGTAACTAATTACCCAAATAATTCAGCTAATTTCGAAATAAAATAAAATTTATTCTTGGCGTTTTTTAACTCGGTGTATTTATATTTCATAAAATGTGCGTACGGATTTATAATATGAGTTAAATTTAGATTATAACGGACAGAAAATTTATTTCACGTGTTATGAATGTTGAACTTTCTCAGTTTTCATTTGATAACCCGCTCTATGTCATCCAACCTACTAGTTCCACAACAAGCCTGCCTCGATTTAAAACTTAAAAATAGCAATAATTATTAACCTTTAAACAAAAGGTTAAGAGCTCGGTTGTTTGGCCCAGCATATACCAACAACAACAAGATGCAGCTTCATTTGTATGGCTAGTTCATGACAAAACATAGAGAGTTAAGTCCATCACTACAAGATATTGTTGGCTTTAGCTAGTTATGCATGTTGTTAGTTATTCAAATCCTCCCTTTTCAATTACCGCATGTGTGACGATCCAGATTCACCACTAGCAGATATTGTCATTTTTTTACTTTCATGTTCGGGCTTGCCCTCAAGGCTTTAAAATGCGTCTGCTAGAGAAAGGTTTTCACGCCGCCCTTGTAAATGGTGGTTTGTTCTCCTCCCAACCAATGTTGGCCCAGCGTCATCGTTGCCACTCTTTCCTTCCTCCAATTGATGTGGGCACTCTTTCCTTCCTCTAATCGATGTGGGACCACCACCAAATCCGCCTCCTTTGAGGCCCAGCGTCCCTACTGGCACACCACCTAGTGTCTATCCCCTTTGGAGAAGAGCGAGAAGGCTGGCACATCGTCCATGTCAGGCTCTGATACTATTTGTGACGACCCAGATCCACCGCGAACAGATATTATCCTCTTTGGGCTTTCCTTTTCGGGCTTACCCTCAAGGCTTTAAAACCGTCTAGAGAAGGTTTCCACACTATTGTAAATGGTAGTTTGTTCTCCTCGGAAGGAACCAACGTGGAACATCGCACCATCTATCTCATTTGCACTAAAATTTTGGGAACTTTTTGATATAGCTTTCCAGCCCACAGAAAACCAGAGGGAGCTGCTCAACAAGAATCTTCCATGGCGGCTGCTCCACCGCCGAAATCTTTTCTATCTCTATCCATCGGAGACGAAAACCGATGGGATGCGACGAACGAAGTTGAGGAGGACAAATGCGCGTTCCTAGTCGTAGCTCTCTGCCCTTGTCTCGTATGCTTCTGCCTACTCTTAATAGTAGTTTTCATTGTTCTCATCGTCAAATTTCACTTCCTTTGCCATACTCCTCTTCATCATTTGATGTTCAAGAACAAATGTTGATCAATTTGCCTCGAGAGATTTGAATCTGGAATTTCGCTATCTTCGAGTATTGATTTGGTAGAATGAAGTTAGGGTTTTCTGATCTCAGTAGTTGTGATTTAGATCTAGATTTCGAGATATAATTGGTGATTAGTTATGTGATCTTGTTTCATAATTAGGATTTGATGCGTTTTTTAATGGCTGATGCATATTGGGAAACCTACAGGATGATATTGTTACTCTTTAGCTTCTAAGCACCATCGAAAGTGCTTGAACATAGTGTTGTACCAATCAATATGCTAGACATGGAACTATGTTTGCATCCCTACCTCAAAAGCTTCCACCATTTTTGAGGACTTGAATGTTTGATTACTACTATACCATACTGGGAGAAAGATTGGCTGTGTCCAAACCTCTGCAATAATGTTTCAATGCGAGTTTTTGAGTTGAAGTTTTGTATAATGTTGTGAGAATTCACATTGGTCGGAGAGTAGAATGAAACATTCCTTATAAGGGTGTGAAAACCTCTCTCTAACAAGAAAGCTCAAAGAGGATAATGTATGCTAGCGGTGAGTTTGGGCGGTTACAAATGTGGTCGAGGTAGCCATTGGAAGGGTTGAGCAAACACTTTTTGAAGGCTGAATGACAGCATTACGCGTACGTATACCCGATTTCAGTTGTGTTTAAGGGTTGTTTAAATGTTGAATTGTGATTGGAAACATTGTGGATAAGGATTCTGATTGAGACTGGAAACTGTTGGATCTGAAAAGGGTTTAATCTTGGTTGTATTGCTTGCAATATTCTACGCTTGTAGGCTTCTTAAGGTGTAGGGACAAGGTCTGATGGGAAATGGCCCAGCAACCTGATGTTGAAAGTTAGTCAAATTGGTGCTGAGATTTGAACTTCCTGCAAACAAACAGGGATGAACAGATCAATTGGGTCGAGCGTTGGTCGTTTTATCGCAGCTGGGTCTCTCTGTTCTTCTTTGATGGAAACAAACAGTTCCCTTCTTGAAATAACGATATACATCGAAGGATTGAACGACATTGCAGCGAAAGAAATCAATGCTCGTTGACTTGATTGCAAGTAGCCGACTGCCAATCCTTCGACAACTTGGGGTAAGGGATGTTAGATGATGAAAGTCCCACATCGGCTAATTTAGGGAATGATCATGGGTTTATAATAAAAAAATACTCTCTCTACTAGTATGAAGCCTTTTGGAGAAGCCCAAATCAAGCCATGAGAGCTTATGCTCAAACTCTTCGTTGGTACGAGGCTTTTTGGGGAAGTTCAAAGCAAAGCCATGAGACTTTATACTCAAAGTGGATAATATCATACCATTGTAGAAGGTCGTGTTCATCTACCGCACCTGAGAGATAGATTAAATGGCCTGACTTTCCAGCCAAGTAAATTAGCTTGCTTGTTTTAGTTCTACTTTATCCATTGCTGTCTGTTGGTAGCAAGAATCTAGCCAGTCCTTTTCATTATTCAACTTTCTTTTTTCTTTTTAGTTAAATTCTATTATTATTATTAATTTTTTAATCTCATAAAACAAAAAATAAAATGATTATCAAATAAGGTATATTATTTTAATTTAATCTTTCTTAACCAAACAAAAATAATAAATCAAGCTTATAACCTTTATAAACTTATATATATATATATTTGATTGCTTCAGAAGGACGGCTATGATAATTAAAACATTAATTAATATTTGCACTCAAACTAAGGACTGCTAACCACATTATCTTAACAAAATAAATAAAATTAATAATTAATAATAATAATAATAATAATATTAAAAGTAACCACTTATTAATTATTCCATAAAGAAATGGGAAGAATAATTGTTGTAAGAAATTTAAAAATAATTTAATTATGACAAATTGAAGTATATGCTAAGACATGACGAGTTTGGATTAATTAGATAATGGGGACAGCCTTTGACCTTATTTTAATATCATTTATACGCTACCAAAACTCTCATGCATGCAATTTTAAATTAATTATCTATATTTTATCATGGAATATGATCATCTCTAATATCTTATATGACATCTAAGTCAATTTTATTTAATTTATTTACACCAATTTTGTCATTTTTTTAATATCTAAATGTTGTTGTTACGTAACATTTCAAAACGTGTATTAAATAACAATACAATAATTTGTTATAAATAAAAATAATTTTTTTAAAAAATAAACCGAATTTGATTGAGTGTTTTTTTTAAGAAAAATCAGAATTTGATTAAAAAAAGTCAAAATATAATAAATTTACACGTTCGAGATTAATTAATTGTGTTTTTTTTGTTCGATATAGGTGAAAATATACCTTAAACATTTAACTTGAAAAAGACTAATCTTTAGTCGGTATATAGACGCTCTTAATCACGGTGTGTTATGGTCGTGTCTATCCAAAGTGTGTTGCCTATGATAGCGTGTTAGATGTCCAGTCACGCTCGTTTACGACATGTTGTCTATTAACACATGTTTGTTCCAAAAAAACGTGTTTCCTGTGGTAGCATGTTAGATGTCCGGTCATGCTCGTTTACGACATGTTGTCTATTAACACATGTCTGTTCCAAAAACCCTTTTAATTTCACGTATAGTTAGATGGGTTAGACGAACACGACTCTCCACAATGATATGATATTGTTCACTTTGAGTGTAAGCTATTTGACTTTGCTTTGGGCTTCCCAAAAAGGCTTTTGTTTATAAAAACATGATCATTACCTAAATTAGGGTATAACTCTCATACCATATTAGGCCAACAGGACTCTCCATAATGGTATGATATTGTCCACTTTGAGCAATCTCTCGTGACTTTGCTCTGGGCTTCCCCAAGAGGCCTCGCACCAATGGAGAGAATATTATTTGTTTATAAACCCATGATCATTCCCTAAATTAGAGGACGTGGGACTTCCATCATCCAACAAGATGTTTATCGTGTCAATACAGGGTGCATGACTGTTCACCAAAACCATTTCTATACGGTTAAGTTGTTCACTAGGTTATAACAACTGTCGCACAATCGTTGTCCCACTGCCACAAGAGTGTAGCTGTGACACATTGCACTAAACTACTCCTTCAATCTACACTCGAATTAATTGATCAGTTTGGGCACGAACAACCAAACCGTGGATAATTTATTACACATCGACTTATGAGAGATAGACTATACTCTATTTTGTATTAATTAATTATTAGGAAATAATCTCAATAATTTGTCAAAACCATAAGAGAAGGCATTGGAATATATAATTAGTAATATTAAAAATGAGAATTAAAGTTAATAATTAATCAAAGAATAAAATATTAATATAAATACAAGTTATATTATATTATACGCCATTGCCAATTGCCAACCCATTCGAAATTCTGGACGTGGCCGCCACTCAACGTTTACCTTCTTCCTTCTCCTTATTTACATTCTCAGATTCTTCACTTCATTCTGCAACTTCCGAGCTATGGCTATGGCGTCCCGAGAATGGCCGCGAAACGTCTCTCTTATCTTCAAGAAACTCTTGCATCTTCTCACTGTCACTCTCCTCAGCCTCTCGCTTCCACTTTCATTTCTTCTCTTTTGCAGGCTCGCTCGTTCTCAGTATCTACAGGCTTTTCTTTCTCCGTCAACGCCTCTTTCTTTTTCCTTCCTCGCATATGCTGACCGAGTTCTTCTTTTGGTTCTTATTTCTCTCATCGCCATAGCCGCTTTTCTGGATAACTTGCTTGGTAAATCGATTCTTCCGGCGAGACCGTCTGGCCTGAGCGCGGCTTGGATCGGTCTATGTGCGTTGCAGGTCGGTATGGCGTTGGGAGTGGACGAGGGATTGGCGATTGGTATCGACGCTTCGAGCATAGGATTGCGGAGAAATTTGTGGTGCCGGTTGATGTTTTTCTTAGGGTTGCATACGGCGATGATTCATTGGTCGAAGGCGGCGGTGAAGCCGGTGGTGGACGATACCGTTTTCGGAACGCCTGTGGAGGAGAGTTGGAGTGAAAGAATCGCCATGGCGGTGAGCTTTGGGGGATTATGGTGGTGGAGGTTGAGAGATGAAGCTGAATCTCCGGCGATTACTGCGGAAAGCAAGATGGAGCTTCTTATCGACCTAACTATGGTGGATTTCGCCGGTTGGGCTCTCTATGACCTCATTATCGCAATCGGATTCGTTAAAACGTCGAGAATCTTCGTTTGGTTTCTGAAATTTATCCTTCGCGAAAGGAAGGAGGAAAGTTCTTCCCAATTCTCCCAATCCAAACGGATTGAAGTCGTCTGAGATTAAGCCTCTTCTGCAATTATTGATTTCTCCTATTTGAGTTATTTCATTTTTATGGGTAAATCTTTCTCCATTTGAATTCTAGAAAGATAAATGTTACCGCAATTTTCAACTATTCCATTGATCATTGCTCTGACTTATTCCCTTTCGCATGTAATCTCTGTGCAACCATCGAAGATGGTTGTGGAGGTTTCCAGTGCAGAGAGATTGTAATATTATTATATTTCTACAATTTGTAATCATTCCGATAAAGAAAAGAGCCAACAATAAGTCATCTCTGTTCCTTGTTTGTTCTTATGTCTTCAATTTCAACATTTTTTTGGTTGTCTGGTTAGAAAATGACAAGAAGAAAGCCTGTAGAGTTGAGATCATTGACTCACCAACTTGTTTAGTTATTTATGAACTCTGGTTCTTGATCTTTTCTTTTAAGACTTGTTTGGGACTATTGATTATAGTAGAATAATCCGTAGGGATAGAAACAGATTTAGAGCAGATTTTTGGTTGTTTTGTTTAGAGAAATCTCTGCTGTCACTGATCATAGGTGTACTCAATCTGCTTGATCTAAAGCTGAATGTTTATTGTTTTGTTTAGAGAAACCTCTGCAGTGACATTGAGCATAGGTTTATTCTTCAGTTTCCTTCTGCTCTTAAATGGCCGATGGGTTTTTTTTTTTCTTTTCTTCTCACCATTTGATTTCAATGTCTTGCAGGCAGGAGGTTTCTACCCCTCTAATGGCAGCCAGGAGAAGCAGGAGACTGAGCTCAGATGCAAAGAAGACGATTGTCTCTTTAGAATGGAGGTGTTTGGAGATTTCAACCTCTATGAACAGAACATTTCCAAGATTGGAGATCAAGCAAACTATCAACAATGCTACTTAGATTGTTTAATTCTTGATGATTGCTGTTTGGTAATGACGATCATAAGGGTGGAAATCTCTCCGAGCATAACATTTTAAAAACATCAAGGAGAAGCCAAAAGAGAAAGAGGACAATATTGACTATCGGTGGGCTTTGACTGTTACAAATGGTATCAGAACCAGTTTCGAGACAGTGTGCGAGCGAGGATGCTTTGCTCACTAAGAGGTGGATTGTGTTTTTTATACCTAGCAGGTGATTTTAAGAAAGTACAAAAAGGACAATATCTACTCACGGTGAGCTTAGGCTATAACAAATCTAGCTACATAATCTATCAAATTCGACTCCAGTAACTTTGAATCCATTTGCAACTGCTAAACAACTACGACACCGAAGTCAAGAGGATGAAGGTGACAAATCTTGACCAAAGGAGTACGGTGTTAGCTGAAAGTCCCACCTAGGCAAATTTAGGGAAGTTTAATGAGTGTATAATTAAAGAATACTCTATCTATTAGTATGAATCATTTTGGGAAGCTCAAAGCAAATCCATGTTTAAAGTTGATAATATTATACCATTGTGAAAAGTCGGACTTCATCTAACACAGTGAAGCCGCCACTACTTCATAAGACAGCAATGAAAGATCCAAGTCTCATGTGGGGCAGGGATTGAAAACGAGCAACGAGGGAGTATGAAGATTGAGGTGTGGAGGGCGTTTTTTGCGAGGTTTATAATGAAAGAAATGGAGTTAGAACGATTTTTAAATTATGTATTTGATATGTCTTTAAAATTTAAAACTTAGTTTAAAGGAGATAAATACGTTAGATACAATTTCAAATATGTATATAATTTTTTATAAAAATTAATTTCGTGTCCAATTTGAAAGTTAACAGCCTTATTAAATATTTTACCGCAATGTTTAACCGACTGAACATGTAATTTACCATCTCGAAGAAAAAAAACAAATTTTATAATTTAACCCCTCGATAAAAACAAAATTTATAGTTTAACCCCTAAAGAAAACTAATTTAACACGTTTACCCCAAACAAAACGGTGCGTTGACGTGTTCAAGTGGACCCCACTCTCCCCGATAGGCAAAGCCCAAATAAAGACTCGAGCCAAGGCAGCAACCCGAAGACCGTAACACAGTTTCCATTATCCGGCGCCATCCAATCGCTTCGATCTCCTCTGGTAAACGAAACAAACCCTAGCTTCTGTTCTCGATTCACTCTTCTCTTTGATTTTTCGATCGTTTCTTCACCTTTTTTTTTTTTTTTTTTTAATTATACAATCTTTGCTTTACGATTCTTTGGTTTAATTTCATCTGATTATACGTATGTTGAATCAATGCGTTGCTTTTTGTTTGTTGACATGGTGATTTCTATTCATTCTGGTTTGGATTTTTTTGGATCTGGAATTGATGTGGTATCGGTGCGAGGACTGGTTTTATATTATTTGTTTCTTTTCCGGCAAAACCTAATTTGATATTCGTATTTAGATTTGAGAAATTGCGAAGGCTTATTGGGTTGTTTGAATGGATTTCTTGGGTTTTGCCCTCGTAATAGAGCTCCTTATTTTTTCTGGATGATTTGGAGTTTGGAATGGAGAATCGTTATTCACTAGTAACTAATTTATGCATTTTCTGTGTGCTGAAGCCTGCTCTAGGGTTCATCGTTATGTATGTGTTTCTTTAACATGTAGAAATGCATGTGTTGTTGGAATAGATGACATACAACAGAGAAAGGGGAGGATGAGAAATTCAATCCATAACTGTAAGAGGCTAGATTAGTAGTTTACCAGGATCTTAATCATATCAATAAAGATAGATACAGAATTCTGTTGAATAAGATGACCGGGCCATCATCAGTTGTCGCTCTTTCTTCGTTTCCCATAGGATCGAAATCAAATGAGTTCCCGTGATAGATTACATCGTTCGATGGTGGACGAAGCTTTGTTTCATCCTCATTTCGAAGATAAGGGAGTGTCTTGCAGATGACGGCCTTTTTTTTTGGATATTTTGTAGCCCCATTTGACTTGAGAGAAATAGAATGATTTTCGGGGGGTGAATATTTCTCGGGTGGGCGGAGGAGGGTCTTTAGCGAGGTCCATGCCCCCCTTTGGGTTTTTATCACTAGAAAATTTTATAAATTCTTATTTTGAATCATTGAAGCCCTTTTTTAGAGACTTTTGCCATGAACTCCCTTTGTCTTGTGCTAATTTGTTTTGGGTATGCTCACATGTATTTTCTTTCATTTTTCTCCATAAATGGATCCTTTCTTCCTTCCCTTTGTTTCTGGATTATGGAGAGTTGTTATTGCTTCTTGAAGGATGAAAGTCTTCATTGAACTTGCCCTTGTCCTTTGCAAATAGTTCTGAACTATGTTGTTGTGCTTCCATGGGCTAATATTGTGTATGAAATTAGAAAATATTATATGGTTAGGTCTACTTGTTCTTATAATTGTTTGTGTTCGATCTCTCGGGCAGATTTTCGTACCGTTTTTGAACAAGAAAAACAAATGGCTGCTGGTAAGGTGGCTCATGTCACACTTAAAGGACCAAGTGTCGTCAAGGAGATATTGACAGCAATGGGAGTTGCTTTGTTTGCTGGTAGCTTTTGGAAAATGCATCAATGGAATGAGCAGAGGAAAGTGAGAGCTTTCTACGATCTACTGGAGAAGGGTGAGATCGGTGTCGTTGTCGATGAAGAATAGATAGATCGTTCAATCTATCATGATCTTGTTTAACACATTGGTCAACATGTTTAGTATTTGCTCTTGGATTAGAGATAACATGCTTATGTTTTGCAACAATTTCTGCAAATAAGACATGATGGAGGGAGACAGATTTTTCTGGACTTGTAAACCCTGTTTCGTGATTTATTATGCTACTGTGCATCACATTCAACTTTTTTCTCACCAGAGATGAAAGCCTCAGTCCCCATCCCCTATTGCTTGGTTTCCTCAATAAACAGGACAACTTGTGAGTTTTATGAACAACATACAACACTTTTTTATGATTTGACCTTTGGATTATTTGACTTGGTAAAATTAACTCAAGTTTTTTTTTTTTTTTTTTTTTTTTTTTATAAGCACAAGGACTTGCGCGCCAATTGTTTAGGAAAAAGGATATCTTAGGAAGGATATCGAGTAGTTATTGTTAATTACTAAAAAATTTCAAGAAATAATATCTTCCACCAAGACTTTCACCCCTAAAGCGGAAGCCCTTTTGAAAGAAGCTATTAAGGAATAGATAGAACGTTTTCTACTTCAAGACCACAAGTATAAGAGAAAACAAGTAAAGTAAGGAACAGATGGAACGTTTTCTACTTCAAGACCAAGTATAAGAGAAAACGAGTAAAGTAAGGAATAGAAGTAAGGAACGGATGGAATGGTGAAGTAAAGAATGGTGAAGTAAAGAACAGATGGAACGTTTTCTACTTCAAGATCAAGTATAAGAGAAAACAAGTAAAGTATAAATAAATTTTATAACTTGAAAATGTTATAATTTAAACCTGAAATAGAATATATAATTCTTAGAAAATACTAAATATAAATATATATAAATATATTAAAGATTGTCGTGAATGATTAGGTTCAAACATATGAAAAGAAAAGAGAACTTCATACAAAACATAGCTCTGATTTCTGGTAAATGGCTCTCGTTTATACAATTTTTCAATACCTTCCTTTATAAGACCTCTCGGAGGAAGAACTTGAATCCAAGAGAAATTATTTCAAATAACATTTGGAAAATAGCAACTAATTTTATCTTTTATAAAACTGCTTCAGAAGATTCAGGTTGCCATTGCTCAAATTGTTTACATATATAAACTTAAGCCTCCATAAATCAAATAGCAACCAGAACATGATTTCCCAACCAAGCGTCTTTGCAATATGGAAAAATGATGTAAATTTCTTACCAAACGCCACTCTTTACTTTAATCTTCAATGATAACACTTCAGAAGCATGGATCTGCATCTTCCAGTGCACGTTGTTGTACTTCGAGGGTCCGCCTCCATGCTTCTTATTTTACAAATTTGTTCTCCACTTCGTTCTTGGCCGCAAAAGCTCAGCAAGAAAATCTACCAAACAAAAGCAGAATGTTCCAAGAGTTATTGAATTAAGTACATAAAATGGACAGAGAGAATCTTGAGCGATGTGTCGCATATCATCTGTATAAACAAGCTTTCCATTTGCAATAAAATGGTAGAGAGAGGACACTTGATTGAAAGAACCAACTTTGCAAGTAATAGTTTACACTAAGTCTAACAAACATAATGATAGCAAACCACTTCGTCACCCAACCTCCAACTCCTGCCTTGACAAGCTAGAGTGATGTTAAATCAAAAGCATTAGAAACAATTAATTTGTTTGATCGAGTTGATAGTTTCATTGAGGTTGATGGTTAACCGCTCGCCTCATAATTCGAATTCACAGAAGCATAAGAGGAATGAGTTAAGAGTTAAGAGGATTTCCTTTTTCTATGTTTCCTTTCTGTTTTATAGCTTCATGTTAAAATGGTTTATTTATGTATTTCAGCAACTAAAAGTGAGGAAATTACCACAACAACGATCTTCGAATAGAGTAAAATCCATCATTATCAGGACTTGAGCGCTCGGCACCACCACCCCCAGAACCAGTGGCAACTTTCCCTTCAGAATCTGCTGCTCCACTACCTTCCTCTTTGCTTTTACCCACATCTTGACTTGAATCAGAAGGGTTAGACATACAGTATTTCTCCAGCCATCTATCAGTTTCCCAGAGGACATGCATGATACTCTCTCTGGAAGAATAGCCGTGGCTCTCAAAGGGAAGAACCACAAGGCGACATAATGCTCCATGGCCTTTCAAGGCATTGAAAAATCGATCGGACTGCGAAGCATGCAAACACGAGATGAGTTTCTAAGCGAGTTAAGAATAAAACTGTAGGCAAACAAAACTTTTTTTTATTTTTTTGCTATCCAAGGTTATTTCATTGTTTATTCGTTCAAGAACTTGCAAGCAAACAAAACCAAACAGTTAAAAATTCCAGACCAAACCTGCATAGGTAAAGTTCCCGGGTTGTTGTCTTCTTCACCATGAATGAGTAAAATTGGCTTCTTGATTTTATTTGCTGATATAAATGGACTCATCTCTACATATGTGTTGGTTGCCTCCCAAAGAGTTCTATCCTCATTCTATAACAATAAGTATAGCTCGTCAGATTAGCAGAACAAAGGATAGGTAGAGTAGAAATGTGTGGAAATGTTGGAACACTTTTAGGCATAGGAATTTAAGCCACTTCACTTTTGTATGGGCAATGTATAGAAAAAAGTTGACTCTTTAAATATGCAACTACCTGAAAGCCAAAAGGGGTAAGTGTTCTGTTATAGGCACCGGAGCGAGCAATTCCACAGCAAAAAAGATGGGGAGCATGAGCCAGAAGGTTTGCAGTCATAAACGCACCGTATGAATGTCCACCAACGGCAATCTTATTAGGATGAGCAACCTAGTCATGGTGGCATATCAACATGGTTAACTATTTTATAATCCAAAAAAATATCGGTAAAGAAAACAGAACACTCACCCCCCGTCTAATGACCTCCTCAACAGCAGCCTCTGCACTACCAACCAATTGCTCTACATATCTAGCAAAACATGAATGCTTTAGATTTTTAACAAAATTGAATTATTTAATGAAAAAAACCCAATGAAATATTTAAGCACAAAAATGCGGTACCAATTACCTATCATTTGCCTCCTCGTTACCTTCACCAATGATAGGTATTGTTGGTCCAGCCAAAATAGCAAACCTGAAAGACTTGATGAACTTGAACAAAATAGACTGTGATTGAAAAATAATGTGAAGGCAATAATCTTGAAGAGGCACTTCTACCTGCGAGCCAACCAAAGAAGAGCAGATGTTGAACCTATACTAGCAAACTCATTAGGGGAACCACGGACTTGTCCAGCAGCATCTTTGCTTTTGAACTCACCAGGGTAAGACCAGATCAAGCAGGGAAGAGGACCATCGTTTGCTGGATCATATTTTGGTGGCAGATATAGTGTGGCTGTCAATTGAACACCATCTTTTCTCTCGTATCTGATCATCTCTTTCTGCAGTGATGCCAGCTGGGGATATGGATGAGGAAAATTTGTAATTTGACTTGCTTTCTTATCAGGCCACCTCAGTATGGAGTACTGGGTGTTTTCAGTTTTGGATTCCTTGGAAGTTAAAAATTTCAGTTGATCAATATTTAGATCTCCTTCTTTCTCATCAGACATTAACGCCACAACACTCTCATAATACTTTTCTTTGTCGCTCTTCCATATTCTCTCTTTCCTGCCTGTGTTTCTGAAGGAATATTTTCAGAACCATTGTTGCATTAATAGCACCAACAAGAGGAACAAAACAAGATATGATTAAATTAAAACACTTACATGTCAAATAAATCAATAAAAGGGATGTTCCCTTCCGGGGTAGCACCACTACCATTCAGTAGAACATATGTGCTTTCATCATTTTCCTTCTTAAACTTCGCAATTACATATGTCCCAAGAGGTGTTCTCCGCAGCATCGGTGAGCCAGGGTCTGAATACACATCTTCTGATGACCTATCAAAGAGAATGCGAGGATTGTCCTCTTTAGATCCAGGAGAGATTACCCAAGTTCGTATTTTGCGCGTCTTGTACCAAGATTCATAAACAAGAGCCAGCGAGTCATCGCACCAAGATATTCCTCTGCAGCAATAAACAAGGCAAACGTATTAAAACAAAGTTTCGAGGTTAACAACTTGATTTAGAAAATTTGTAAAAAGAAAATCCCAAGATAGATATAGGAGGCAACCTCTGAATAAAGTAAATAGATTTATGGAACATCAGAGGTTCCACAAATTTAGAAGAAAGATTAGTAGTTATGGAATGACGAGCGTTAGAAGTAATGGCAACATTATGTGATGAGAGATTTAATATAGACAAGCATAGGCAAGACCATGTATGGTTTGACAATGTCAAAGTAAAAGGTCAGTTTCAACTTTCTTAGCGGCTATCTAACATAATGACCGGGATAAAAAAACAGAGGAAGCAAGGAAAACATACCCATAACGAAGATCAAGTTTGTGTAATATCTCTGGCCGTTCACCTTCTAGAGGCTCAGCAGATTGCGTATAAACAATATCACGAGGAGAAACCTCTATTCTCGCATCTCCACCATCTTGAGTTTCCGCCCTAAAAAATTGAGACAAAGTAAACAGATAAACTCAAACAAGCAATACAGGTGCAAATGCTGACAGTAATTAGTAAGCATGAACCGATTATTTTCCATACAAGGTGACATATAACATAAATATTTGAAAATTTAAATACATATAAGGGATGTCCATAAATATGCAAAGAGCAGTAACGATTGGTTTAGGCACTCGGATGCACACCAGTAAAGTGTTGATGGCTTATCTGCTCTCCAATTGATGGAACGCATCCCCTTTCTTGCGCTGTTGAATGCAATGGGGATGTCCTCAGCAAGAGGCAAATCACAGAGCTCTCTAACAAATTTTCCATCAGTTGTCCACACAGCTACCTTTTTAGGAAATCTTCCACATGGAACAATAAAAGAATACGGCCTGTGAATAGTACTGATCAAAATATATTTGTGATCAGGGGAAGGGTCCAGTGATGTATATACAGCTGGTGTGCCAAACTCCTTAACTGTGCCATCCAATGAACCCAAAACAAGTTGGGTAGTGGCATAGTAGTCAAACAAATCTTCATCATATTTGTCCTTTAGCAAGTCCTGAAAGGTTCTGGCTTGAATAATGTTCATCTGCTCATTAGATTGAACTTTTGGACCATGAGGAACCAAGGGTTTCTTTGGTGGATCTCCACGAGAGGAAGGAATGGTAGAAACTAACAAAGTAGAATCATTTACCCAAACAAAATTCTCAAAAACTGCATTTACACATATGTCTGTATTCTGAAACAATGGTCTAGCTTTCCCAGTTTCAACATCAGCAACCCAAACTCTGAGCTTCCCGCTACTGCCATTTTCCTCATCAACTCGCACACTGAAGGATAAATGACGGCCATCAGGTGACCAGGAAATGAAATTAATCTTAGCACCATCTGGCAAGCCATGCACCAGCTTCTCTGGACCCAAGGAATCATCAGGCATCAACTGATGAATCCCTATTCCTGTGTAAAATGACATTCGACTTCTGCAATTGCACTGTCCATCAATACGAATACCAGCCAGCTTTTCTTCTGGTTTTGCAAGCTCTGATATTGGAGGTAAAGACCTTCGCTTGAGGAACAATATTTTATCCCGAAGTGGCGAGAATGACAATATGGGAAGCGGTGGAGCATCAACAATGTCCCTGATTTCAGTGGGAGGGAGACGATACCCAACCCCCAGAACTGAATTCTCGGAATAAACATATCATGAGTCAGAAACACCATTACAATCCTCAAATAAAACTTCGAGCAATGTGGTGAAGGTTTGGATTTCAGTAAGCAAGCCACGAACAAACTTAGATAAAAAGCTAAAAAATCCCTAAAGAAAGAAGAGCACCACCAAACATACTGAGTTTCAACTAAGCACTTTTTCATACAAATAGCACATGTAATCGAATTATATATTTCATTACGACAAAAACTGAGAAAGAATAAATTGCCTCCACAAGAAAAAGCACAAAAAGAAAAATTCAACGCATCAGGTAGGTGCGAGTACGAATTACGAGCAATAAAATTCAATATGATTATAAAGAATACGCCCGACCAAGTCCAGGTGACTCTAAAGTCCATAACCTAAGAACAATAAAATCAATCCCGTCAATACCTTGACCAATTCAATCAAACAGTATCATAGCGCTAAATTAACTAAACAATCGGCACTAGACAGCCACAATAGAATAAACAACTCAATGACGAAATTCTTTTCAGTACCATCATCTTCATTAGAGACTGAAGCCGAAGAGGAAGAAACAGAACCATTGGAGCCTCCGCCACCGCCACCGCCACCACCACCACCGCCGCCGCCACTGTCCTCGGAGACGATCGCGTTGAGAGGAACAAGGTTCCGGAGCCTAGACGAGGCCATGAGGGAGGGAGATGAGAGTGTTGCAGAGTGCAATCTGCGGCGGGTTGTGAGAGAAAGAGAAGAAGGGAGAGAAATGGAGGAGAAAGGAGGGAGAGAGAGAGGGAGGAGAGAGAGGGGGCGAGAAAGTTTGTGAAAGCGCATCATCGTCTTCATCGATTCCCGGCAGATTGGCGGACCAGTTGCAATTGGGCGAAAGTATCTCCACCGTATGCATTAAATTTAAATTTCCCCACATATTATTAAATTTTATTTTTATTTTTTATTTTTATTTTTCCTCTCTTCATCTACTATTTAATTTTTATTTAAATTCATTAAATTTAAACGTTCTAATTTTTTTTTTTTTTTTTTTTTTT